>NW_004955539.1:541387-561648 GCF_000276665.1 Chinchilla lanigera | reverse complement strand
TTTTTTGGTTTTTCTCCGGTACCAGGAACTGAACTCACGACCTTGCGCTTGCCAGGCAGGCGCTTTTTGCCGCTGAGCTAAATCCCCAGCCCCTACTTAGCATTTCTTTTGGTCAAAAGCAGAACTCTGATTTTCCTGCCCAAAGTGTTTCTTCACCTCAGCAAATGAAATCACCAGTTGCTCAGAATAAATGTGTCACCATTTTTCATTCCCTTCCTCATTACCAGACCCAATGAGTGTATTGCAAATGCATTGGCTCTACCATTACCGTGTACCCCAAATTATACTGTCGCCTGAGATTCAAAATAAATCCAAGAAATTGCACTTGTATTATCAGCACTACTGCTTGCTTACTAGTTGGAGCAACCATCATATTTGCTTAACTATTTCAATATCCTAAATGGATTACTTTTTCAGTGTTAGTTCAATCTTTGCTCTCAAGCAATTACAGAGCAGACAAGTTAAAAGATAGTACTGTGAAATGCATTCCCAGGATGGAAGGAAGTCCAGGAGCACTGGAAGTGAGAGGCTCAAGAAACTAAAGGCTAAAGAATAGAGGATCATCAGTATGTATTTTGAAGGTGTCAAGTTGATAACAAACATAGGCCTGAAGAGCAACATGAGGAGTCAGGTGTTAATGTCTAAACCAATAAATGAATGTGAGGGGAAACATTTCATTTCATGTATTTCTGCTTATTTTCTAACTCTATTCATAACTTCGATAAAATGTCACCTGTTCAGGGGTTTTCTGTTTATTCTTTCAGATTTAGGTCTTATAAATTGTTTCATTTCCTGCATTTTTTAATTTGCATTTCTAAAAACCAGAAGAACATTGGCCCAACTTTTCCCTGTTTTGCTAGTCATTGTTTTCTGCATGTGGCAGAACATATCACTTAATTCTTCGGCCATGTTTCTATCTCTGATGTGATTAACTGTGCAAGAAGATCACATGAAATGACAAAACAGAAATAAAGACATCATGACTGTTAAGAATGCACTGAGAATTGAATTGGAATGGTTTCCCATACATGCTGAGGCTTTGAAAAACACTGTAGACATGACATACAATGAAATGTGTATGTAATATGGTTGTGGCCAGAATTGAGGTCGTAAGGCAGCAGAAAAGAAGTGGACAGAATAAGCAAGTTATTTTACAAATTTTTAGCACTGCCATGTCAATATAGCTCAACAAAAGAAAGCTAAATAGGTAATACAGAAAATCATATATTTATGTACACATATTATAAACCATTTTTATTTGTAAGTTACTCCTCAGTAAATCTACAAAAGAAAATAAAATTTAGTTAGTGGTTCCTTCTCCCTAGGTATTTAAATGTGCTTTATTTCTTCTCTTCATTCATTCATTCACCCAAAATTTATGAAACCTTCACTCTCTGCTGGGTAGTAGTATATAATAAATTATACATTCATGCGTGAATAGTTAGGACCTCTGTAACATTCAGTCCAAGATCCTGCTTGCTTTCTCAAAACTCAGACTGCATTAACTAGTTCTTGATTCCTTAGGAAGAATCTACAATTTGAACCGCTCTGTAAATGAGTTCCTTATGTTAGTTAGCTTTTCCTAATATAAAGTAAGAAAATGGATTGCACAGTTACTTCATAGAAAATGAGAAAGACTAAATAGGGAGGAAATGCTTCAAAGATGAAAGTGGTTACTAAGTGTCAAAGTGCTAGATAAGTGTCCAACTAGTGTGGGGATGATGCAGTGTGCATACTGTCCTAGGAATTAAAGGCACATCATAATGATTTAGAATTTTTTAAAAAAGGTATTTGCAGAACATTCAAGCTTGAGAGTCTTGGATTTCCTATAATGTATTTCTGTATTATCAAATATGTGGCATGTAAGAAGAAAAGCAGGGACTGGGGAAATAGCTCAGTGGAATAAGCACCTGTCTAGCAAGCTCAAGGTCCTGAGTTCAATTCCCAGTGCCAAGGAAACAAAAAAGAAAAGCAAAGAAGCAGATGTAGGATAAAAATAGGATTTAAGTAGCCAGAATTAATGAAACACCATCCATTTATCATGATGTGGAGCCCTTGGTATAAAATGATAAGCTGTCCAATGTTCAGAACATAGACAAAGTAATATCCTTTCCTCTGTTGCTCGGTCTTCAGCTCTAAATACTAGAACAAAGCAATCTGGAGGGAGAGTCAAATACATATGAAAGATACACTTGGCGTATTCTCAGAATTAGGTAAAGAAAAAGTTGAATGGCTGAGAATGTTGATTTGGAGAAGTACTATACATATTCTCTGAATGATTTACAGTCTGCCAAGCAATGGCGAAAATATAGGTTGTTCGCACACTCATTTATTTGTTTGCTTAATATTTGTTTACTCAGTGTGTGTTATGGTTGACTTATACCCCACCGCCAAATGATTGATTAATATCTTAACCAGTCATGCCTGTGAATGACCTTATTACAAAATAGTACCTGTGCAGATGATCTATTTGAAATTTCCCTAATACAAAAAGACAGATGTCCTTATTAAAAAGGCAAATTTAGACAGAGAGATAGGGTGAATGTCTGTGAACATTAAGGCGAATTTCACAATGACGATTCTACATGCTAAATAACTCCAAAACTTGCTGGCAAACCACAGGAGCCTGGAACAGATTCTTCCTCACAGTCCTCAGAAGGAACCAACGCTGCCAACACCCTGATTTTGGAATTCCAGCATCTAAAACTGCAAAATGACACACTTCTGTTTTGAAGCCATCCAATGTGATACTTTGTTAGGGAAGCCCTAGCAACCTAATAGGCAAAAGCTAAGGAAATATCCAATTAAATATACATATAAGCATTTTATTTTTCTTTTAAATGAGTCTGTGCTCACTAGGTGTATTACATCAGGAAATTCTCTGTAAAAGTAAACGTTTTAGTTTTACAGTAATTAATGATTCTAGTCATTGACTGTGTTCCAAAAAAATTTATTTGTGGACATTAAAATTTGAATTTTATGTAATTTGCAAGTGCCACGACACATTATTGTTTTGTTTTTATTTTTCCAATCAATTAAAAATTTAAAGACCATTTTTTACTTGCAGGTTGTATTTATCTTCTGGGCCAGTTTGCCAACCATTAAGGTCAGGGAAATAATGTAGGTTTCAGTTAAGCAGACCCTGTTCTGTCACTTTTTAGGTGTGTGCTTTTTGATATACTCTTTACTTCACTGAAATTTGGTTTCCACACTTGGAAAATAGAAATAATTATGACTTCGTTAATGGGCATTTGCAAAAGTAGCTCTTAAAGGTAGGCATATAGGCAAGCTCTCTGTGCAGACACACTTCACCCGCCATTGGGAAGGGCCTAGCATTTACTGCCCTATTTTCAATTCCTTCAAATTCTTAATTTTGAATGGATCTTGTGTGTATATTGTGCACTGGACTCCACAAATAGGTAGACAGCTCTGACTCCTAGTGTAATCCAAGTGTCCCAAATAAATAGCTATTTTATGGCTACGCATGATAGTATGTATTAAGAGTAGATTTATAAGAAATTAATCTCTGACCTTGGTTGTAGAGTCAGAAATGGCTTCACTGGGAGAGGATAAAAATATTTCCCTGTAGAAAAAAAATCACTGATTATAAGAAAGATAGTAATCCTTGGAACAGATAAACAGATGAACATAACAAATAAAGATATAATGCACTAACTTTGTTATGTGCAAATTAGTGGCCAAAACGAAATGCCCCAAAGATAGCTAGTTCGTGTGAAGCACCTAGCTATTCTTTGCAGTGGAAACTTGAGCAGTGAAATAACTTCAGAAATGCGCTGGCTTTGCAGGGCTGTGTGCACTGAATGTTAAACAAATCCTTGCAGTCGAGTCTTGCGGCAGTCTTTATTTTGAGCCGTGACATCAGAGCATTTATCCAAGCACTTGCTTAAATAGAAATGCAAAGAGAGGTGCATTGCAGTGACTGCGGAGCAGTGTAAATTGTCCATTGGGAATGAAATCTGGAACTCTGAAGCTGTCTTGCCAACGCAGCACAGAGTCTGACCTACTCGTAGTTTCTTTGTTATTGTATGTGACCAAATGGGAGAACTCACAGCGCTAAATGCTCTAGACAGTAATTGACATTTTATTTCATTTTTCAGAATGAAGAAAGGAATAATATGGCATTCATAAAACAAAAGTCCTGCCACTTTTTCCTTTACATCTGGGAGAACACTCTTATTGGTAAGAAAGCTCCCTTTGACAGCTTTCCAGCATGTCTGGGTTTATATCAGACAGCATTTCAAAATATTTTACCTAATGCAAGAGCTATTCCAAGCCTATTAGCTAGCTGTACGATGAGCTTTGGGTAGGGCATGTGTTGCAGGAAGTGCAGGACAGTCTTTTTTAAATGATTTTATTCAGTTTCCATTCAGCCAACATCAGATGACCACTCTGCAGAGATACTTCAGCCTCTCTCCAGATCTATTTCGCTCACCATTAAGCAAACAAGTAATTATAAAATGAATTTAAGTATTTACTATGTAATTTACATGTACATCATAATGTCATAATGCACAGACTTTACTGTACTATGGAATTAGTAAGAACCCCCATCATCCCTTCACTAAGGCACTGGTGAAGCTCTGAGTTACGTATGTGTATAGCATATTGCACCTATTGTTGGACACTTTGATTTACTTTGTTGGCTGTCTGGACCGATCCTGAGCCACATCTCCATTTCTATTAAATTCTATTAGGCCAGTCACTTCCCAGGTCTGCACTTATTCAATAATAAGTAAACCAGAGCATACATCTTTGTCTTCTTAGCGGAAAATTGTAGGAGAGAAGTACAGACGATGTCAGCCAGCAAACTCAGGAATTTCTGTTCCACTTCTGCTTCACCTCCTGTGATTGTGCACTGAGCCATTTTGTTGTTCATTAGCATCTCCAATATGCACTGTTCAAGGATGGAGTGAGAAGGTGAGTACCATTTACTCCATTTAGTTCCTTAATACTAGCTCTGGAAAGACTTGGAGGAGAGTTTTCAAGTACTGCCTGAAATAAAAGGAAATCATCCATGCTATTCCTATTCCTAAATCCTGAGTGGACAGAATATTGGCTAATTTCCTTTTTACCAAATGGTGCCCTGAGAGTTTGAAGTCCTTGTAAAAAGCCCAAGCCTTGTGATCTGTATCCAGTGCAAAGCTCATCAGTTTGTTGGGAGTAAATGTATTTGTTAAGTTAAATGTATAGATCTGATTCCCCTTCTACTTGAATGACCATTTTCTAGCCTTTACTTTTTTGTTTGTTTCATTTCGCTTTTTGTAAAATCAAAGAGGCATGGCAAACAAATGCAGTAATTTTAGTTAGTGGTAAAGTTTTAGAAAAAGAGGATAAGGAGTCAGTGAGTAGGTCTTAACAGTTATTTTTGATATGGTGGGTGAAAATGGCCTCTTGGGAAGGTGATATTTAGTCAGAGAGCTGAAAGATAAAAAGAAGAAATGTGAGTTCTGGTGAGAGCGCTTTCCAACTAGAGGAATGGCAAGCATAAAAGCTCCGAGGAAGTAAAAATTTTGGCGGCCTGAAAAGCAGCAATTAGGCTGGTGCCATTGAAACTGAGCAAAGGGAAGAAGGGTAAGAGATTAAATTATAGTTACAGAGAGAGATCAGATAATATGTAGACCTGAAATCTCTGCTGAGGGGTTTGGATTTGATTTTCAGTGCAATAGGAGCCACTATGGAGTGTTAAGTGGGGAATTGGCACTGTGTGATTTACAGTTCCAAAATATCATCCTCTCTGCTGTGTTAAGAGAGGGAAGGAAGAGTTGAAGCTAAGGGGCCAGTGAAGAGGCTGATGGAAAGTAAAGCGTATGAGACTTTGATGAAGGTGGTTGTGGCTGAGACGGTGACAAATGGCAGCATTTGAGATCAAATTTTAGGGTAGAACTTCCTAATGGGTTACATATAGGAGGAGTGCAGAGTGGAAGGAAAAAGTGAAATCAAGGATCAATCTGTGTGAGTGGCTTGAGCAATAGAAAAGTAACATGATGACCCTGAACTTGTTTATCTATAAAACGAGAGCAACCGCAGTCACTTCCCAGAGTCACTTTTACATTCAATTAACATCAATTGAAGTTGTCCTACAAAGGAGACATACTTTTATTGTTTTTCCTTTTGCATCTATAGCTGACACTCGTAAAGCTTCTAGAAGTGTATTGTAGGCTATTCCCGTTCTACATACAAAGAAAGTGATGCACTGGAGTTTTCAGTTTTGGTATCACACGACAAGAAAGCAGCAGATGTCGAACTTCAATCCAGGTGTGTTTGCTTTGAAACCCATGCTTTCTGGATAAATGTTTCTCAGATGTGAGGTAGACTGAATCTTGGAGACTTAACTTTATCTTATAGACCTACATTGCTTCAACCGGGAACTCTGGTAAGTGAAATTCTCCAAACTTTACAGAGAGCAAGAAGCTCATAGTTTCTCTTTTAATGTTTGAATCTCCTTCTGGGAGATGGAGTAAGAAAAAAGCATTCCTGAAATTATTCCCAGGAACTCTGTGGCTTGTCAACGCTTTTTTAATTTTTCCTAATTTAATTTGATACTAAATGTTATTAAACAGATGGGATCCCAGAGGCAGTTTAATTTGAAAATGTACAATGCCATAAATGAGATAATCCAAAGTGTGCACTGCCTAGAATCACAGTTACACTATCAGAATCTCACAGATATTAAGATAAAGGATAGTTTAAAATTTGGAAACAACAAAATCTCAGAGTCAGATGATGTAAAAACTTGGATTATATCTTTTTTTTAAGACAGAGTTCTCCCTATGTATCAAAGCTAATGTGAAATTTAAAGAACAGAAAGCGTGTGACAAGGTCCAATCAAGCAGACTGACCTGGTTTACAAAGAAGAAACAGGTTTGGCATTTTAACTGACACTATTATTCCTCTAGTAGAGTTCTCTGAAATGTATCATAATTGTTTTACTCTTTTAACAAATGTTTCCAGCTTCTAGCCTATATAGGAAAATGATATTAATCTGCACCAGCATGTGGTGTTACACAAAATTTGGAGGCTCTGAAAGCTCTTAATATCCTTATGCTCCTCTATACCTTTAGACCCGCATTCAGACCATCCTAGGAGACTATCTTCTCTTTCTCCTTAACATCATCCACTGTCAGAAACTTGGCTAATGTGGTCCTTTGCCTCACGTGCACATTCTCCCTCACCAAAGTGCCTATGCCCCGCAAATACTTTCTGCTTTGTGGCTCACTGGCATGATACAAGACACAGCCAAGAGCATTTGATAAGTTGTTCACGATCAGGCATCTCGATCATTGGTCTTGGGTATCAGCTTCTGATTTGTTTGTTAGCAAAACACTACAGGTTGTCTGATTCAACTGCTTGGCTTAGTCTCACAAAAATGAAAGACAAGTGAAATGAAAGGATGCTTTTCCTTAGAGTAACAACCCCAAAAATAGTGTGAAGCTGCCTTAGTGGAGATATTAAACCTACTAGAACATTTGCTGCAGGTAGCAATTTGTGCTTTCTTGGTCTCCTTTTGGGGCAATCAACTTGGCAAAATGAATGCAGGTGATCATTTCAGGGCAGAAATAACATCACAGCAGAAGATTCAACAAGATTGCCTACTTATTACATTTTTTTTCTAAAAATGAAATACTGTAGTTTAAAAGTCTACTTAGCTGCAATTTGGAGTTGTATTAAGGAAATAGTCCATAGTTAATTTAAAACAGTATTTAGGAAATGAATTTAACTAAATTATCATATAATTTGGGGTATTATAGCTCAAAAATCATTGACTAATCAAAATTTTAATATAAAGGAAATTTATTCCCATCTGTGTTGGAGGATATCTGTAATCCCAGTACTCAGGTGGCTGAGGCAAGAGGATCTTAAATTCGATGGCAGCCTATAGCACATAGTGAATTCAAGGCCATCCTGAATTACATGACAATAACCTGCCCCTCCCAAAGGAAATATACACAATAGGTGTATTATATAACCAGCATAAACATTAGCTATTTAGATCATTTCTAAGCTAGAATTCAAATTTTATAGAAACTTCTGAGTGATTTCTGGTATCGACTGGTATAGTGACTAGTTAGAGGATGAAGTTTTGAATGACTTTTGGGAAGCTTCCAATTTTTGAGTGTCTGGCATTTGTATCATCATTAAAGTTTGTCATAGTTTCTTCACAATATCTTCCTAGCTCTCTGATGGTAACAGGCTGGAGCAATGAAGAGGTCTGAAAGCTACGACATCCCACTGACCTCACTGAGTATACTCTAGATCTTGAGATCTCATTGCCACATCATAAAGATGAGGAAATTAAAGCTCACAGAAGGATAAATTTAGTGCTTCAATTCATCCTTATAGGAGAGATTGAACACCTGAGTCTTTCTTGGCCAGATCTAGCATACAGAAGAGAACTGATTGACAATATTTGTTTTGGAAGGAAGAGAGGAAAGTGGCTGGTAGCGATACGCCACTGTAAGAGTGCAGACGGCACACACCTTCAAAGGTAAGCAGGGATGACAGCACTTCCTTCATTTTAAACACATTGTGGATCGCCATATATAAATAAATAAGTCTAATTTTCAATAATGCTCTAGCAAGAGACATGGAAAAATGTTTGTAACTGACTAGTTTTTAAGACAAATAACGGTTAAACAAACTTTAGAACTTTAAAAGGATATTAACCAAGAAGAAATCTGTTTAAATTTGCAGCAATATGCGACAAATGCTAGAGTGCATAGAAATGGCATATTCTAAGTCTAGAATTCTGTCATTTTAGACCACTTCCTGCAAATAAAGCGCAAAACTGACTAGGAAATCTTAAAATAAGACTTAATGGTCATCTTAGATACTGCTTTTTCTAAATACAGGCAAAACCTTGAATACATGTATCATATAAATATATTTTTTAAATTCATGAATTATGCTTTATTAAAAAAACTGCCATAATTGTGTAAAGCATTCTTCTGCTACATTATTTGATACTTTTATTACTCCCAGAAACCTTATAATATGAGTAGGTTATAGGACTTACAACATGGCATTTCACAGAATAAAAAATACAAATAGTATCAAATATGTACAGCACTTTATTTTAATGGTATTCAAGAAACACACGAAATAAAATAATAGTAATAGTAATAGCAGTGAAGTAACAGCTCACATTAGTAAATTTAAAAAATTAATATCAACTGAGAGTCTTGCAGTTAGCATAGAACTGGGTCACTTAGGTTTTATGGGTGGGCAAGGGAAATAATTTGGCAATACATCAAGAATCATAGAAATACTTTTGTTTGAATCATAAATTCCAATGCTGGAAATATGTTACAAGGAAATAATCTAGCCAGAAGAACAAATAAAGTCTAATCAGTGATACTCAGCTAAAGGCAATTTTGCCCCAGGAGGCATTTGACAATATCTGGAAATGCTTTTGTTTGCCACAACCGTGGGAGGGCTACTGGCATCTAGTGAGTAGAGGCTAGGGGTGTTGCTAAATTTCCTATAAAACTGAGGGTAGCCATCTCCTGGCAAATGATTGTCAGCAGTGTTGAAAACAGAAACCCTGCTTTCAGGGATTTGTAGTAAATTATGAATGATCCACAACTTAGATGCACACCTACCCACAAAGTGATGGATACTTAGATGTTAAGGTGCATCTCTCTACTCATTAGACTATTGTAGAGACATTTGAAATGTTAGGATATTTTAAATAAAAATGGAAAAATGCAAAAAATGTGAAAAACTATAGAACTTTCCTTGAAATATGTTATGGCTTGTGTCTAGATGTCCCCCCAAAGCCTCATGCAGTCACAGATGGGTTTTTTTCAGAAGTTGCTGGATCTAGAGCCTGTGATGTTGGGATTTATTCATGGTATAACTCTAGGTTCAAGGACATTAGGATTAAGGGTGTGAGTGCTTCAGCTCTAAGTAGCCAGGATAAGATATAAGGGTTAGAAAGATCTGTGGTTGTCCTTGTTTGTTTTGCTATGATGTGCCCACCATGAACTGATTTTTTTGACAAGCACTCTGCCTTGGAACCAGCTGACTATGGACTGAAACCTTTACAAACTGTGAGCTAAATCAGCCTTTCCTCCTTTAACTTTGGGTGTCAGGTATTTTGTCTCAGCAATGAGAAAAGTTACCAAGACAACAAATATGAATAGGTTGAATATTATGACTGAATATGGAATCAGAACCAAAAGCTTGTTATCATAGTTTAGATTTGCTAAGAAACTGTCAGTCCCTTTTTCCGATAGTGTTATACACTCTCCCAGGGGATGAAAAACGTCTATTCAGAATCAACGTCTCAAGGTCACCTTCTTGCCTATCTTCTCCCTGTTAGCATGTCTGGTCTGAAAAACATTCTGAACTGGTGAATTAGAAAATGCATCAAATCAAGAAAAACACCCAAGAATCTTTATATAATTTGTCCACACATAATTTATCCCCTTTAATTGCAAACTGAAAGAAACACACCTCATATAGCCTATTCACAAAACCAATTAGCAATAACTCATCCCCCAAGAATTTATGACACTCAATTTCTTGTCAACTACATTTGCTTTTCTAGGTAGTAGTAAGTCATAGGAGAAAAAGACACATCGTCTGCAGTGACATCTGCACAGCAGTAAAAACAAAAGTGGCTAAAACTCAAGTATATCTAGGTGTGTGTGTATGTGTGTGTGTGTGTGTGTGTGTGTGAAGCAAAGTAAGGATAATATCCCGCTTTTTGATATTTTTAAATTAAATATGGGCAGTGAAAAATGCACTGTGGTAGACAGGATAATGACCACATACCAATCCCTGAACCTGAACTATGCTGTGTTAGATGCCAAGGAAAGATTACAGTAGTATATCCAATTCAAACTGCTAATTCACTGGCCTTGAAATGGGAAGGGTATCTTCATAGGTCTGATATAATGAGATAAGTTGTTAGAAGTAGAAAAGGGGGTCAAGAGAGACATCCCAAACCAACTGGATGATGGAAACAATGATCAGAGTGATGGGATTTCTGGCTCTGAAGATGGAAGAGTACCACAAACGCATCCATCTGGGGAGTCCCTTGAAGCTAACTTAGGGTAACAGATAACCTTTTTGAGTGTGCAGATGAATTCAGTGCAATGAAGCCTATGAGACCAGTGCTGGAATTATGGTCTCCAGAAGTGTAAGAAAATACAGTGGTGCTCTTAAAGCTACAGAGTTTATGGTACTCTGCTGTAGAATCTATAGGAAACTAACACAATGACCCCTTTGTAGTGATTTTTTATAGCACTGGGCCATGTATGTGTGTCATGCAGCCCCATGACATAGGAAAATGCTACCATTCCAGGTAATGTTTTTCTCCAGTTCAGTCACTGCTTTGGTGCTGGAGCCAGAAGTAAAGTGTGCCTATGGTCTCTGTGCCACACACATTGAGAAGGTGAAGCAATGGCACAAGAAACAAAGTTCTCCAGGGTCTCTTTGTTCAGAGTGACTTCTCTATAGCTAATGTGAGACAACTGCTTAAATTCTGTAATAAAACGTCAAAACACAAAAATAGTGTACTGGGGAAAATTTGAGATTTTAGTGTCAGACCCAGCAGAGCTTAAATCTTGGCATGGATGATTTGAGACCAAAAACAAGTAACTTTACCTTCCTAGATCAAAGTCATGTTCTTACTGGAAAAGTACCGTACTCACTTCAGATCTTGTTGTGGTGTAGACATGTTTAATGTTTATAATATATAACAGGGTGTTCCTCCAAGTAGAAAGAGCTAACAATAAGATACCCCACACACTCAATCTTTGTCAGAAGTCATGAAGAGAACAGCCAGAGTAATATATCTAAACCTCACACTTGACCATGGTCTCTCTGAACTAAACCCTGCCATAACACTCTGTCATCTATGGCAAGAGTTTTCAAACTTTTTGTTTTTCAGACTGCTTTACACTCTTAATAATTATTATGTGCCCCCAAAATTTTGTTAACGTAGATTGTAACTATCAATATTTGTCATATTAGGAATTTAAATGTAAATAACAATAAGAATCCTAGTCCAAGTTAAATATTTTATGAGAATTGCTATATTTGCCAAAACAAAGTATAATAGGAATATGAGGTTGTTTTATATTTTCCTATGAATTCCGCTAATGTGTGATGTTATAGAAGACAGCTGGATTCTCGTAGCTACTCTTATATTCAATTATTTGGCCTATAATATTTTGGTTGACTATAAGGAAAGTAAAACAGCTTCTTTGAGATACTAGATGGAAAATAGAAGAGCATTTTTATTAGCTTCATTGGATTTTTTTCACACTTTTAGATACTATATCAAAGCTAGACCTAAGGTGGTTTCTTAAAGACTAGCTGTAATGTCTAATCTGACATCACTCTGTCAATTTATTGCTATCTTGTGACCTTAAAGTACCTTGCTCTGTCTTAGACACTGAATGGATGTTATCTGTGTAAGAGTTTGTCACAGCAAGGATTGATCATTTTGACAATGCTCGTTAATTTTTTATAAAGATTTTTCAAATATTAGGACATTTCATTATAGACATCAAAAAGTCATATTTGTTAATACCACTACCAGTCTCATCAGGGAAGTATGTAAGTATTGGGAAGCTGTCAAGTTCACTGTAGTAGATACAAGTTTTCCAAAATTTTAATTTTCATTGATAGCTCAAATTTAATCAGTGGCAACAAATAGAGTCAGTTGTTCTCTTCAAAGTGACAAACATACGCCACTCATTTTTGAGAAAATATCTGCCCAATATTCAATCAGAATTACCAGTTTGTGAGTCATTCTCTCACATAAAAACAGTTTTATGGGAAAAATACAGCTAGATTATTTCATAACCCAAGTATCACACAAGAGATTTTCTTAGAGACAACCATCCTGCTTCACTTTGTGGTAGAAGTGCTTTATGTGGATTTTTCAGTTCAGAATTTTAAAAAGACAAGTGCTCTGGTTTGAAATTTAATAAAATTAATAATTTCACTACTGTATTAAGAGCATCCATATTGAAGCTTTCTTTTTATTTATTTTCAACTGTGAGTACTTTCCAATATGGGACTGCTAGCATATTTTATAGTATGTTTTGGCACCTTGGTGATAATCTTGATTTGTCCCAAGCAATACTTTTACCTACTATTTCTCTTTATCATCTGTGTAAATTTCCACACTTTCAAAATGGAAAATGATATCTATATATTAACTGGGAAGTAGAGACTTGCAGACCCCTGAGATGGTCTTCAGCACAAATACATATGTGAGGACCACGCACTGAGAAGTACTGTTCTGCTAGGAGACTTATAAGTTCCTGTGCAGGTCATGCACTGTTTTCCCTGTGTGATTTCTACTTTGATCTTGAATCCTATTCATGATCATTCATTGACTTCTTGCACTTCACGTGGCAGTAACCTAGAAATGTATCCACTCCTGAATAGACAATGCTTATTCCTGTGTCTCTAACTTCTGTGATATCATGTGGCCCACTTGATACACTTTGATAATAATGTCATTGCCCTTGCCCTCTTCACATTTAGTCATCATGTGTGATGCGATGTAGGTGTCAACTTTCTTCCTCTAACACTTCCCACTTAGCACCTTCCTTTTGTGAACTTTTTAGCTCCTTTGTATCACATCTACCATGCAAATACCACTTTCAAAAATTATCTTTCTGCATCACTCTTCTTCCTCACTCCCCAGAATATGGGTTTTGTTAGGGCTGAAATCCTGTATTAGCTGTGTGCAGGTTTTCCGTAACTCTGTACTGTTCCCTGCATAGATTTTCAGTGCTCACTGAATGGATGAAGTAATCAGAGTAGACGTACTCACCAAGACAAGCTTGGGAAAAAATGAACATCCCGCTAAACATGCTTTGGTTTAAATTTTACCATCTGCAACACAGATTTTCAGTTCATCACAGTATCTGATGAACCAACAAAATGATAGTTTTCTTTTTGTTAAACATCTATTCAATAAACATACCAAATGTCTATTTTTTCCTGTTTCTTCACCTCTTGCTAAAGAAGATGAGAATCGCTGATGATAGAATGTCACTTCTTCCTATGACGGAGAATAACTGGAGTTACAATCAAATGATTGCTTTTGATCCTATATATTCCACTTACTAGCTACACGATCTTGGGCAAGTTATTTAATGTTTCTGAGCCACTATTTCTTTAGTTGCTAATGGAAATAATAGCTCCTGGCTACACAAGGCAGATTTTATATCTGATAAGGACCTACTTCCTAGTTATTTGATGCCTCTGGCCTTTGTCATCACATGGTAGATGGAGCAAACAAACACCTTGGATCTTTTTTTATAAAGGCATTAATCCTATTCATGAGAGCTCTGCTTTCACAGTCTAATCACCACCAGGACTCCCATCTCTTAATGACAACACATTAGGGGTAAGGATTTTAACACATGAATTATAGAGGATGCCTTTTTATCACTACATATTACAGAGCATTGTATTAATACTTAAGTGCTACCATTCATATGGACCATTTAAAGAACATAAAAATTTCATATTCCTGGGCCCTGTCCCTAGAAGTTTTGATTTAGTAAGACTAACGTAAGACAAGACTGTTTTCATCAAGGTCTCCAGTTGTCTATTAATACACCATGCTTGTAGAAATCCTGGATTCCTACCAGATCAGAATGCTGAATCAGAACATCCTAGAAACAGAAGATGTGATAGGAATTGTCTCAACACTGAACACGTTTCAGGCATGCTAGAAACATGGCCACATTTCTTCTTTACATTTTCATTTTATGAAGTGTTATGCTGGTACATAGATCACACAGTTGGAAAGAGTTGAACTAAAATAGGCTGCTAAGGGGCTGGGGATTTAGCTCAGCGGCAAAAAGCGCCTGCCTGGCAAGCACAAGGTCGTGAGTTCGGTTCCCGGTACCGGAGAAAAACCAAAAAAAAAAAAAAAAAAAAAAAAAGAATACTAAAATAGGCTGCTAAGTCTTTCCAAATCCTTAAACTTTTTTCTCAACGCCACACAGTGTTGTATGTAAAAAAAAATCTTGGTTCTATCACAGTTTATTGCTGTAGCTCTGGGCAAGTTACTTAATTTCTTCCAGTCTTTATTTTCTGTTCTGAGCAGTAGGGATGGTAATGGCAGCCCTATCAACCTTGTAGCATTGTGGTGATAATCAGAGATGACCATTCCCACAAATGTTTTGAGGGTTCTTGAACTTTAATTTCTGTGATATGTATCCCTCGATCTTGGGTAGTCATTCTGGAGCAAAACCCAACTCAAATTTGAAATATGAGGAAAGTATGTATGGATTTTATGTGGTTTTATATTGTTGCTTGCTTGTTTCTGATGATAAATGAATGCATAATCTGTGTGGAAAAAATTGGAAAATATATACAGAAGGAATGAATCAAAATATGACTTGACTTCCCTTCAGTGGATATTATTTTATCTCTAAATGCTTTTTCTTCTGTGCTAACAGAACACAATATCATTTACGGGTTCCCTTTCTACTCCCAGAGTAATACCAGGATTTAAAAAGCTGGTGAAAGAGGAAATGGAAAATTGGCTTCTAACGTCTCCTCTGGTCTCGGGTTCTTCATGGTAAGGGAACTATATGTGAGGTCCAGCCATCTTCATTCATCAAGCTCCTTTTCTAAGAGGTTCTCCTGTCCTTTTACTTCAGGATCTATTGGTGTATTTTCCAGACAAGAAAGTTCTCCACCCTTTTCTACATTCAAATCTGTTTCCTTTCTCTTTTTACCCTGACTCCATTTATGTAACCCTAGTTAGAGTTCTTCAGTAATTTTAGGCTTTTATGGAAAAGAGACATTATCCATGGCTATACACTGCTTTAGTAATGCATCCAGAAAATAAACTTGCATTTAGAAATTATAAAACACTGAATTACACTCTTGAATTGTGATGAAAATTAAACATATAAAAGGAGAAGCTCATATATTATATGCAGAAAAATCCTACTTCATGTAGAAGCATATACACATTCTGGGCAAATGGTAGCTATTACCCATCACTCAAGAGAAACCAGTTTTCAGGTTGGCATATTTTCTGTTGTCTGGATCCTTATGTTTCACTTTTGTACTCCAGTTACTAGAGTCACTTGTATTTTTCCTTTTAGTAGTATAAAATTCCTATTACTGAGGGCTGGGGATTTAGCTCAGCGGCAAAAGCGCCTGCCTGGCAAGCGCAAGGTCGTGAGTTCGGTTCCCGGTACCGGAGAAAAAGCCAAAATAAATAAATAAATAAATAAATAAAATAAAATTCCTATTACTTTCCATGTCTTTTAAAATTACAGAATTTTACTTATTTCTGAATTTGCATACTTATAAATAATGTAGTGAGAAATATCTTCAAATACAAGCATCTGTATGAAATATCAATCATTTTGGGGGAAGACTGCTTCACAGTGAAATTTCTAAACTGATATGCAGAGTTAGTAAGATATAAAGCTTCCATTCAGCCACTCAATGAAGATTTAATTGAGTACCTAATGTATGCCAGGTACTGTTCCTTGTTATTCTTTCTCTTACTGGAGGAAAAATATTGGCTAATTGTGAATATATCTACATGACTAAATTAGATTTAGCTTCACAGGTGATGAAAATGTTAAGGACCAGCTGATCCTACTGGATTTGTTTCCTGTTAATTCAGAAAATGTGGACAATGATTATTTGCAATTTGGACTGAATGAATTTTATTTTCCTCCTGATTTTCTCCAAGTCTAAGAATCACTAAAAATGTAAAGGTGTTCATCAGCAAGAGCTAAGCATTTGTGTATGGAGGCAACGGCAGGGACGGTTTTGTGAACACGTGACTAGTGGAGTTTCACAAGGACCCTGGGGCACTGGACTTGTTTAAATTCCCTACTGCCACCATCTTGTATTTGGTAATAATTTTTTAACATAGATATTCACCTTTTCATTTTGGCATAGGTCCTGTACAGTAATATGCTACTTCCATAGAATTGACACAGACATGGGTCAAAGATCTTTATGGCTAGTTCTGATATTTTATAGTCATACTGTGGCTCCTATAATTTTACAATTAAAATAAAATATACTAGAATAGAAAGCAACTTTTCAGAGTAAAAAAGATAAAGTGCCATTTGGTTACTGTCAAGGACATTGAATGGATTAGGTCCCTTGGCACAGTTTCCCAATCAGGAATTCTATAAAGATCAACACTAGCCAGTGGAATCCTTATGTCAAGCGCTGTATCCTAAATTGTCCACGGTCATGTTACGATTCACTGTTCTTCACTTTGGTTTTGCCTTGATTTCTGATCTTTGTCTTGTACATAATTTCCAGTAGCTTTGAAAATACCTGTTTTTAGTTTCCATTTGAACAACTTTTTGGTTCTCAGCACTGTTTGTTAGGGTGTACGCACCTGCAGTTGGATTTAACTGGCATTCACATACACCCCCTACCTAAGATTAGGTTAAATCCTGTAGGCCCGAAAGCAAAATGCTAGCTAGCTCAGGGATTTGGAAGGGGAAACACATGAAAATTAATTTACTTTACAAATCACTATCTAGAATTTACTATCTCCAAGTGTCCTTTCTGCCTGATTCAACAATAAATTAGCAGCCAGTTGTATGTGACAGCAGATCACTCTATTTACCCTTGTATAGCACTAACAAGATCAATTTTAAAGCAGAAATATTTGACAATATTTGACAATCTAGTATAAACTGCTCGGAGGCAGACATCTTGTCTTACTTACTTAGGTAACCCCAAATTTAGCTAATGTGTACCACATGAGACATTTGCTCAAAAATATTTATTTGGCAAATTAGTGGTTGAGCAAATTAATAACATTATAATTTCATTTATTTTGAAATTGGTAGTTTATTTTGAGAGAAATTTTACATTTATAGACTAATTGTGCAATAAGTACAGAGAATTTTTAGATACCTCCTCCCTACCCTCCCATAATGTCCCCTATTACTAATGCTTTGCTTTAGTGTGTTATATTTGTTACAAATGATGAACCATATTGAAAGGTAACCATTAAGGAAAAGTCATACTGTACAATACTGTTCACTCTTCTAGCAGTATATTTAGTGTGTTGGCAAACATGTTGTGACAGAAATCCACAATTAAAATACCATACAGAACAGTTTCTCTATCCTCAAATCTCCCCGTGTGTTTCCTCTCAGCTCCCTTTGTACACACCACCCCTACATGAATCTATGGCAACCACTGGTTTTTTTTTTTCCCGTCCCCATAACCTGGCTTTCCACATGAATAGAAAAAGAAAGAGTGTTATTTATACACAATGGAGTACACTCTGCTATAAAGAAGGCTAAACTTGAGTCCTCTGTAGGAAAATATAATGTTAAGTGAAATAAGTCAGAAACACAAGTTTAAATATCACCTGATTTCTTCTCTATGAGAAGCCCAAAATACAAATAAAAAGCAATTATAGATAATATGAAGTAGGAAGATAGATCCTTCTCAAATAAGAGAGGAATAAAGAGTTGGAGGGAGGAAAGAGGGCAGGGGAAGTGGATGAAATAAAATCAAGGTGTTTTATATACGTGTATCAACTCCACACAAGAATTGTAAACATTGTGTACTATAATCATGTACAAAGAAAAAAATAAAAATTGAAAAAATGAGTTGTTATAGTTGGAAGCCTATAGTATTTAGATATTTCAGATAGCTTTCTTTCACATAGCAGCACCATGCTTTTAGTGATCCTGCCTAACTTCTTGTGCTTTGATAGCTCATGTCCTTTTATCACTGAATAATATTCTATTGCATATATGTGCCATAGTATTTTTATTCATTCATCTAGAGAAGAACAACTTGGTGGCTTGCAAGTGTTGACAACTATGAATAAAGATGCTGCAAACATTCACTTGCAGGATTTTGTTGCACATAGATATGCAGGTCATTTAAAGTAAATGCCAGCCAGGCATGGTGGTGCACATCTGTAATCCCAGTATTTGGGAGGCTGAGACAGGAGGATTGCTATGAGTTCAAGGCCAGCCAGGACTATGCAGTGAGTTCAAGATTAGCCTGGACTACATAGCGAGACCCTGGCTCAAAAAACAAACAAACAAACCAACAAATAAAGTAAATATCAAGGAATGTGATTACTTTGAAAGAAGTAGGTGTGGGCTAGGGCAGAGAACAGTTCCTGATGATATATCTGAGCCCCTCGCTTAACTGCGTCCCTCTATGCTACCAGATGCACTCCCATACATTTCATTACTTCATATCTGTTACTCAAGGAATCCTTCTGGTTTTTTTTTTTTTTTTTTTTTTGCCTAGTGCATTATAACGAGGGTTTATTCCCCCAAGATCCAGGAGTTATGACTGATAAATTAGTGGTTCTGATTATCTGTTAAGTGAAATATATTTTCCCGGTATGATATGTATTTTCATCTGAACCACCTCAAGAAGAGTTTTAGAAACTGAATAAAGTTCTGAGAAATCTGAAGTGACTTTGTTTCTTTGCTTTTTTTTCGTCTTTTTTGAGGCAGAGTCTTGTTATGCAGTTCAGGCTGGCCTTGAGCTCACTTTGCAGCTCAGGCTGGTCTCGAACTCATGACAATCCTCCTGCCTCAGCCTCCCAAGTGCTGAGATTACAGGTGTGTGCCACCACGCCAAGCCAACTTTGTTTCTTTTCTTTCTCTTTAAATACCTATGTATAAGAGCTAAGTAAGTTATCTGAGGGTTGATTTATTAATATGCATGTCACAAACTTTTTCAAACAAACAATCTGGAATAGATCCTGCATTCTGCTTTTCTATTCCACACAAGTTCACATTTCTGAAGTTGCCCTTGCCATTGACTCCAACTCTAAGTTTTAGACAAATATGTGCTTTGGCTCTTGACACTATTATTTTCTCAACATACATTCTTCCACTGACATCTGTGATTTATTCCCAGGCTTGGTTTTACTTTTCTGGTTATCTTTCTCAATTTCCTGTGAAAACTCCTGAAAATGAGAAGATCAATTTTGGACCTGGCTTATTCTCAGGTGTGAGAGGTGAGGAGTAATAACAATCCTAATAATAAGCACGCAGGTGTCTGCTATTGTTAAGTTTTGCTTCTTTGTTCTTACCTGTTTTATTTCTGGTATTAATAACACCCCTTGGGGGCTGGGGATTTAGATCAGCGGCACAGTGCCTGCCTGGCAAGCATGAAGTCGTGAGTTCAATTCCCAGTAACGGAAAAAAAAAAACAAAAAACAAAACAAAAAAAACCCAACCCCTTTCCTGGGAAGTATCTAGATGAAGATTTGAGGCAGG
>NW_004955539.1:449067-541287 GCF_000276665.1 Chinchilla lanigera | reverse complement strand
ATATATAAAAGATGATCTAAACTTCAGGTATAGATTGAAAGCTCAACAGGTGGACCGTGCTTACAGCCAGGAGAATGGATGAGATATGCTAGAGATTCTGTAGAGGGGGGTGAATATCACATTAAGGCCAAAGCTCCAGTAAAACTGATATGAGCACCAAATGATCCCCCAGGAAAGGAACTCTTTCCCCGGATAGCAAAACTACTTGTCAAAAGATAATTAAAAGAAAATTTTAATAGTTGGAGACTTGGGAGAGTTGTTATGCTGAAACAATTGCCTAGGGTGGATGCAATATGGGGTGTACTGTCTATAGAGAATTTAAAACCAATTAAGTTGACTGAGAATTGCTTTTGCTTCTTATTGTCATCCTACACTGGCAATTATGAATAAAGTCAGTGATAAAATACTCTTCCTGGAAAAATATTTTGGTCTAAGTTCCAAACAGTTGCTGCAGGGTGTGATTGTGTTTAATAATGTATATGCAAACTTCATTTTATCACCTGTTTTTCCATAAATATTGTATTCTATAGGGAAGTTATCTTGGAGAATTCCCAGTAATACATTTGTCTCCTTAATCCACAAAGGCCTAGATATATGTGTTTTCTTATGAATAAGTGACAAATGGGGGTGGTTCAAGCCTCCTCATTTCCCTTGGGATGGTTCTTGCTTCCAACTCTTGTTAGATTTAAGCAGTACATTGGAAATAATGGCAGCATTACAGTTGTGAAGACACAAAATACAGCTTGAGTTACTTCAGCATTCTCACTTTCTGTGACTATTTAAAGATCTTATGTTGAAGTATTTAAACAGTGAAACAGCATGAACAGACAGGTGTAATTTGTTGTTGTTTGATAGTATATTCAAAGCTTAGCTCATACATTAAATATGTCACTAGAGTTGAACTGCATCTTTAAGTGGGAACTTACTCATTTTAAAAAGGTTAAGCATTTGTTTTAATACTTAAAGAGTTAATTTAAGCTAGGAGGTATGATAGACATTGTGAAATGATAGGAAAGCACTCAAAGGTAAAGGGCAACTGGGATGTGGGAAAAGAGAAGGGAAAGAAGGAGAAATTTTGTATGTATGTATATGCAGGATAGTTAACATGGCTGTTCTACTGTCTTCTATTTCTTTGCTGAAAGAAACTGTCAATGAGCCCTTGGTTGATCAGCTTTGTATGTCTATATCTGTTTTCATGAGAAACCACTTTGAAGATATCAGTATGTAATACAACCACCATTGTTAATTTCCTACCACTTTGTTTGTAACTCTGTACAGTCTGTACTATTCTTTTGCTATTTTGTATAAGGTGGTCAGTCTGTTAATGTTTTCCTCCTCTTATTTTTAAAATAAAAAAAAGATAAATCAAGGAAACAATGAATTTTCCTGGTTTGAGCATGATCATTGCTAATAATAATTTTGTCATAAATTTAAAAAAATAATTGCACTAGTAGCCCAGTGATCCTAGTGTGCCCCTGCCCCTCTGCCATGAGGGATTAAGGGATCATTTTAGGATCATGCAATATGAGATGTATCACTCTCTTTAAATGTCCAAATCCCCTCTCTGATTTTTCTCACAGAAATTTCTCTAAGAAAGAAGTTTGTGTTTTAGCACCTCCATCATGGATTGTGTTGGTAGAGTTGTAATTGTGTTTATTGCTTTTTCATTTTATTTTATGAAAAATAAAACAAAGTTTCATAGCAAAGTAAAAAGAATGACAGTAGTTAATACAACTTGTATATTGTCTTCAAAGTAGTGACTCAGAGTACAAGACAGAAAAAAAGATTCTTTCATACAAAGAAAAAAATAGACAATAGCACAAAACTTTCTTTTTAATGAACTAAGAGAAAGTAAGCATAAATGTAACATATTAGCATATATTAAAATATTTTTGAGGCAACAGAATGGGTAATTTGAGAAATTGCTTGAATGTCCCCTTATTTCTTACTTATCTATCTTTTATTTTGCTCTTTATTGATATCCATACACATTTTCGTTTCTAATATAAGAAAAACGAGGCAATATTTAAAGTTGTGTGTCCGACTTATTTCACTTAACTTTGCGTTCTGAAGATGCTCTCATTTACCTATAAATGCCTTGAATTTATCTTTCTTTATAGCACAGTAGTACTCCATTGTGTTTAAATCCATTTTTATCCATTTGTCTGTTTATAGACATACATTCTCCAAGATCTAGCTATGATAAATTGTGCTGCTGTAAACATAGGTGTTCATATATGCCTTTAATATGATGCTTTTAACCCTTTTTACAAGATACCTAGAAGGTGGATGGCTGGGTCAAATGGAAAAAAAAGACCCGATCGAAAAGTAGGTCATCACCTTGAACAGACACTCCTCAGAAGAAGTACAAATGGCCAATAAGTACATGAAAAAAATTCAACATTGTTGGTTATCAAAGAAATGCAAATTAAAACTATATTGAGATACCATCTAAACATAAAAAGAATGGCTATCATTGAAAAAAAAATCTAATACAGTAATAACAAGTGCAGGCAAAAATTCGGGGAGAAAGGAACCCTTCTACACTGTTGGCAGGAATGTAAACTAGCACAACCAGCATAGAAATCATTACGGACTTTCATCAAAAGCTAAGTATAACTGCACTTCTCTGAGCTCTCCACTCTGATTCAGGGCTGACCACTGTGCAGTCCCTTTCAAAGGATAAGGAACCTGGTGCTATAGTAAGAGAGAATGCTGGTTTCTGCGTTTCAGATACACTTGTCACCACATGCAGGAATTTTATTTTGGGGCATTTTTGTAGTTAGTGTCATTTATTGTTACTGTATTAATTTTTCTTTTCTATTGTTTCCTTGTTTTTCTTGCTTTCTTTTTTACAATTTTATTTTATTTTAAAGAGAATAGTAAAAAAAGAATAGCCAAATACAAACAATACAAAGCAAGAACATTAAAAATGATATGGGGTTTCAAACAAAATGTTAGGAATTAACGGAGGTTATTATACTACATATTGTTATCTTCAACAACATTGCTCAGATTACCAGATGTAAGAATGCAAGATTGATCAAACCATTAAAGAGAATAAGAAAATAATAATTAAAAAAAGCATTAGAGACAATACAGTGCTTCACTAGACAAGATGGTAGGAATTCACCTTTACATTATTCTTTTTGTTAGAGAAAAACTATAAATAAAACTGTCATAAAGAAGGATAAATTTGGGCTGGGGATACAGCTCAGCTGCACAAATGCCTGCCTGGTCAGCGCAAAGACCTGAGTTTGATTCCCCATACCGAAAAAAATGAATAAATAAAAAATAAAACTTCATTCATTTGTAAGAAAGTGGATGCAGTTTGAGACCATAATGTCAAGTGAAATGTATCAGTCACACAAAGTTAAATATCGCATGGGTTTTCTTATATAAGAAATCCAAACTATAACTGAAGAAGCGAATGAAAGATAGATAATAGGCAGTTAGGAGGCAGATCTTTTGCAAAGGAGAAGGGGACCAAGAAATGGGGGGAGGCACAAAGGGGAAGGAAAGAGGATGAAAAAGAAGTGATGTGTTATGTACATACACCAACTGCACACAAAGAATGAAGTCATTATGTAATGCAAACACGTACAAATTAAAAAAAAACCTGAAAAAAAAAAAACCCGGAATTATTCCTGCAGTCTTCTCATTCTTCTCTCATCCCCAAAGCAAGCATTGCTTTGAAGACATAGTTGTAAGTACTTTTACTACATATGTGCTTCGCCATGTTTTGTATACATGCATAACTTATCTCTTTCTACTAAAGTCTAATGAGTAATAACAGCTTAGCACACCTTAAGCTTCCAGTTCATTCCTTTTCCCAGTTGCTTCTCTGTCATTTTCCTTACGATAGCCAGCGTTTGAGTTCAACTTTGTTTTAGCTTGGCACTGCAATTATCTCTTAGAGTATATTACAATTATTAATAGTTTCACCACTTTATTTTTGTTCATTTGTTCCCTCATCTTGCTCCTTTCTCTGGTTGAAATATGTACTTTTTTCTGATCTTCTTCTCTTTCATAGCTTTGTGGTTACCTCACCACGGTCCTCCAGGAACCATATGGATAGAAATAGGCATGAGGTTGGCATCTTGATGATAGCGTCTGTTGGCCTGTGGGGCGGGGGCTTGCCCTAGCTCCTGGTACTGTAACTACTTGATTCTTTGAGCTACTGTGACATGCACTTGAAGCACCAGCCTGTGATCATATTCTCTGCTGATGGTAAGGTGGTGAGAAAATAGGGAGGTGAGTGACCTGGCATATTTTTGCACCTGGAGTCCAACAGTCTGCGTGTTCTATTTCTTTTCTGGTTTATGACCATCTGTTTCTTTTTTTTAAGAATAGTATGGGTATGTTTTAATTTATCATTGTCATGTTGAGGGCCGAGTGGGAGCTGTATTAAATGTGCTAGAGAGAGCCATCTTGACAGGAAGTTGTAGCTGGTGTCTAGAGGCTCTTTCACATAGGTATGAATGCATTCAGAAAATATGTTACCACTTAATATATTCATCTGTACTGAGCACTTTCATATCACAAATACTCTTGAGCTTTGAAAATATCCTGGTTAAATTGACATATTTTCCCTAAAACTAAGAGGACTATTTGATAATATTATGGGAATGTTACAAAATATAATCCTCCTACAATTTTTCCAAAACATTGTTTTATTAAAACCATTTACTTTTTAACCTACAGCTCTAAATCTTAAAGAGCCAGTGATATTGTGTGCATTATACTCAGCATGTAGCTGAAAAGAACATAATTAGGGAAAGATATAGAGTTCTTGACTAATCTTCCTTTCGGAGTTTGTTTCCAATTCCCAAAGTACTGTGAATCCTGTGGTGGATTTGATTTTCATAAGTTTTGTTTTCTTTTGTTTCTGAATTTTTAATAAGATATAATGTTTCACTATGTACAATCCTCGTCATTTTAACAACTGCACATTCCTATAGATTAGAAAAAGGAAACAGTTTACTTAGGATGCTGTATAAAACAAATCAGAATATCAAAGCAATAAAATTGCATAAAGGCAAAGCTACGGTAAACATTGAAGATGGCAAAGGATGCCACAAGTTGAACGTGCAAAACAATATGATTGCAGCTTCCCACGTTGAATCTGGCTGCTATTTCTACAGTCATCTTACCCCTTTGATCCACATTCATAGAATAAGTACCATGAAAGTCATCTTGTGGACTTAGGGTTAGAGTTGCAGAGTGTGAGGCAAGCTTCACACAAAACTAGAGGTTCAATTATATTGAGGGTACCGCTGGTGTCAAAACAGGTTTTAGTGATCAGTGCTCAGCTTGTTGGTCCCTAAAAAGCAGAATCAAAGGCAGTGTTGAGAAATGAATGAAAGTAGCCAAACTCACCATTTCATGAAGTATAGGAGGGCTCAAAGGGCTCTCAGTGCTACTTATCATAAGATCTAGATCACACCTAGGTTTCTTGTTTCTTAGCCCAACAAGTTGGATATACAGCAAGTGAGCAATGTTAGTTGGGTTAGAGATTTAGGGAGCTAGTGTATATGGGATTTTGATCTTGGAATTACTTCCACACACACATACACATGCAGATGTACATTAGACTTATTTATATACAGCATAATGTAAGTTACACATACATGTGTACATATATACATATATTTTTTTCTTTGTCCAATGCTGATGATGGACAACTCTTATTTTTTCCAAGAGTAATAATACAGGATTGAGGCTGAGGCAAGTATATTAGTAAGCATCATGAACGAATTCTCATGGCTACAAATCTCAACAAAGCTAACGCATGGCTATCCTTCAAAGATCTGATGAACATGAGGGGGCTTGAGAATATTTGTAATAATAAATGAACACAACACTGAAATAAATGTCAGATCCACTTAACGCAGCACTCTGGCAGATGAGCTTGTGTCTGCCTATGATTTATACCAATCCCTCAGCATTGCAAAATAAAGAAATGAACAAATGAAATTTCTCAAGTCCGCTACCTGAAAAGGTAGAATTTGAAAGCACACATTATTATAAAAATGACTTCATACAGGGATACTATTTAGTAAATAACTGTGAAAATAAGGGAGTGATAAAAAAGCAGGAGAAAGTATATAGAAACACAAATTAGATAGAAAAACCCTAGTAAAAACCATAACTCCAAAAAGCCCTCGCTTGGCTTCAGACTATCAGTACATTTCTTGTATTTGCGCTTTACTTATGTTTCATACTCATTTTCCATAAAAATTTAATATATATCTAAATGTGTGGAATTTACTGAAGATTTGTTTCAACTTAATAAACTCATGTGAATTCACAAGTCTCTCACCATATAGAAAGGGTCTATCTTCTCCAAGGCATTTATGTCTCTTTCTAGTCAATTCCTCCACTCTGAAGAGAAACTATTGTTTTGAAAGGTTTTGCCTGACTCTAGATTTGCCTGTTTTAGAATTTATTCATATTTTACTTTTGTAGATATTCTCAGTCACCATTATGATGTGATATTTTTTCACACTGTTAATTGGAAGATTTGTCCATTCCATATATGAATTCTATTCTCATATATGAATAATTGTAATAAGCTGCTCGGCCATTCCCTTTTCATAAACATTTGAACTGTTTCCAGTTTTGGCCACTCTTAAAAAAATATTATAAACACCTTTTCTCAAAAAATTTGTCTTGAATCTTTTAAGTTCTCCTGAATGCCATGAAACTGCTAGATTGAAGGCGTGAGTTTAACATCATATAAGAAATTGCCAAAACTTTTCTTTAAGTTGTTTTGTGATTTCATATTCCCATTAACGATGAAAGAGAATTTTAGTCATTCCAATCTTGTTGATATTAGGTGTTACCACCTTTCAAATTCAGGTTATTCCAGTGGGGACAGAATACTACAGTGGTGACGAACCTGCGGCACACAGGCCCCAGCTGGCTCTTTGTTATCTTTGAAAGATCTAACAGTTTCACTATCACTGCAATAGAGTACAATGTTAACTTACATGTCTATAACTAATGTTGAGCAGTTTTCTCATGTATTTATTTGGTATCTGTATGTTGTTCTTTGTGAAGTACCTCTTTAAATATTTTACTTATATTTTGAAATATTTTGTTTGCTTTTTATTGAATTATATGATTTTTCATGTAATGTGAATACAAGATATCTATCAAATATGATTTGTGAATATTTCCCCCTGGCGTGTAACCTGTGTTTATCATTTTCTTAATGTCTTTTATTGAACAGACACTTTTGAACTCAATAAAATGAATTGATCTGTTTGTTTCCCATGCTTATAAACTTTTAATGTATATAACAACTCTTTGACATCCCTCTATAAGGCTGTTTCTCTAGTTTTTTTTTTTTTTAAACTTTATAATGATAGCTTTGGCAATTAGATATATCAGTCATCTAAAATAAATTTAAATTTTCTTTTTCAAGACAAAGTCTTATTATTTAATTCAGGCTGGGAACTCACTATTTAGCCCAGGTTGAATTCAAACTTATGGTAATCATCCTGCCTCAACCTCCCAACTGCTGGGATTGGAGGTGTGTGTCACCATGCCTTGCTTTGAAATTAATTTTTGCCTGTGGTGTGAGATTAGAAGTAGTTTTAATTTGTAAAATGTACATGTGGAGTTATTTTGGGACCTTTTACTAAAATATTTTTCTTTCTAGGTCAACGTGCTTTAATGCTTTGGTCAAAAATACATGTATGTGTAAGTCTATATTGGTGCTCTGAATTTTGTTGCATTGTATTTATGGCATTTCACATTATCCTGTTTATTGTACATTCAGAATAAGAATGACATTTTATTTTTTTTTTTTTTTTTTTTTTTTTATTTTAAGGATAAAAGGAGGGAAACATTAACAGACATACAACATTTTACAACATATCACAAGCACAATACAGACAATACAGAGTTACAAACAAAGTGGTAGGGAATTAACAATGGTGGTTGTATTACATATTGATATCTTCAAAGTGGCTTCTCATGAAAACAGATATAGACATGCAATACTGGTCAACCAAAGACTCATTGACAGTTTCTTTCAGCATAGAAACAGCAGATAGAAGAACAACCATGTTATCTATCCTGTATATACATACATACAAAATTTTTCCTTCTTTCCCTTCTCTTTTCCCACATCCCAGAAGCCCTTTACTCTTCGGTGGTTTCCTATCATTTCACAGTGTCTATCATACCTCCGAGTTTAACTTAACTCTTTCAAGTTTTACACTAGTGTCACAATGCGGTGCTTGCACATGTATGTTTGATTTATTTCACTTATGAGTATGGTCTCTAGTTGTGACCATTTAAATATAAAGGCCTCGAGTTTATCTTTCTTTACAGCTGAGTAATATTCCATTATATAAAAGTACCATAATTTTCTTATCCAATCCTCGGTGGATGGACATTTGGGTTGCTTCCACATTTTAGCAATTACAAATTGTGCTGCTATGAACATAGGTGCACATATATCACTGTGATATGATGTTTTTAGATCTTCTGGGAAAATACCCAGCAGGGGGATAGCTGGGTTGAATGGGACCTCTAAACCTAGTTTTCGGAGGAATCTCCAAACTGATTTCCACAGTGGTTTCACCAGTCTGCATTCCCACCAGCAGTGGAGAAGGGTTCCTATTTCTCCACAGCCTCGCCAGCATTTGTTATTGGTTGATTTCTTAATGCTAGCCAAGAATGACATTTTAATAGTGGCATTCTGCCAGCTTTCTAGTCTTCTCCAAAAATATATTCCTTAATATTTTAAGCGCTTTGAATTTCATTTTGAACTCTAGAATCACATTTTCAATTCAAGTTAAATACTAACGTGGTGATGGTAGATATCTCTGCCTTATTTTTCAGTTTGAGTAATTAATATAATACAATATAACACAATATAATATATAAGTTCATATATGCTCCATTACACCTTTTTCTGGTTGGAGTAATTTCCATCGCTTCATATTGCTAAGGTTTCTTTTTACTTCTTAATCATAAATGGCTCCTACATTTTTCAAATACATTCTCTGTATTTAAAGAAAGGATCATATGATTTTACTCTTTTATTCTGTTAGTGAATAGGATTATACTGGTTGATTGTCACAAGTTAAAGCACTGTCATATTCCTTGGATAAACCTTAGTTGATCATAATGCATCATGCTTCTCACATGTGAATACATCTTTTGCTAGTAGTCAAACATCTTGCATCTAAACTCATGAAATCTTGCTCTGTAGTTTTTGCTTTTTTCACAATAATGTCTTTGTCTGATTTTTATATTAGAGTTCACCTCATAAAATGTTTGGAAAATGTTCCCCAATTCTCTGCTTTCTGAATGTTTTTATATGGCTATTATTAATTTAATTTTCCTTAAATATTTCATATAATTCACCAACAAAATCTTCTAGGACAATTTTTCTTATAGAATAATTTTTAATTTGAAAGTCTATTTTTGTATATACCATTTTGTGTATACATGTCTGTACATCATGACCATTTTTGTATATACTGTACAGTTTTGTATATACAGTTCAATGGAATTTCCTCTTTATCTTGTTCTGAATTGTAATTAAATTCTGTATAAATTTGAGGAAATGCTTGATTTTTATAGCTTTTTGAGATACAATTTATGTTCTATTAAATTTGACAAGTTGATGTGTACAGTTCAGCAGCTTCCAGTATGCTCAGAGTTGTGATAATAGCCACAAAATCATTTTTGAAGATTTCCAAACCCTAAAAGGAAATACTGGAAACATTTATTACTAAGGCCAAGAAAATTGCCACTCCCACCTTTGCTTCTGTCTACCTCTTAATGGCAAACAATATTCTCTTTTTCTTTTCCAAAGGTTTGTTCATTCTAAATAGGCTTTAGTTTTAATCATTAAATATGTGGCCTTCTTTCAGTGGCTTTATTCAGGTTTTCAGGGATTGTCCGTGCGGTAGAATATATCAGAACTTTATTCATGTTTATGACTGAAAATTATTCCCTTGTGTGTGTGTCACTTTATGTTTTTTACCAGTTCATGGGCGTATTATGAATAACGCTGCTATAAACTTTTGTGTCCAAGTTATTATTTCACTTTTCTTATGTGTATGGTACTGGAGGTTGAAACCAGAATCTTTACCCGGAACTATATCTTCACGTATTTTTAATTTTATTTCTAATTTTGAGACAGGGACCCCTTAAGTCCTAAATTGCCCAAGTTGGCCTTGAACTTTGATCTTCCTACCTCAGCCTCCTAGTGTGTGTATCCCAGTTTTTTAGGGAAATCATAAATTTTTAAAAAGTGTTTTCTTAGGTTTATACCAAAGATTGGAATTGCTAGGTTATGGGGTAAATTCACTTTTATTCTTTTGAATGTATGGTAAGCTATTCTCAAAAGCAGTTACATTATTTTATTTTCCCACCATCATTGTATGAAATTTTCAATTATTTCACATTTTTCCTAACACTTGTTTTTGTCTGTCATTTTAGCTTTAGCCATACTAGTGTGTGTGTGGATTGGTATCTCGCTGTACATTTCATTTATGTTTCCCTAATGAATAATGGTGTTATCTTTCCCTGAACCTTTTAGCCATTTGCATATATTTTGGAACAAGTGCCTATTTAAATAATATTCCAAGTTTTATTGAGTTGTTTTTCTCCTGAGATTGTAAGCGTTTTTTTTTTTAAATATACTTGGGACACTAGGCCTTATGTGCTACATGATTTGGAAATAATTTCTCCCCTTTAATTGTTTCATTTTCACTTTTTGTAGTACCATTTGATCCATCAGAGTTTAATTTTTCTGAAGTTTAACTAATCTGTACAATCACTATGAGTCACTCTGCCCTGTTTTTTATATGCCTAATAATTAATGTTGTACCCCAGTCATTGTGGTTTACATATTATAGATTTGTTGATGTATTGTCTTCTTATGAAAAATAGTGATTATTCTACCAAGCAAGTAAATTGTTTTTTTTTTTTTTTTTTTTTTGGTTTTGGTTTTTCTCCGGTACCGGGAACCGAACTCACGACCTTGCGCTTGCCAGGCAGGCGCTTTTGCCGCTGAGCTAAATCCCCAGCCCCCAAGTAAATTGTTTTTGATCACTTTCATCTTAGATAAGACTTACTTTCTAGATTTTTAAAATTATTGTGTAAAATCCTCACATTTTTAACCTAGCCATTCTATATTTTTTGGAGTTCCAAATCTATTAACCTTGAACAGAAACCTTTTGATCTTAGCCTTCCAAAAGGAGTTTTCTGGGGGCTGGGGATTTAGCTCAGCGGCAAAAGCGCCTGCCTGGCAAGCGCAAGGTTGTGAGTTCGGTTCCCAGTACCAGAGAAAAACCAAAAAACAAAAAAAAAAAAAAAAAAAAAAAACAAAAGGAGTTTTCTGTTGGGCTATTTAGAGGATCATCTGTGCATACACACTTTAGGGTTCAAATATTTGAGGCAATGCTCTCTTTAGGTGCCTTTTTATGGGATATGCCCCCTACAAAATATAATTTCTATTGACTCTTGCAGGTAGCAGGCTCCATTTGCTGGTATTTAAAGGTAATCAGATAACAATTTTCTGCATATGCATCTTTTATGAAGGCTGAAAAGCGCTGTAGAGGAGAAACTCGTCTAATCAGGAGTCATATCTGGTGCACTAGCCTTTTTCAAGGGTTGAATCCCTTCTTGTCTCAATCTGCTTTCAGTGTTACACTAGTGCCTTCACACTGTTGTATTTTCAATAATTTAGTCATAGTGTATAACGAGTCTGCTGTGGCACAAACTACACTGCCATTATCAGAATCAGAACTAAAGGAACATATGTTTAAATGAAAATGGTAGAAGGCTTACCTCTTATAAAAGTTTCATTTAAGAAGCTCAGTTGAACTTAGTTTGTTTATCATTATGTATAGTACAGTATTAACAGCATGAAAAATCTTTATAAAATACATAAATTTGTTTTGGCAAGATGGTTTCAAGAAACTAATTATACATATATATCAGACAGAATTATTGTACCAAAATCCAATAAAAAGTTCAATTAAGCATCTAAATTATATATTTAATCTTAGATTCAAAGTGCACAAAGATGATTTGCATATATTTTTCTTTGAAAAATGTTTACTATAAGATGAATATTGCACTTATGTGTACTCCCCAATCTATTAGTTATTTCTGCTGAAGAAGGGGGAATGTATTAATTTATTGAGCTTATTTTTGCTGAATCTGCAGTGTATCAAAAATCTCAAAGTTCGTTTTTTCAAATTCTCAAGGCTGAAATTCAGGAAATTCTCCGGTTTTCATTTTGAATGCTACATTCACCCACAGGGCACCTGTAGGCCTAGTACCAATGTATGTTTGTTTGCTCAGGGAGGTGCTGTTCATAAGAATGAGAATCAAGGGCTTTGAGGTTCTTGTTATGACTTTATTGGTTTGGAAATTCCCCAAGTAAATCACAGCTTTGATTTCTCACTATCTTATTAAAGTCAGAGTCACAACATTCTTAATAGTCTGATGGAATAAATCTAAAGATATAAAACTTAACTGAAATCCTATCACCATGCAATCACTGAAGTGACCCTTAAACTCAGTTTTCCCCCAAATTAAATAACAATATGCAGATAATGGACATTTACATATTTACTGTTACTGCTTAGGGTGTAAGTTCTCATCTCCTGATTGAAGTTACACTTATTCTCAGTTTTCATAAATATTATCCAATGACAGGCCAATTTTTGGTTAAAATTATTTTTAGAAATAGAAGTGGGAAGAAATAGTCCATTGTGTACAAATGCATAAGTCTTTTCCCAAGTGAACTTCTTGTGCTTTATGTCTGACATCACCTTCAAGAAGATGGCTATTATTGGAAATGGCAAATAACCTTATGTCACAATGAAAATGAAAAAAAAAATGCACCAGAGCTCATAGGTAAATTTTAAATTCATACATTGCAAAAGAACAAGAGGTGCTTTTCAAAACATAAAAGGTAGCCTTATTCAATGTTTCCCTTAGATCTAGCTCAGTATAGAATCTAGCTGAAAGGCACGTCTTTTGCTTCTTACTTTTATCTGGTTTTGTCATGTCTCCATACTTCAGGTCATTGACAGAGTCTCCTTTGCACTTAATTATCCTTGTACTCATGCTTCATGCCCTTTTTAGTCAGTTCACATAATTTGCTTAAAACACTTGATCATTTCTCACTCATCTGTGTATTTTCCTTGCTCAACAGACTGCTTTGGATGTAGGGATTAGGCAATGTCTCTTTGTTTCATCTCTCTCATCAACGCCTCGCACAGTGCAGTGTATAGATAATAGGAGGATCTTCATAAACACAGTTTAAATGGAAAAAATCACATGCCAGGATAAATGAAAAGGTCCATATTTTACATGGAAGTCATAATTAATTTAGTAGCTATATTAACTAATGAACTAGTATACCAATAAATTGAAAACACAAAATCTGTTACTGACAGATTTATCTATTTGATTGTAGGTCTAGAATTAAGAGTATAACACTATGAAAGGAATTTTTGCTTTTGACAGCTATGGTTACATTAATGTTTGAATTATTTATTTAGATAGAATCCATATAAGCTAAAATTCATGGCCTAATGTGTACAAGACGGGAGCGATCAAAGGGACCAGCCTCTCCAGCCCTGTCTTTGGGATACTCAAGAGTCTAGTACTATGTAGGGAAAGAATTAGGGAAGGAGTTAAGAGGTGTGTATAGTCAAACAGCATTGGTCAAACTATGGCTTGGTTAATCAGCAAGTATCTCAGGTCTGCTTCTGAGGGGTCTTGCTGGCACCAGGGGAACAATTATTGTTTGAGGCAGGAATTCATTTCCTGTTATGAGAGGATTTATTGCTTGGGAAATAACCTTGCTTCCCATTATGGGATAGTAGACCTATAGGAGATGCTGTTCCTGGAATCTTGAAAATCTCTTAGTTACTCTTAATTTGGTATTCTCAGCTCTGAAGGGGGATGAGAGAGGTTAGGCAAGTTTAATGCTAATCAACCTTTATTACCAGTTCTTAGAAACTTCTTCAATGATTAACTGGTGTATATGTCAAGTTGACCAGGAATCTAAACCAAAGTTGATGCAATATGAAGGTAGAGATGTCAAGGACTTTCCCGGTTTTTGTCATCCACTGGACACCTGCAGGCTCAAGAGAAGAGTCAGTGTTCTAAGGCGAAGTGCCATTCATTTCCTATTGCACAGTTATGTAGATAGACCACATTTGTTGATTGAGTCATCAGTTGATGGAAATTTTGGTTGTTTCTAGATTTTAGGAATGATGACCAATGGTGAAATGAACATGTGTGTTCAAGTTTCTGGGTGAACATATGTTGATTACTGTAGCATTTCAGTTTGTTTTGAAATTAAAATAAGTGAACTCAGATCAACACAGTAAGTTCCATAGAAGAAGATGTCTGGGTATTGGTGCCTGTACATTCAGTTTCGGGGAAAGAATGACAAGGGTTGAACCCTAAAAGTGACCTGAATAACAGAAGTGAGAAGAGAGATTGGAAGCTCACAGTGTACACTCTCTTTATATATACCCCAGTATGCTCCACAAATACACAGGAAAGGCCACTGGGAGGTATGTGTGTTGGGGGAGGTGTGTCTGGGGGGGGGTTATGCATAAGTTTAAGGAAGCAAAGCGAAACTTTCTCTGGTTTGTGGCTCTCTTCATGAGTACTTATGTCTTTAAGGTGTTGCCTGGGTGTACAATGCTTTCTGGGAAGTTGGCTGCCAACTTTGTGGGCAAGAGAGGGGGCTGCCATTCTGTAGCATGTAGACTTTCATCTATGCAACAAACTACTGAGTCAGCCTACCTAGTGTTTGGCCCAGGATCCCATCCTGATGGTTTGACATGTGGATCCTGCTGCTTACTCAACAGCTAACCCTGGATAGCTCACTCAGCTTCATCTTCTATAGGGCTCACTCCTCATGATCCCCAGGCTTCCTCACCTCTATCACAACTCAAGCCTTCACCAACTTTATTTTCTCCTCCTTCTCAGAAAAGAGGAACAGTGTCTACCCAGTCAGCAACCTTCAGAGTCACACAAGCCTTCATCTTTTGGTCCTACCTTCTTAAAATTGCCTAGGTCATTGTATGTCTCACCTACTCCCACCTAAAGCTTCAGTTAAATGTCTTGTCATTTTCTTTTGATTTGTTTCCTTTTCTTCCTCTACATATGTTTAGTAAATATCATCTGAAGGAAAGCATGAATGAATGATTTGAAAGGATAGATCAAATTAGTGGAAGGTCCTGTGTGTTGGTTTAACCTGTGGAGTGCTCGCTCTTCTCGAGCTTTTCACAGCTATGAAAGAAAAATAGAATGCTATTAAGAATATTCTCAGCAGCATGGTACATCATGGCTTTTGCTTAGCATCATTTCAGATCTTTTGTTAGTTTAACAAAGAACTGTTCCTTCTCCAGTTTTGTTTTTAATTCATCTTGCACCTTGGACCAATCCTCTATCCCAGATAGTATGTAGTAGTGATGTAGGCCAATAAACATACCAAGATGCTAACTGCCCTTTAGGATGCCAATAGGTCAGAATCCAAGAAGATGGCCTAGAAAGGGGCATAGATGTCATCTGGATCCTTTTGCCGGACAAAGCCAATGCCAGCCTTTGCTCTGCAGCAACACACTGATGTAACTAGTCCCTGGTCATTCCCCTTTTAATTCCAACTCACTGAGCTGCAGATCTCATTCTACTGCCCACGTGTGCTCCCAAGCACTTACACAGCCCCAGGCTGTACACAGTAAGTCCACAGTGGGGGGCATATAGCCCCTCCTCCCGCCAGCATCAATAGCACTCCAGGTCTGAGACACAGCCAGGGCATACTGAACCACCAGACTGGTAAAGGGAGGTGGCTCACTCAGAATGAGATAGGAGACACAACTGTGCTCATCCTGACAGGATACAGGGGTGAAGTGCAGGGACAGTGCCATGTATGATTTGCTTCTGGCCTTTTCCTTTAGTACACGTGTCCAGTCAGACCACACTGAGGCTTCTAGTAGTCACAATGGGTCAGATTTTTCAAAGCCTATTCACATAAGATGAGCTCCAGTGCTATTACCCTTTTTATCCAACACCCACATTCTTAACCAACTCCTGCAGAAGAAATCACAGTTAAGCTCCAAACTAACACTGCTCAAAGAATGTATACCACACTGCTCTAATCTGGAGTCTCGTCCCTTCACTCTATCTTCTTACTTCTTGTTTAGGTCTCAACATCTTCCTTAGTGCTCTTTCTAGACTCCACTGTTCTCTAAGTACAAAGAAGTATGTTTTGTTTTTTGCAAATTTCTCCACTGAAACCACAGGATCCTAAAGAATGTATACTCAATTCATATTTAGAAAATAGAATCAGTGAGTAAGGCTGTCACTTATTATGTTATTAGACTTTCTCCTACTTTGCTAAGTAAACCAAGGAAATCTACATTTAAATCTTTAATTTTCCAGAAATATGGACTTAAAAAGGTAAGTGTACCCAAAGATAAACCATGTTCCATTATTTTTCCTGTGTTACGGAGTTTTTGTAAGTTACTTCTAGAACCTTTCACATTTCCAAAGAAATTTCAATTCCTGTTTTGTGCTCTATCATGCCCACATCTCCCTCTCCCTGCCTGTCTGTCTGCCTGTTTGCTATCTGTCTGTCTGTCTTTTTATCTCTTACACACACAGACACACACACACAAAGATGAAAGATTTCCCAATTTGTTTTGAAAACTATCAAAATTTTATTCTTAAACCTGAGGTACTACAATAAGTATGTTAGTAAAAAACTACCTAAAAATTATTTAAACTTGAAATACAATAAGTATGTTAGTATAAAAACAACTTAAAATTATTTAAACCTGAAGTAGTATAATAAGTATGTTAGTAAAATAAAACCTTAAAAATAATTTAAACCTGAGGTACAATAAGTTTGTTAGTAAAAAATAACTTAATTAACTTTTCAATTAAAAAGAATAGCATTTTTAAAAGCATCAAAAGGAAAAGATAAATTGCTAGATCATTTATTTAGAGCCAGAATATAGTTGGCATACACTCTGTTCTATATAACCAGAGGCCCATACTTGTGCTGGGGACACTGACTGCCCATTTCAGTGTGGAGTAGGCATCTGGCTCCTTCTTCAGCCCGGGGAGGGATGCTCTTGACCAGGGCTGGGCCATGAGCACAGCAGTAGGGGGCACACGGAGCCAATTCTGGCCAGGACTCTCTTGTCCTCACTTCTCAACATCTCCTCAGAGTAACTTGAGGAAGTATGATGTCTGCCTGTCTTCTGGGCCCAAAACTGCAGAATCTTCATCCTGATGTTTTCAGCCTGTTTCCTCAGACCGCACAGGAAATAGTTTTGCCGAAGGTCGCAGTTAGTTACTGTCTCACTTTTCTCTTGTTGCTGAGACAAAATAGCTGATGCCCAAAATTAAAGAAGGAAAGGTTTATTTAGTTCACCGTTTGTAGAGGTTTCAGTCCATACTTGACTGGCTCCAAGGCAGGGCGGTGCATGGCAGAGACATAGCAGTTCATGGCAGCAGAAAGTAGCACAAGCAACAAGAAAGGGAGAGAAGGGCAAGCCTCTTTCTGTCCCTCATACTCTATGTGGTCTTATTTGTGTAGCACTGACACTTTTAATCCCAGCACTGGATTTTGAATCAATCATAAATTCTAGATTCACCTCTGGAAAGCCTGCCCCCCATGACTGCATCAGGCTTTGGGGGGACATCTAGACACAAACCATAACAGGCACCAACTGATGCTCCAGATAATTTCCTGTACCCAGTCTTTGGTCATGAACTTTCTGGGCTTCTCATTGCCAAAGAGCATCATCTCATCTTAGCCAGGAATTTCCAGGTGCCAGGATATTTTTCAGGAAACTACTTTTAGCTATGCTGTATTCACCACTCACCATCATATCATGGGTGAGGTACAATGAGCTGACAAAGGCATCAGAGTGGTAAAAGGGGTCCATACCTTCATTTCAAGGCCAGGTATCCCCGCCATTCACTCAGAAGCATCAATATGTAGTACAACAACCATTGTTAATTCCCTACCACTTTGTTTGTAACTCTGTATTGTCTGTACTGTGCTTGTGATATGTTGTAAAATGTTGTATGTCTGTTAATGTTTCCCTCCTTTTATCTTTAAAACAAACAAAAGAAAAGAAGCTGCCACAGACATCACAGGAATTGGTCTATGTGACAACACTGATGACAACCTTGAATGTTTTCACTTTTATAATGGGTTACTTCGTCAATACTTGAGGATAGGGGAATGATCAATTCAGGTATTTTAGCACCCAGTAACTTTCAAGCTGAAGATGCACTTTCTGAGCATGGCTTCTGGGTGCTTGACACCTCCTCCTCTTCATGGCTGTTGGGCTTTTCATCAGACTGATTCCCTAAAGTGGAACCCTCAGGACTCTGGGAAGGATCCTCATTAGTACCCTGGGCTACTGCAGTAGCCACCTCCTCCTCTTTTGGAGTATCTGGAACCAGAGAAGTGGGGGAGGAACGGGGAGAGGTGGGGGGTGGAGGGGGTGTGTTGGAAGGAGAGGAGGAGAAGGAGGAGGAACAGGACAAGGAGGGAGTGGAAAGGTTGAAGTTGAAAGAGGAAGAGGAAATAGAGGAGTTCTCCTCTTCCTCTCTCTCATTTATGGGAAAATGTAAAAACAAATCTCTTTCCTCAGTTGAGTCCTGGATTTCTTGATCGAGGCGTGGACGCTTTGGAGACACAGGCATGATGACTTGTGTTGGAGGCAGCAGGCAGGAGTGTGAGTGATGAATTCCTTAGGCCTAAGGGACAGAGGGACAATTTGAGTAGTCAATTTGAGTGTCACACAAGATGGCTCTGACAAAGCATGATTTACTAGTCTTTTCAGACAATATACTGGATCTTCAATATTCTCCTATTTTCCCAGTTGGCCTGGCCCCTAGGAGAGTATAATAAGGCAGGAAAAAATTCTCTAGAGTGTAATCAGCTAGCCAGGCCCAAGGATCCAGGGTTAGGAGTAGGGTACATTGGGTTGAGTTCAGGGGGTTCTTCTCAGATCTAGGGGGAGACTTGGTACATATTCAGGGTATGCACCTTACCTTAACTCCTCATACATGCCTGGGCCCCCTTTGCTCTGTGATCAGATGACACTGGCTCAGACTAAGGCTCTCACCCCTAATTGTCAAAGCCCCTGTTAGACATAGAGGGGTGTGTCAGAATGCAGACTGCAAGCACAGCCCCTGTTTTCCAGGGGAGGAGGAAGCTTCAGGCCAAGATTCCCATTTCCTAGAGGGTCTGAAGGAAGTGTGTAAAAGTGTAGGCCTCTGACTGAAAACCCTTGTTTAAAAATGTCCAGATTTGATAACAAAAGCTGTTATTTCTGTGTGCCCCTGTCATGGAGGACAGTTGTCCTCACTGCTCTGCCATAGTCGTCTTTCTCATATCTGGATAAGCATGACATTCCTCCTCCTACTGATCTGCAAATATCATCAACCTCAGTCTCTCAGATAGAAATTAGTACGCACCTCATCTGTTCTCCTTTCTGGAAGCTTCTTAGGGCTGACAGAAGGGACAGAGAAGTCCTGAGATTCTGTATGCAGTGAGAGGTCACCTAAATCCTCTCTCATTGTAGATAGATAGATAGATAAATAGATAGATAGATAGATAGAGTTTGTTAGTTGAGTTTTTTGAGGTATTTCCATATGTTTGGTTTAGGAGAAAAGGTTTTCATGTACAATGGTGTACAAATATATGTGTGAATCAGAATTTTCAAGTTTGGTGGATATACATAGTAAGTGTAATTACTGGATCATATGTTAAATTTACAAATACAACATGTGTATTATATAGGCATATATATTGCATAGTATATGCATTATATCAGCATATATATTTATAAGACTGTATATTATAAAAGCATATATATTATAAAAGCAAATATAGGGCTGGGGATATAGCTCAGTGGCATAAGTGCCTGCCTGGCAAGGGCAAGGTCATGAGTTCGAGCCCCAGTACTGCAAAAAAAAAATAACAAAAAAAAAAAAAACATAAACTTTAAAAAAAAAAAAGCAAATATATAGGCTTGAGGACCCACCACTGAGACTGCTTCATTTTACATTCATGAACACTGGGTATATTTAGAGTAGGGGGAGCAGATTACCAACCAATCATCCCTGCTTTTGATCATTCATTCAGTATCATTACTATAGTGGAAGCACATTAGCTCACCAGTAGTGTCGTCTGACACTGTCCTGACAGGGTAATCAGAGCACCTCCTGTCTGCATCAACTTGAGGATGGACTATCAGTTCTCTGCTAGGCCTATCTGTACTGTCCTATGTGGGAAATTGTAGTCTGATTTTTCTTTTTCTTTTTTATTTATTTATTTTTTTTTTTTTCGCCAGTACCGGGAATCGAACTCATGACCTTGTGCTTGCCAGGCAGGTGCTGTGCCACTGAGCTAAATCCCCAGCCCCTGTAGCCTGATTCTTCTAGGTAGGGAATCAAAGCTACCTTCCTGCTGTTTTGACCAGGACATATGAATATCTCTAGCTTCAGCAACGTTGGTAATAGAAATCAAATCTACAGTCTTCCCTGAGAAAACAAAAGAATATGAGAGGATGGAGAGGAGATTGCTGCCAGATGCCTGTCTGTTTTAGATTGGAACAGGGCAATCCGTGGAAAAATGTTCCTTACTGTTAAGCCGATCATTTCTTGTGTTTTTGTCTGTGTTGTTTGCATTATGCTTGGGTGTGTTTGGACTGCCCTTTTTCAGGATACAAGGGAAGCAATAAAAAAGCCTAGGAAAGTCATGCCATATTCTTTCTCAAGTCTCAAGGGGTTTGGGAGTCTATCTGCTTGATTACAACTTCAGAGTTTCCTCACACTTGTTTGGTGCATTGTATCCGGGACTTCTCAGCTGGAAAGTGGAGGAACTGGTGAAATATAGCTAATCCACTTTTATGGAGTTTGAAGTGTTTTTTGAGTATATTTTTAAAACACATGACAAAGGGTTGATATCCCTAATAGCAAATACCTCTTGCTAAGATTGATAAAAACACAACCTGTTAGGAAAAAATATGCTCAATGGATATATATTCACTGTTGAGAAGCAAATTAAAAGAGTTTGCAAACATGTCCAAATTTATTAAAATCAGGAAATGGAAATTAAAGCAAAATAAATATCACTTTACTGCCACAGAACTGGGAAAAATTTAAAAAATTGGTTTGTTCTTGCTGTTCATGCAAGCAAGGTGACTCTTGTCTCTTGCAATGCAGCAGACAAGTCATCCATTTTGCCTTTTTGCAAAAATAGCTGACAATACTTAATATAATAGAGAAAAATAAATCCCTCACTTATAAAACTCATCTATCCCACAGTTGTAATAGAAAGGTGTAAGATTTCTTGAGAAGCTATAAGATATGTTATTGTAAAAAACCCAGAGACCAAGAAAGGTTATCCATTTAGAAGTGGCCATACGATTTGCTGTATATCATACTATAAAATGAAAACAATGACTTAGACTTACGCTAAAGACTGGAAAGAATTTCCACAAGGTAATCTAACCTAAAAAATACATAGAATATTACTTCAATGTTTATAAGTCAAAAAACCACTACACTCCTTATTTATGTGTGAATGTGTGTGTACTTTCTATGTAGATATAGATACACTCACACATAAACAATGTATAAGTAAGTTTGTATGTATGTACGTATGGACATGAATAAAGTGTGCAATAATGTTTATTAGATTTTTGACATACACCTCAATGATGTACATGTGTTTGTATATGTATTTCACAAATACAAATACAAACATGCAGTCATACACACACACACACACACACACACAGAGTTGCTAACATCAGTTACCAGAAAGAGATGACTAAGTTAAGAAAATTGGAATCTAACCAGGTGTGGTGGCACATGCTTGTAATCCCAGCACTTGGGAGGCTGAGGCAAGAGGATCATTGTGAGTTCAAAGCCAGCCTGGGCTGCATAGTGAGACCCCGTCACAAAAAGACCAACAAAAAAAAAAAAAAAAGGAAAAGAAAAGAAAATTGGAATCTAAACAGCATCATAAAGAAGGACAGCAAAAAGATTGCACAAGGATAGTTGAATATAACCACAGATAACATGTATGTAAAACTCTATATTTGCAAATAGTTTAGAAATAAACTTATGAATATATAAAACTGATTATTTGCAATTAATAAAGTTTTAGATATATTTGATTGCCTAAGAACACCATCTATGTAAAATAACTCCTCAATTTCAACTAGAAATGAAATCAAATGAGGATTGCCAAGATGTTTTATCACATAACCCTGTGTGAACTTGAATAAATCATTGGTCTCTGGATTGCATGAACTAGTATTAATTTTTCAGCCTACTATAAGCCTGAGAATCATCAGACAATCCATCTGAGTTTTAAATGTGGAATCTTTATTTTAAAAAAATTAAGCTTAATACATTTTGATATGTTTGATGAAAATAGACTTTAATGCTCTTATTCACTACTAAGGAATATTTCCATGAAATATCAAGTCTAATGTGTATGCTTCCCTGAAAAGCTAAAATATTTGAATGTAGCAAGTGTAACTATCACTCAAAATGGATAATTAGAACTCTCACTGGGATTAATTCAAACAAATTCATACCATTCCATCACAATAGTCAATAAACTTGTATTTTTTCATTAGCTATGCATTAATTAGTTTTTCAAGACTTCATACTAAGTACCTACTGAGTGCTAGAGTCTAGACATTCAGAACACATCAAGCAATAAGTAGCCCATACCCTTTTGAACTGTGCATTACAATGGAGAGGGACACTAAGCAAATCAGCCATGTGACTTCCAGAGAATTATAAGCATTAAGCAAGACCAAGGAGAGGAAAAGAGTGACAGAGGGAGAGTGGGCTCATTTCAGACAGGCTGTGAAGGAAGGACTCCAAAAAAGGGTCACTGGAGCTGAGACTTGAGGGAAATGGAGGTTAAGAGTCTTGTGGATTCAGGAGAAAAGTGTTCCTTACAGAGAAAGAAATGCAAGCCTGAAGCCCTGGGGCAGGAACAAGCTTGACCTGCTCAAGCAGCTGTGAAGTTTTCATGACTAAAGTAGGAGAGAGCGTGTGCATGGTATCCAGGATGCGAGAGCCGGGACAAGCAGAGATTACCAGGCCATGGAAGCAGTTCAGGCTTTTCCAAGTGGGAAAGGGAGTAACCAAGACCCTTGCAAAGGTAAATGAACTCAAAGATTCATATTTTAGAATCTATTCCTCATACGGGATTCCCTTTAGATATTGCACTACATTCATAATAATCTTTGTGAAAACATACTTGCAATTTAAAGATGAATTTAATTTTTAAGAAATATAAGAAAATATCACTTAATTGAATGCTTTTTTTTCTTGAATCCTGTTTTGATAAGGTGACACTACCATAGGCTTTCACCATCATATGATATGGAAAAACACAGAATGTCAAAGCTTTGTGCTAACAGCCTACTGAGTTTTATATACTCAAGTGAATACCTTTGACTCATCTTCATGAAAAGGACCGTTCTACAGTTAGAGTTCTTATCCTGAATTCTATGGATGCAATTCAGAGTCCATGAGGTAGGATAAGGAAAATAATATATTTTTTTCCCTCTAGGTTTTACATGAATTCAGCATTTCCTTCCATTACAGAAGCAGGTAGCACAGCACAGTTATATATTAGCAGTATGTGTGCTTTTGTATTCCTGAAAACTTATAGGTATTTTTATATGAATTGTATGGTTGTTACTCATGTCTCAGTATATCACTGAATCACTATTCTGAAATTACAGTGATTATTCTTATCCCTAGATCATGTTAGATAAAGCATTATTAAATAAACACAGGACACTGTATCATATATTCATTTTTAATAAATGGATACCTGAAATACAATATAATCAGTTTCTGAAAGGAACTGATGCCTTTCATTTCATGTACTTAAAATATTATTCTAAGATGGGTTTTGGCAAATGTCTACAGGTAAGCGTGGCTAAAAGGATATAAAGACCTGAACCCACTCATCAGATCAACCTGGTTAGAAATACTGCCTCTTCTTCTTCCTAACTGTGTGAATTTGGGCAATTTGTTTAATCTCCCTTTACCACATTTTCTGCATATGTTCAAGAGATAGCCTTGCCATGAAAGTAGCTGCCTCTCATACTGTTCATAGGTTTACCTCAGAGTCTACGTGGTATGTGTCTCACATATAAGGAGTGCTTGAGGGCCATTGCTGTTCATTTTATTGCTCAAGTTGCAGCAGTATTTCTCAGCATTTGTTCCACAGACCTCTAGTTGGCGTCTGACTCCTGTGGGATATCTGGTTCACCACCTCCTGCCCTGAATTCCTGGAATGGAATAAGATTTTAAAGTAACTGTTTAAGCTTTCTCAAATTCATGGTGATGGGAAGACATCCCGTTTTTTAAATGGTCTGGGGAACAATGCTTAAATGTGACTGCCAGTTGTCCTATGGGTCTATTTAGCACATCCAAAGAGCTACTCCTGGTATCTGCTTTTCGTAGAGTTTCAAGTATTCCCCTAAGCTGCCATTATAGACTGAGAAAAAAGAAGAGAGGAATGGGAGGATATGGTAGACACCTGGAAGATGGGCAGATGTGTGGAGAGCTTGAGGGCCTCAGCAAACCCTGAAGTTGGGATAGAATTCTAAGGATAAACTACAAGGAAAAGTAATGTTTCCTAGCTCTCAAACTCTCACTTGTGGGCAGATCCCTTGGACTTGCACCACTGATTACAAATAAGCAAACCTAGTTCTACAGCCTAGCTTGCTTATCAATGCCATGATCTCAAAGTCCAGCTTTTTCACAGCCTTGTTATAATGTGTTTATTATTTAAGAGTTCTTAACTTGAGAGACTTGGGCTGATTTAAGTACACATCAAGATTGTATGCACACAACCTTGTTTGCAAACTGTGGCGAGTGAAGTAATAGTTGTGTGCAAACTTTGGTCAGTGAAGTAATACTTGTCAGAAGAAGCAACCATTCTGGCAAGAAAGTCCATGCCTAGCATCAGACACTCTAGAAGACGCCTGACCCAAAATGTTCAGGACTGCAAGACAGATGCACTGAAGCTCTTTCATAGTCAGGAGCTTTGTGTTTGTAGTCTGCTGTCTTCACTCATTTTATAAACCTAAGGGTAATGTGGGTTAAACTCTCGTATAATTCCATTTTAAAATTGCTCTCTCATTTGGTGGTATTCAATGCATTCAGAATGAAAATATAGAAAAAGACTCTGCCCTCTTTTAAATACACCAAAATTTCTACTCTGTTAAGAAAGTTTGAAAGCATTAGTGTAAATAATTTGAAACATCGTAGAAAGGAGTTCTAAGTTATACAGCACTAAACTCACGTTACTTTTGATCATAGTCACTTCTCTTCAGGGAATTCAACTGCCTCACATGGAAGCTCCATCGTGTGGCACCATAGAGCATATATTACTTAAGCTTGCTTTTCCTTTCTAATGTCTGGAAAACAAAAGCCAACTAACAAAAATGGATTCATCCAACCACAAGATCACAAGCTTACCCGTACATTTCTCAGGAAATCTGGGCCAAGACTAGGTCTGATGTGCATCTGTCACATCCTAGACCACTTGCACCTCTCTAGAGTGCTGTGCTGAGTACTGATCAATACTATTATTGGCCCACAGAGTCATTAAAGAGTTTGAAAGTGATGCATTGACATTCCCGTAGCTGACTCTGGTGTATTGTCTGTCTTTTATTTCAATTTATCCTGTAGTTCTATTTTAAAAGCACTTATAGAAAACTATTCTAGTCATCAACAAAAAATAGAGACATAATAACTCAGTCTCGCTTCCCTATGCATGGATTATAGACAATAAAATGAACTACTTTCAATTTGTCTTCTGGTTTTATACAAGGTTCATGAAAAGAATGTTGGACTTAAAAGCATCAGGCTCATGTTAGTTACACTCTGTGCCTCTGTGTGGTTAAATTTTTAATCTCCTTGGAAATTTGAATTGCACAATATATTAAGAACTAGGATTTTCCCTAGCTTCCTGCTGAGAGATTTTTCAAACTTTTACCAAAATGAAATGCGCTATTCATTCAGTAACACTCCAAATAGATTAGTGATATTAACACCAATTATGTCTTCCACACATTATGTGCTTAACCAAAAGCCGTTCGGTAGCGGTAGGACTAAGCTGAATGCATTAGTCATCATGCTTACACCCAACCCCTGCAACTTCCCTCAAAACTCCTGCCCTCACTTACCTCAAGATTCTTTTTTACATTTTAGCGCAGGTAGCTATGTGAGCCTACATGGTTAATATTAGGAATCCATTATAACTCTGACAGATATAGGAAGTGTACAGATGTTCTCCATTATAGTCTCAGATTCCAACTATTGTTCTGTAACTGCACATTTAATTGATATTGGAGGAAAATTAATGGATGGAAGGATGAATGAATATTAGTTATTAATATCTTTTTGGCTGGATGTTCTAGAAACAAAAGATCTCAACTGGGATGTATTGAATGCTCCATGAATTGTAAGATCATTGCATTTCCCAGAGCCTCATGTTCTTCATTTTCAGACAGAGACAATCATGCCTCTCAAACAAGGTAAATGCACAGAGCATGGCAGTAGATAACACTGATAAGAAAACAGAAGATACTGTCTTTTACAGTCACGGATTTCATTTTTTATTGTTTTTTTTTTGAAAACAGAGCTTTTAATAATAAAACAGACAGAATTTTTTAAGTAATCATTTATTTTCTTTTAAAAATACATAATCACCTTAACTTTTTGCTTTATACATGCACCTAGAAACTATCAAACAGTACCACATTGTGCATTTAACCTACTTATCAGGAAGGGAACTCCATATGCCATAAGAATACCACCCATAGGAGAAGAAAAAAGGAGACAGCTAATAGCATAGTCACAGAGACAACATGAGGCCAAGCAAGCACCATTCTTTGAAGTCGCCTTTTCCATTTACCTGAGTGGAGGGCAAGAAAGAAAACAAGGGAGAAAAAAGAGAAGGAATGAAGGAAAGAAGGAAAGAAGGAAAGAAGGAAAGAAGGAAAGAAAGAAGAAAGAAAGAAAGAAAGAAAGAAAGAAAGAAAGAAAGAAAGAAAGAAAGAAAGAAAAGAAAGGAGCACCCACCAGGGACTAGTCCCAATCTATAGATACTTTTGACAACCATAATTCAGGATTTCATAGAATAGTTGCATTTGATCAACACAGCACGGAGGAGGCAGGGTGTATGGAAAAACCACAAGTACCAGGACAGAATTTGAAAAGAAAAATACATTTCTCACCTTGTTTCCCTCCCAAATACTCTTTATTGATGCAAGGATCCAAGCTAACCCAGAAAATGGCAAGGGACTAATCTTCACAATGTGATAAATCATTAAAGGGCTTTGTTCTTTTTGCAACTGAAACATTAGTGGCTCACAATTTTACTGTACACTTCAAAACAATGTCATGAATAACTGTTCTTCAGGGATTTCTCACAATCTTTCTCCCTATTCCTGCTATGCTGGTGTGGATATGAACAAACAAGAAAGTGTTGGTAGGGACTTCAAAGGTAATGATCCAGGGAGAATGAGATGGAATCCTTGCTTTTTGAGGTCCATATATTTCTGGTTATACTAATTTTTAACTGAAATATGTTTCCTTGTAGCAGACCTTTGGTTTATTTTATAACATCTGTCCCTCTTCAGTTTCTTTTTCCTTTTTTTTTTTTTTGTATGGTGCCATCAACCTAAGGACAGTCAAACAACCTGTTGTTTGCCTTGATTCCATACGTCTGTTAACTATGCAATTGCATTTTGTATACTTTCAAATCAGTTATGTGACTAAACTTTCACTATATCCCCTTTCCTCTGCACTGCCACATATCACAGGACAGACTGCAGCACTACCAGTCCCAGATTTCTTAGTCTGTCAAGCTAGTCCCAATTGTAAACTGTCCCCTTAGTAGATAGTTACAGAATGCAGATTTTATGGTGCTACCTGTCCTGCCACCCAGCAGGACTGTGTATGAGCTCCTGAGAGTAAAACTGCTCAAAAGTTAGATTTTCTCCCAACTACTGTCTTCTGCAATACTGACACTTTGTTTTTGAATATCAAGAAAGCACAATCAGTACAGAAATTAAATATACTTATAAATAGTTTCTATGTGGACATATGACATAATGTTTAAGAAGTTTTTAACATACTAAGTATGACCTTTCCCAGGTTTACCTCTTAATCTGCCTGTCTCACCAAATGTCTTGTCCAAGGCACTGGGACAATAGAATAAGGAGTCAAGAGACTCAAGAAAATACCCTAATATGGTTTGTGAGAAATAAGGCTTATTAAGAATCATTAATAAGCAATAATAGGAAAGAATAGGATAAGTTGAGACACACTTACAGAAGAGGGTCTGGGGTTACAGGCTGAATAGAAGACCATCCAGGGTTTTAGTGGCAGTACGTTGACAGGGAGCCTCCAGAAGATCCTTGGAGTGTCCAATGGCAGCCAGCTCTGATCTGCACCCAAATATCACAAGAGGCGCTTTTTATAGACGTAACTTCACAGAGGTGACGTCGCCAGCCGGCTTTGTTCCATTGTATGACCAGCATTCCTGGGAAAAGCTGACTCTGCATTCGGGCAGGAAGGCAATACAGTATCTACAAATAACACAGGTTTGCTTGTTTCTCAGTGTCCCTTTGATAATACTTATCTGGACTCTCTGATTCGTTTCTGCTTACAATGTCCGCTTGACTTGGCAGGAGTCTTGGGAAAGCAAAAAGACATCTCAAGGACGTGGTGCTCAATGCCCTCTATTTTCTAGAGGATGATACACCCACATATAGCATTTGATGCTTTTAATTATTCAAAAGAAACCAGCTCTTCTACAATTTGGACTGTGCACATGAATAATCTCAATGAAACAATCCTCACCTAGGTTATGCAGAGTTGGACTTTTGATCACTACTTCAGAGATGATTTCAGCGATAACCTCCACCCAGATAGCTTAGGTCTGATGAGCTTATCCATACTGTGTGTAATTCCCTCAGCTTTCTCTTCATAGGACTTACCCTGAAATTATAACAGTCTATCTCAGTCATTTTCCTCATCGCTAGGACAAAGAAACCTACACTCTCAATTTAAAGGAGGAGAAGTTTATTGTCTTGTATGGCTGGAAAGCTTCAGACAGAAACACCATGGTGCAAAGGTCCAGTAAAGAAAAAGTGTTCAAGTCATAGGGGCCAGGACACAAGAAGTAAGAGAGGAGCTACGGAGGGAGATAAACTCTTCCAGGTCATTCTGACGGTGACCACGCTCTTCAGATCGGATTCCCCCTCCCAACAGCAAGTCAGCATTAATACCCCCATAATCCCAGTCACATTCCAAGTACATGAGGCTCTGGAGCACATTGCAAATCTAAACAATAACACCATCCATGTGCTTGTATTTAACCATTATGTATCTGTTTTGTGTCTTGGGCTATATACTACATGAACTCAGAGATCAGGATTGTTTTATACATCCATGATCTCAAACAGTGTTTGGAACAGCATTGGTTTCAAGTTAATGAGAAAATAAATCATGTGTCTCATTCAAACCATGTTCAAAAGCTGCTATCATGTATATATAATTCATATATGCACAAAACCAGAAATCCGATGTGCTCTCATTGTGTGTGATGGAAGTATGGGACTGGGTATGATTGGGAGTGTGAAGTAATGAAAATTGAAAACCTCATGACCCAAACAAACATGGAATAGCGTATGGTTAAATAAAGTTAGGCCACTGGTAAGTAGAATTATTTCCTTACATTTCTCTGAAAATATGAAACTGGTTCCCATGCTCCATAACTTCTTTCCTTCATTCATTTACCTCTTGACGTCTCTTACCTCTCAAACTGTGATTCCACCTCCTCAAAACACCCACAAAATACTAACATGTATGATTTTTCCTTCTTGGCCTTTCTCTTTCCTTGGCATAACTTGTCTCCTAATCTCTTGATCTTCATAACAAAAGCCCGTATCTACTATATGAAGATAAAGCTCTTAGAAAAAGAGAAGCGAAAAAGGTCTGGCAGCAAAGGCAAATTTCCTTACCAGGAAGAAGCCAAAAGTTGTCCATGCCACTTTAAAACAAACGCAAATCAGGTTAGAGGCAAAATAAAAGCATTACCAAAAGCTGACTTCCAGCTGAGTACAGAAGGCTAAAAATGTGTCAATTAAAATATTTAATAAGATGTCTACAAATTCACAAAAATCTTGGATAGAAGTTGGTTTTCAATAGACACTTACTTCGAAGCACCCACAGTTCTCTGAAGATTTTAGTGACTTATAACCCTTGTGGCACAACTTCACCAAAGGGAATGTATAATATTAAGTGTGTGTGGATGGATGTGTGATGCGGTAACTGGCATGAGTCTTGGAGACACCGTCACCAGTGTCCTAGCTTTTTCCTTCATTCTCTTGGAAAAATTACCTCATGAATTTAACCTTTGTTCCTTCTGCTTAAAATTTTCCTTATGCCATATATACAAAAGGTTTCATTTGAAATTATGAATAACACACAGACACATGAATAGACCTGAAATAAATAAAGATATTGATATAATCATTTTAAACAGCTCACAGGATAAAACATGCCCTTGATATCTCACTGGTGTATTCTACCAAATGTTTAAAATAAGACTAGTTTTTTAGAAAATTTTCTAAAAACTAGAAGTATTGAATGACTTATCCTAAGAAAGAATTACCCTGATACTAAAAAACAGACACAATCATTATGAGACAAAAACTACAAAGTAGTATTTCATACAAATATATATAACCTTAACAAATTCTAGTAAACAAATTTAGTATAAAAAAGCATTAATATATTATGCTTAAATAGAATTTATCCTGAGAAATCAAGGTTAGCTCAACCTCCTCAAACATGTAATAATAATAAATGAATACAATAAAAGATTTTTAAAAGCATTTTCATCTTAATAAGTATGGAAAACACATTTCAAACCTTTTTAATGGAAAGAATACTTAATAAACAGAAAGAGAAAAGAATTTGCTCAACTTTATGAAGGATATCTACAAAAACACCTACAGCTTTCATAACAGTGGGAAAATGTTGAAATCTTATCTTTTATATTGTGAAGATAAAAGAACAGAAACAAATTAACAAACAAAAAAACATAATAAAAACTACATAAAAATAATGCAGAATTTCTGACAGGGTAATAGGAAATTAACATATTGTTATTGTCAACTTGGCTGTTGTATTACATATTGTTATCTTGGAAGTGGTTACTCAGATAACCAGATATAGGCATGTAAGATAGAAAACTGTTCCTTTCAATAAAGCAATAGAAATGAGCAGTACAATTATCTTACCTATCATATGTGTGTGTGTGTGTAATATATATATATATATATATATATATATATATATATATATCCCTTTCTTCTTTTTTCTTTTCTCTTTTCCCTCATCCTAGTCATTCTTTCCTTTGGAGCAGTTTCTTTCCCTTTCACAGTGTCTATTTTAGAGTTCACATTTTATGTACTCTTTCAGGTTCTTACACAAGGGAGACAATATCATGTTTATACATGTGAGTCTGATTTATTTCACTTATGAATATGGTCTCTAGTTGTATCCATTTGCCTACAAAAGCCACGAATGTATCTTTCTTTATAGATGAGTGATATTCCATTATATAAAAATACCACATTTTTTATCCATTCCTCAGTTGATGGGCAGTTGGGTTGTTTCCATGATTTAGCAATTACAAATTGCACTGCTATAATCATGGGTGCACACATATTGCTGTGCTATGATGTTTTTATTTCTTCTGAAAAAATACCCAAAAGGGAAATAGCTGGGTTGAATGGGACACCTAATCATATTTTACAAAGGAATCTCCAGACAGATTTCCACAGGGGTTGCACCAGTCTACACTCCTACCAATAGTGGAGAAGGGGTTCCTTTTTCCCTGCAGCCCCACCAGCATTTGTTATTGGTTGATTTCTTGATAGCCATTCTTTCTGGGGTGAGATGGAATCTCACTGTTGTTTTAAATTGTATTTCTCGAATGACTAATGATGTTGAACATTTTTTCATGTATTTATTTGCCATTTGTATTTCTTTGTTTGAGAAGTGCATATTCATCTCAGATGCCCATTTTTGTATTGAATCTTTGAATTTGGGGGGCTATTCAACATAGTGCCGAATGTTTGAACTAGTGTGACAATGAAAAAAGCAGGAGGAAAAGGGTACCCACTTTAAAAAAAAACACTATATGTTCAAATTGCATAATTTTATATACAGAAAGTCCTGAAGAATTTACACAGTAAAAAAAAAAAAATCTATCGGATAAAATAAATGGGTTCAGCTGGGCTTCAGGACACAAGCTTGATACAGGAAAACTAATTATATTTTAATACATTAGCAAAAAGTAATGGTAACAAAAGAGTTTCATTTACAATAGCATCCAAAAAGTGATACCTCCCTATGACCCTTACCAGAAGCTCAAAGCAAATGGGTCTCTTGGGATTGGACTGGGACCTCCAGATCCATAAACCTAAATAAACCTTATGTCTTTATAAGTTAGTTGCATTGCTTATTTCATTGTAATAATATCAACCTGATTACTACTGCATTACTGTGGGTAAGGTATTGTGAGCCTTCTGAGAATTTAGACACCTTTACAGAATATTCTACTAAATATGTTCATCTTGTCTTGTAGGGATCCCACAAGAAGGTAAAAATGTTCAAAGAGGGGCTAGTAGTCTCTCAGTCATCACAGTTTGTCAGCCACAGAGATTTGCGTACAGCGGCAACTCACCTATTGGTGGCCCTCAGCACTGACTTCTCCCCTTAGGCCCATGAGGTTAGGTGTGTAATCAAACAGGACAGAATGCCACTGCAGAGTTCTGAGTCACTGATTAAATTATTTCATCAGTTGGAAAAGGTGTGGCAAGTGACCAGGACACATTTATAAAAGGTCAGTGACAGAATAAAATGAACTTTAAATCCTGGGTATTGGCTATTGATTAGTCAGTACAAATCTGTACCTGAAATGGAACTAGGGCCAGGAACTATCAAATAGGTGGAAATGGACTTACATGTCATTGTGTTTAGAGCTACTTGTCCTCTCTGATACTCAGAATCTAGTAAACTGTCTGAAACAATGCATTCTCAACATGTGATGTTATACACTGTCATAGGTGTTTTACAATTGTTATTTAATTTAATTTCTAGTACATCCTTATTATATATGTGCTATCACTTCTAATTTGTGGACAAGGAAACTGAGGTGCAAAAAGTATTTCTGGTCATTGCCCGTGCCAAGATTTGATGGTAAATAGGGTTGACCATAAATGCTTTCTCGAGAAAATAATTCTACCTCCAAGAGTTTTTCATGATCTATAAAAGCTTAATACAATAGCAACAAAACTCAGAAACAGTAATTAATTCCATTAATGTTCTCAGAAATAATACAACATACATTATAACAGTGAGCACAAAGCATTACATTAATGAGTCATATGTATAACCTGTAAATTTGTATTTAAAATTTATCTCAGAAAAACTGCATGACAGTAGAGATATATTCACTTTAGTACATTTTTACCTCAAACATAACAGTTTTATCAATGTACAAATTTGTTTATCAAAAATATGAATGGAACTGAAATTATGGTTTGTGCAAACTTGTATTCAGCACAGCTAAAATATTTAATATACACAGATAAGATTTTAAATATACTTTATCATCTATTTCATAGTAAAGCCTTATGAAAAGTTTCAAATTTACTCTTGGAGTTTTTTCTACTATGGTAAAAATGATTCTCATTTATCATCACAATTTGTTATATACAATCAAATTCAAAATTTGTATGCAAGTTTAGTCCACCAAAGAAAATAAACTTTTCAGTTCCAGTTTGATTTAGTTTTTATTTGAGCCTAAATCAAACTATAAGTATACTTACAAAATGTTCTTGGAACTCAATATGAAATTTGGGAAAATTATTTTTAAGATTTCATACATATCATCACTTTCCATTATTCATGACTAAATAGAAGTAAGCATGAGAAACCACCACAGACTACCGTCTTCTATTACCCAAAATGCTGATGCAGAAGAGCTTGCAGTGGAAATATCAATGAAGGAAATATTGCATCAGTTAACATATATTATAACCTAGAATTGCCGAAAATGTTAGCACTTTTTTAAAAAATTACCAATTACTTTTGAGAAATAGAGCTCTTGTGAGTTAGTGAAAAGAAAATACCAATGGATATTTCTAAAAGTTTCTTGAAAGGCTGAATCTTATGCTTGGAAATGATGGTATTGACTTATTTTATTTGTAAATGAATATTTTTAGTTAATACCAATTCTTTACAGATATTTCCAATTAAAGGAAATTAATTTGCAGAAATTGTCTGGAATGCTGGGCTAATAAACCAGGGATTGAAAATATGAGATACAAATGGAATAAAAAAAGAACATGTAGGGTTGAATGAGGAGGACTGTGTTAACTTTCCAGATACTAGTACACTATACCTGACAGTCAACCCTAAAGAGAAGAGGTTTAATTTAGCTCACAGTTCAGTATATTCAGTCCATGGTCAGCTGACTCCAAGGCAGGAACTTCATAGTGGAAGTGTGTGATGCATCAAAGCTGCTTTAGTTGTGGCAGCTGGCAAGCAAAGTAGAGGAATAATATAAGAATGAAGGGGTGCAGGACTACATGTAGTATCCAATGTCATGACTCCATGATGAATAGAGATGCATAAATTTTGTAATTTCCTAGTCTGTTAGGTGTTTCCCCCTCCAGGGAGGTTGACAAATCAGTACTAATCATCAAAAAGCCCAATATTCTGGTTAGTAACATTTTGATAAGTAACAGAAAATGGGGTCAAAAAATAATCAATTCCATTAGACCCAGGTATTTTCTTTCTGGTATCTTTCTGAAAAAGTTGAATATGTCATATTGCAGTGATACAAGCATATTCATGTTGACAGCAGCACAATTTATAGTAGCTGAGTATTGGAAACAGCATGTATATGTCCATCAACAGAAGAATGGATAAAGAAAATGTAATTTATACACAATAGAGTACTACTCTGCCATAAAGAAGGATAAACTTGAGTGATTTGTAGGAAAATAGATGTAGTACCTTGAGACCTTGAGACAATAATGTTAAGTGAAATAAAACAGAAACATGAGCTTAAATGTTGCATGCTTCTCTTATATGAGAAACCCAAAATGTAAATCAAGAGAATAAAGGACAGATAATATGAAGAAAGGGGCTATATGTTCAGCAAATGGGATGGGGACCAAGAGATGGAGGGAGTGGGGGAAATAGAAGGGTGGGGGACATAAAAAGTATTGGGACGTGTGATGCACATGTACCAACTTCCCATGAGGAAAGGAACCACTGTTCTTGCAAATATGCTCTAATACAAAATAAAAATTGAAAAAATAGTCAAGGAGATAATGATTGGTATTTTTCTGTATTTTGCAGATACCAAACCTCAAACGCCAGAAGACCTTATAAAACTTAAGTTAAGTAAGAGAAAAGAAATCTAAACCCAGACACATTGCAGTTAAAATGCTGAATGAAAACCACAAGCAGAAGAACTCAGAGTCACACAGAAAGATAATTCATGTATAGCAACTAGACTTAAGGATGACTTTTCATTTACATGAGAATGGGACAGTAGTAAACTGTAGACTATAATCATATGTCAGGTTTAAGTATTTTCCAAGAGTAAGGGTAAAGCCTAGGGGTGGGGGCACATGCCTATAATCACAGCTAGGTCATAAGTTCCAGGCCAGCAAAGGGTGAAATAGTGACATTTTCAAGCAATAGAAAACACAAGTGTTTGCCCTAAGCAATATCAATGCCTAACAAAAGGAAACTGATAAATATTTTGTGGTACACACATAAACCTGAATACTATATGGCAATAAAATGGAATGATCTATAGTTGTATATATCTACAAGATTCAATTTGAGAAGCATCATATCAGGAGAAAAAGAATTAAAAGAATATTTATGGTGTGGATCCATATGTACAGTGTTCAAAACCATGGATGGAGCTGGATAAGGTGGCAGAAGCCTTTACTCCCAGCCTCTTTGGAGCTGAGGCAAGAGGGTAGCTTGAGCTCACGCCTTTGAGACCAGTCTGCATATCATACTAAGACTCAGTCTCAAAACGTGAGTCAGGTACAACTGAAAAATATATTGTTGAGAGTGACTAACATCGTACAGTCCCAAGAGAAGAGCAACAGAATGAATACCTTGAAGTTGAAGATGCTACTAATACCTACATAAGAAGATCTGAGAACATTTAACCTACTGATGGTGCTGTATTTCTATTCCGCCAGTGTCTTACGTCATGAATCACTTGCTGAATTTCTCTGTGCATCTACACTTCTGAAGATCTCTAAAGACTTCCGCAGATGTTGCACTCATGCTATATATTTACATGTGAGTAGAATTAAACTAACAATAACAGAAGGATAATGGGGAACTTCTTTTTTTTTTTTTTTTTTGGTTTTTCTCCGGTACCGGGAACCGAACTCACGACCTTGCGCTTGCCAGGCAGGCGCTTTGCCGGTGAGCTAAATCCCCAGCCCCCGATGGGGAACTTCTAAGTGGGCAACATTTACCAGTTGACTGCATTTGAATCAGTGGAAGCATGCAGGTGGCCTTCTAAATGGTGTACAAATTTTCACTCTTACTCAATTTCTTGTCAAGACCACTACTTTTTTTTCCTGGAGCTACAAGTTGAGGATCATTCTGTGAATTTGGATAGAAACTTGTTTCCCCTATGCATTCAACTGACTAGTTTGGCGGTGGTATTTTTTTTTCAACTAGCACACTTTGACCCTCTCTTCAGTCTGGCATTTCTGAGTTCTAGATCTCTTTGGCAGACAAGTTGAGATTTTTCTTGTCTCACAGTTGCTGTAGTGGAACACTATACACAAAGCAAATGTATTCATGAGAGAAGCAATGTAAAAAGTATTCAGTTAGCCATTAATAAAGAAGCATTTGTCTGAATTGCTGATGGCAAGTCATTCCTGCAGGCAGAGCTGAAAAATATATTCATGCCCAGCAGCACCTATATTCCACCTGATACCTGGCTCCCACAGGGAGAAGACAGTCAGAAGCAACCCTGAGTTCAGCTATCAGATTGAGATCACCTTTCCCACATATTCCTCTGACAAGCAAATCTCTTTAAACTGCAGTCTGTACAAAGTTGGAACTTTGGTGTTTTCTGTTACTCTAATCACCTTGTGAACTACAGACTTGCCATCAGTCATTTATATGATAAAGTCTGCTCATGAATCAATTGCTGCATTTCTCTATGCCTCCAAAAATGCAGGTGCAATAAATTTCACAAACATGGATTTACTCTCAAAAATTATAAATGAGAGAGAAGAGGCAATAATTTAATAAACTCCACAACGTGTGTGTCAAACAAATCTGGCATTTACAAGTGAAGTTAGAATGACTTCCTTTGCCACCTAAAGCAATAACAATCAAAGTGAAAATTTAAGACTTTTAAGCTAATAAATTCAGAACGCTTCATTATTTAGCTACCACTCTAGAAGTGAGGAAGTGTTTTAGCAATGTTTATGAAGTCTAAGAGTGTAAATTGAGAGATTTCATTCTCAGATCAGCCAGTGATTCACTGTGTATGCTGGAAGAAGTCACTTTCATAGGAATAATTCAAGTCTTTATTTATATTGCCAGGGTGTGATATCTTGAAAGAAGAATCTAGACGCCGAAAATATTTGACACAAGGGGAAAATCAAAGGTCATGAATAATAAGAAATGTATTTCCTCCTTGAACAAAGATGACACCATTGCCAACATCTCTTCCGGCATTTCCATCTAATTGCATTCTCAGGAGTGGTATGGGTTGTTTAAAGTATATTAAACTTTGGTTTCTTTTCCTTAGTGTATGAAAAGTTTGAGTGCTACATAAAATTTGGAAAAGTAAGAAGGAAATATCCATAATGTCATGAAATGATCTTTTAATTTACAGTCTCTGTTTTTCGCTGGTTTTCATCATTATACACTTTTTACAGAGCTCTCTTGGCATTGCATGCACAATATTGTGTCAGGCTTTGTTCACTAATTACATAAATTTTAAATTAATATTTATATTTATGACTTATAACAGGAGACCCCAATGCCGGGGATGTGGACCTGTCTGTAGCCTGTTAGGACCTGGGCCGCGTAGCAAGATGTGAGCGGTGGCCTAGTGAGGGAAGTTCCGTCTGTATTTAAAGCCTTGGAATATGTTTCCATCATCCCCAAACCATCCCCCAAACCCCTGTCTGTGAAACACAAACTGTCTTTCATGAATCCATCCCACACTGCCATAAAGGTTGGAGACCAGTGATCTATAATATAATGTAATGGCCACATAACATCCAATCAAGTGAATCTACCACAAATGAAACATTTCCCTATTTTTTGATATTTATATCATGAGCCTTACTTGACACAGTCTGAGATTACTGTGTTTTTGTTGAAATATCAGAGCAAGTAGCAAAACACAGCTATAGTCTACAGTACTAAGCAATTTATATACAATTTCAAGTTGCCGTTCAGTATATAGCTATCACTCTAGGCACCCTTAGGTATGCTACCAACCAAAATTGCTTCCTTCTGTTTTAATACAGGCCATGTTAAATACACAGTTCCTAGTAAAGCCCAAATATATGAATCTCTTCAAAATGGTTCTCTAATTCTTCAGGAGCCAGCAAATATGCGATTTAAAGTCACTTTTTGCAAACTGATCATATCTCATTGGAAAGTAAGCAAAAGAGAATGAAAAGGAATAGCCATATCTCAAAAGCCAAGAAGGGAGCAGCAGGAAAGGAATGTTGATCAGTGGCAAATGTTTCAGAGAGGTCATGTCAAAAAGGAAAACCGATCAATGAACAGACATTTCTTGAATGTTAACTGTGTATGTCCTAGGTAGTTTAGGAACTGGGTGTACAGTAATGAACATGGCTGGGTTCTTTCCTTAGTGAAGATCATGTTCTAATGAGAGCAAAAAGAAAATAAAAACAAGGACCTAGAAATTATTTTATGTACTATCAAGAAATTGCAACCTACACTGGTACCTAGGTTCACAATCTTGATTCCACGATTCTGTTTGCAAACCAAGTTAGACAAAAACAGAATCAAATTCAATGGTTAGGTTCAATATTGACCTTATGGAGAAATTTGATTTGTCTCCTGTCCAATTCACTTTGTGGCCAGAATTGTGGACAGAATTGAGTTCTTGAACGGAGGCACCACTGCAGTAATATGTTTGAGTATGATGAGATTTAGGTCAGGTGGTCAGAACAGTCAAAGAAGATGTAATTTGTATTTTGAGATCTGAAAGATAAAAAAGGAGCCTTTCTGTTGATAATTAGGAGTGTCTTGGTGACCTTGCGATTTACAGCTGCAGATTATTAGTAAACATGGAGATCAAGGAGCACCAGGTGGAATACAGACTGACTGGTAAGCCAGAAGGAACAGGTGAAAAGCTTCAGTCCTGAAGCTTCACTGGAAAATTAAGGAAGGAGATGGATAGAAGCTAGAGAGAAAGGCTGTGCAAAACTATTATCCAATTCCTTTCTACGAGTGCAATTCACCTTTTAAGTGATTAATAAAGCTCCTTATTTTAAAAATTTTATTTAATGTTGAATATATTTATAAAGAGAGTGAATTAACCAGTAGAAAAGCATGTTGACAATAAGAGTAAAAATAACCAACAGAGCAAGATCCACGTTCAAGCCCCCTGAATACTGAGCATTTGGCCTGTTTCATTTTGTTCTTTTTTATGTGAAAAGCACACTAAAGCATGCTTAGCAATTGACACATTTTGTAGGAAGGCTTCTGCTAATGTATTAGGCTAAATTACAGCAAGAATGGTAGAAAGAAAAATATGCTGAATAAACAACGTCAATATAATGATTTGATGAGAACTCTACCTAATTTGAAGACAGAAGAAAACACTAATTCTATGAAAATCTTAGAGATGTCACTAATGATGCCATACTTATGAAATGTTCTTATGAAGAGTTGTGGACAAAATCTGCTATACAGAGAAAGTTCCATATAATTAGATAGATAGATAGATAGATAGATAGATATGTATATCCAATGTTGTAGTCCTTTGACTACCCTACATATAACTTTTTCCTTTTTAAATTACCTGTTATGTTGATATTCTTAGGAAAATATTTTCTTAAACATTGAATGATATTTTTGACCTCATGGTCTGTCTATTTATCATTTGTTAGATCATAAAACCAATTAAGAAAGACTATGCTTTAGCTATTAATTTTCTGAGAGGTTAAAGATCATTTTCCTGCAGTAGTTTATGATATTGTGGATGAATACTCTCCAGGTTGGGTATTTCTTGGCTATTGAACATCACTGAGATTTTTGACCAACTTTACCTCAGTTTCTCAACCTCCCTACCAATCATTTAATGGCTAGAGCATAGATCACTCCTACATGAATGCTTCATTCTGACTAGTTAAACACATGCATAAAGTTTCTGGGAAAGTAAAATCATTGTTAGAGTTTTGAAGACATTAGTTTAAAATCAGAGTTTCTCAATCCCTGTTATTGACATTCCGGGCAAGACAATTCTTTGTTGTGTTTCATTGTCCTTTATCCTACAGGATGTTTAGCAGTACCCAGTCTTCACTCAGAGGCCAGTAACATCCCTTAGTGCCCCTTTGTATAATATTCCACAATGTTTCTAGATATGGATACTTGTTTCGCTTTGCTTTATTTTGTTCTGTTTTGTAGTGCTGGTGCTGGAATCCAGAAGGCATTGACCTATATCACCAATTTTCTCCAAATTATTCATTTAGATACAAGGTCACACTGAATTCTCCAAGCTGGCCTCGAACATGTAATCCTGCCTCAGCCTTCTGAAAAGCTGGGATTATCAGTGTGTGTGACCACCACAACACCTAGCTACTACAGAAGGCCAATCTCTCATGGTTAGCACCATTTGGTTTAAAATAGGCATTAGTGCTCCAGGGCAGTTGGTTATTAAGATATTAAATAGCTAGTATAACCCTTGATGTGTTAAAAAATAAATAAATAATTCATGTTCACACAATAAAATGTACAGAAAAAATAATGAAAAAATAATTGTTTTTCTTGGATAGTGGATATAATTAATCTACCCCTTATATACAAAAGAGAAACAAAACTCCCACTGTATAATTAGAGAAAGGATTCATTACACTCCCTTCAAAATGGAAACGTTTTATACAACACAAATTTGCAAAATATTAGCTTGAGTCATACCTACTTGTGGTATGCACATCAGAGGTAGCCAGCACTATAAGGACTATAACATTACTTCTACCTATGGTAACAATAATCTCCAGTCATTAATCTATAGTAACAATAATCTCCTAGTCAAGTTCCATGCATGGCCATCGTACCAGGCACACAGATATAACTCCAAAATTATATGGCAAGTGTTAAACAGTTTTTCCAGCAATATCACCACACATCAGTAATAAACTCAACCAGGTAGGTATCATTAAATAATTCATAAGCAGTGAGTCTTTGGACTTTAAAGTACTCATAAAGGGAGTGATAAATATAGCTGCATAACTATTCTCAAAATAATTAACCTATTACTAATTGTCAAGGGCCAGAGATTATGCATGGTCTTGCCATATGAATAATGAATTCTAGGTGCACTTCCCCAGCTACTCATTATACATCCTATCCAAAGAGGAGATCTAATTAGCCTAACAACATAAGGGTTTTCAGAGGGCTACTTTGAAGACGGAAACAGAGCTGTCAAGACTCAGAGCAATGAAGACCTCGCACACTACAAAGGGACTTATAATCACCTCATTTTCTATGAGCAGTTCCTGACGGACAGTGACCGTGGCTGTCTTCATCCCTTGTGACTAATAGTGCCCCCACCAGATTTACCAACTGTGCAAGAAAAAGAAAGTATAAAATTTCAGGCCTACTGAACTTCAAGAGGTTGCCCCATGCATGCAGGAGGCTGAGGAGTCATGTGGAGCTGTCAAAATAAATGTTATTTTTAAAAGGTTTCTTGCCAATTTCCACAAACAACCCATCTAGAGATTTAGCATTTAAACTATGCTCTAATCCACTTAAGATGCTTGCAAAGATATACTGGAATTAAAGAGCCAAATCTGTGTAAATTACAAGCCTAGGTCTCTGGTGCCTCTCAAATACAATAACTTTTGGCCCCTGAAGTTTGTCCAGCAAACAGTGGCACTTGTTTAGCTTTGGTTCATGTTAGATACAATGCACGCTATAGAAACTTTGCTTTGCATAAGGAGGACAATTAGCTGTCTGCTGCTACTAAGGTCTCCCTTTCCTGGGCTTCTGTAACACAGCAAGTGCACGTACCTATCACAGATCTAAATACCCCAAATTGTAATTGCTTATCCATCTACGTGGCTGTAGACTTTGAGAGAGCACAAATGTTGACTTACTTCTCTTTTGGTGCCTGGAAGATATCCAGTAGGCAGCTGGATATATTGGTAGGTGTTATTGAACTATTTAATCGAACTATACTTTTATGTCTGGGTCCTCTGGCACGCGAAAAACTTTCTGTTTTGCACAGTTCATTTTATCTCTCGGTTCAGAGGTTCAGAGTAACAAAGAATATAACTTTCATTATTTCTACAATTTATCTTTTAAGTAGCATTGTACTAGGGTGGCAGAAATCCATTGAGAGATCTCTACCATTTCCTGGGGCTCAAAGTACGTTTCTGTGTTTGCATGTGAGAAGGTGCTATTAATCACTTTTCTGGCATCATCTGAGTCGTTAAACATTTCTGTCCATCCTCAAGTTTCTTTAATTCCCAGGAGATATTTTCTTCAGCTTTTGGGGCACTGAAATCATACCTCCACTCTATATATTTATCTGCAGGCAAGGTGAATTCCCTAGGGTGTTTAAGGCATTGTTTGTCTGGCATGTCATGGCCCCCACAAATTCTCTGGGAAAATGAAGTGCATCCATGATCCCTATACTTCTCTCAACTTCCTTTTTCCTGGCTGATAAATTTTGTTTCTGTTCTTGTGAACACAAAAATTTAGCAGTTCCTCTTGATGGATCTGCCAAAATCTTTTGACTCCGTCCTGCATCTTTTCCATTTCTCTGATATGGAGACCACCCTCACTTTTTTCTCCTCTTTTCAGCTCCGATACTGCTTAATTGACACCTAGGCACATTAGGCAGTGAAAAGCCAACTCCACCAAATGAACAGAACGACTGATGACCTTTTCCAAGCTGTAACAACCCTTCGAGATTTAAGCCTCATCCAAAACAATGCCCTTGTCATTTCTCTAATTCAGTGATGCTCAACTACAGTAGGTATAGAATCCTCCCCAGGGGTACATTTTGAACTCTAGAGATATTTTTCATTTCCACAATGGGGTGGTGGTTGGTGCTATTGGTGTCTAGTGTATAGAGATAAGGAACGCTGCCAAATATCCTAAATTACACAATACAGCCCTCCAAAAACAAACAATTATCAAGTCCCAAAATATTGGTAGTGACAAATGTGGAAAGCCTCTCTAGCACATTCTTAAATAGGCTACTGAAAAATATTTGTGCTACTTTCAGCTATAAAATTATGTCTATGCTTTGGCAGATCAACAGCTATTTTCCCCATTAAAGGATAACCCAGGAAAAAGAGGAGGTTAATTTATAAAGAATCCCTTCTGTGCCCTGTACTTGCCTAAGACTTCACACTGACATTGCCACATTCAATCGTTGTTTAAAAAGAAAACTCAGATCAGTTAGTTACAATTCTTATCTTCATTTTACAGACTTAAGAAAAAAGAACAGTTTCAGAAAAATTAAAATTTTGATCCCGATTATAGCACCCATAAATACCAGAGAAAACCCATACTATCAGACTATATGACTCCATATCTAATGACCCCAACCACCTCGCAAAGGAGACTTCTTTATCTTGGATCTTTCACCCTCAAGAATTTCTTTTATAAAGATGATTGTTTCACTCTAGTGGACTTTTTTGTTTTATTCTAGTAGTTTTGTCCTTGCTACTGTTTCCAGAAAAATCTTAAACATAATGAATTTGCTATGAGGCTTTTTTGGAAATCAAGCAGAAATAATATAAGCTTGTGAAATGTTCTGATTTCATGACTGGTCTCAAAGCACAGAAATAATTCATTAATGCTTAAAATTTGAGAAAACTTGAAATAACTTGAAAAACTCACTTTCTCCACTGCAATAACCAGTCGCTTAAAGCCAAACACTGGACGAATGTAAACCACCCAGCCCATGTGGGAGCCTGCCTACCTACCTGCCAGCACATAGCGCCTCTTTTGCTCTAACAGGCAGAATGCCTGAGGGAAATACAAATAATTTCTTGAAAACTGGAACCACAAACAGCTTTCCAGACAGAAAAACTAAATTATGCACAAACAAAACAAAACCTCATCTATCCTGACTTTTTCAATGAAATGAATTCCTCCTTCAGAGAAGCAATAAAGTGATACACTGAAAGAGGATTCTCTAACAACAGACAAGAATATGCTCCTTACCCCCACAGAGCAGCTGATTTTAGTTCATGTATGAAAAAATAAGTAAATTACTCAAGCCAGCAAGTAAGGGAAATTCCTGACTACAAATGCACACAGTTCCAGATATTTCCTCCCTGCCCCTCAGGAGCTCTGTTTCCATAAAGAAGCTGAATGGCTGAGGAAAAACTGTAAACAAGAAACCCATAACTTTTCAGTAACTGTTTCAGAGCACTGGTTCGCAAATGTAGACCCCTCACCTGCTAAGTCTTGCTCAAGCCAATTTTGGAATATGGGCGAAAAAGAAGTGAAGGTCCAACCGAAAGATTGACTTAGTGAGGGCGGACACTATGGTCTGTATATACATGTCTGAGAGCTACTGTTCAAAGGAGAGAGAGAAGTCACGTCCACAGCTGCTTTGTAAATAAGCAGAGATACCAAATATAATGTATTCACAGTATTTGAGGGGGTATACATGATTTCATTCCAAAGTAAGTGGAAAGCAAATAATAATAACCTAAGACCTACATGCCAAATGTGCTGCAGTGAAGGAAGAGAACAAATATATGGCAGGGAAAGAAGACGCAATAGCATTTTTGCCAGCTTTTATAGTAATATTAAGAAATCAAAGATGATACTCAACCGTTATAATGAAGTAACCACAAACTGGGTATCTTAAAATAGTGGAAGCAGACTCTCACATTTTTGGATTTCACTACTTGTGATAGACAGCCTATGGAGTGTTTTCTGAAGTTAACCATTTTATGATTTTAAAAAAGAATTGTGACATTTTGTTGAAAATTTTTAACAACTGGTAGCACAAAGAGAAGTAGGAAAACTAGATTAGGCTATTTCATAATACAATCAAGTGATGACACTGTCTTAGAAAGAGGCAGAAGTGGTAGAAAAATAGGATGTAACAAGATTTGGGATATAATTTTGGAGATAGTGACAATAAGAATTTCTGATGGAGTGAACATAGAAGGTGAGTGAAAAGAAGAATCACAGATTATTTCTCGCTTCTAATCTGAGCAGTTTAGTAAATAATTATTCCAATTTCAGTTACTGGAAGCAAAGGAAAAAATAGAAAAGGTCTGTCCGCAACTGGGGGTGGCAGGGCAGTGACAGTACTATCTTGTAGAATGTAAGAAACTTCTTAGTCAGCTAAAGGATATGTTCTACAGGCAGTACAATACAGCTATCTATACTGAACTGGCTATATTTGGGCTGTGTTTATGCATTAGGAAATCTTCAGTGTATTGGTAGTATTTAAAGCTTAAGATGACATGTGAGTGATAAAATATATGATTAATTATTGTTTTTTACTAGCATGTAGAATCTAGACAGAAGAGAAGGATTGCATTAAGGAGATAGAGGAATAGTCAGTGGTTAGGAGGAAAACAAGCAGGATAAAACATATTGAAAGTCAAGTAAAGAATTGATTTTGTGGTGCTAAGGATTAAACCCAGGGCCTTCACACAAGCTACATCTCCAGTCATGCTTTTCATATATATTTTGTTCTTTCTTTCTTTCTTTTTACCTTGAGACAGGGTCCTGCTAATTGACTAAGTTGCACACGCTGGTCTTGAACTAGCTATACTTCTGCCTCCACCTCCCCAAATTCTGGGATTACAGGCATTCACTACTTGACTGGCTTATGAAGAAGGATAGACTGACTGTGTTAAATGATCTTCCTACCTCCAGTACAATGGGGACTGAAAATTGATCATTTAATTCAGCAACAAGAACACGAGGTGTCATAGATAGAAGGAACTTTGATGAGTGATGGTCTTGAGAAAAATACTGCATGAGTTCAAAGGAAAACGAGAGGAGAAGATGTGGACATAGGGAGCAGAGAAGTAAATTTATAGCTGCAAAGAATTAAAGCTTTACTTTATAGCTTTAAAGAAGTAAAGGTTTAAGAGCAGACTGAAGATAGAACAGTTTACATTTCTATACTTGCAAGTATGAAATGAAACATAGAGTGGGAGAAAATAATATTGTGTAATAAAGGAATAATTTTAATATTAAATTTTTAATTTTAATTTTAAAATTAAATTTTTGATAATTATAAACATAATTCGTCCATTTAATAGGAAGAATATCAAATAGATTAACACAGACTGAGGTATCTGTGTTCTTTTGTTTGTTTTGTTTTGTTTTGTTTTTCTTCTGGTACCAGGAATCGAACTCACAACCTCGCGCTTGCCAGGCAGGTGCTGTGCTGCTCAGCTAAATCCCCAGCCCCTATCTGAGTTCTTTTGGTAGCAGAAATATGTAAAAAATTTTCTCTTTCTGTAAATAGCTTTATTTATATTAATGGACAAACTCATAAAATTTATCAATCTAAAGTATGTAGTTCATTTTAGCAATTACTACAATATTAAAACAGATTCATCACTCTGATTTTTAGCAATTACTACAATATTAAAACAGATTCATCACTCTGATTTTTAGCAATTACTACAATATTAAAACAGATTCATCACTCTGTAAAATGCCACTTCAGTAATCTCCATTACCCCATTTTTTGTCCCTATCAATGTATAATTTACATTCTGTGTCTAGATATTCTTATATCTTGGACATTTTATACAAATGAAATGGTGGAGGGGGCTGGGGATTTAGCTCAGCGGCAAAGCGCCTGCCTGGCAAGCGCAAGGTCGTGAGTTCGGTTCCCGGTACCAGAGAAAAGCCAAAAAAAAAAAAAAAAACAAATGAAATGGTGGAATAAGTGGCCTTCTTTCTTTGTTTTCTTTTATTGCACACAATATTTTTAAAGTTCATTTAAGTTAGTTTTATACTTTATCTATCTGAGTAGTATTCTATTGAACACAACACATTTTGTTTAGCTATTCAACAATTAGTAGGCATCTGACTGGTTTCTGCTATTCAATTATATGACTCATACTGCCAGAAATATTTGTGTACAAGTTTTTGTATGAATGTGGCTTAAATACTCAAGTATATATCTAACAGAATCATTTTGTCACTTTTTTGAGGGCTTCCAGCAGTTTTACTAAGTGGTTAAACTATTTTAAACTCAATGAGATGTCAGGATTTCAATTCTTTCCCTTCTACTCTAACAATTGTTATTGTGTCAGTTTCATTATAATCACTGTAAAATTTGTGAAGTTGAGTTTCATTGTGAGTTCTTCCTTTGACTGATCATGTTTCTTAAGGAAATTAAGAAGCAATATCATCAGCTGAGAGTAATGACTAGGGAGGATTTAACCCGAGGTTTGAAGACAAATGTAAAAGCAGGAAATAGAACTTTCTGAAAGTAAAGAGAGTATATGTTTTAGAGAAAAGTTTTAGGATTACAGTCAGTATTTGGGGCCCAATTTAAATATGTGATGAGGCAATATCATTTTCTGATTTTTCTCTTAACTTTTTGCTTGATGGTAGTTGTGGTAATAATGACTATCAAAATTGTTGTTAGACTATCAGTCTAACAACAATATAAAGGCAATATTGATAATTTCTCATAAAACTTTTTTCAGTCAATATGGTTGCCTTATTTTGAAATAACATCTTCTCTTCACTGTAGTATTAAAATACCCTTTTATGAAATCTAGTGAAGTACAGATTTTGTTTTTAATTGCTGATAGAGGCCTAATGGCTTCTCTTTATTTTCATGTGACATGAGAAATGTTGGTAATTTTATGCTCTTCCTCAACCTAAAAAAAAAAATTCTGGTCAAAACTTCAGAATTCAAATACTGATTATATAAAATATAGGTGATAGAATAACACTCACAGGAAATAGAGAAAAATGTTAACAGTGGTTAACTAAGTGATGGGTTTATGGATGATTTCTTGTTTTGCTTTTCCTGTTTTAATGTGAAATCTTACTATTTCTAGAAAGACAGTAATGTATGGAAAACAGGTTTTTTTCAGAATCAGAGAGTTAAAATTCTAAAAGATAAAACATATTGTGAAAAACAACATATTTTACAGGAAATGTTGTTCTAAAAATCTTCTCTGCTAATGTTCATCTTCTTTCCTACAATTTTATGTATATGTAACACTTGATTATTTTCTCTCAACCTTTTTCTAGTTCAAAACTGTGTCTCCTATTTCTGTGTACTTCTTAATTCTCTCATGTCTTAGTGTTCATTTTGAGCTAATCTTTGTCTGCTGTTGGAAGACTACTTGCTGACATGAGAATACACTGGTGATGGGTGACCTTCGAAGTTTTCTGCAGGAAGAAATCTCCAGTTGAATACAAACCCTACTGAAAATGTTGTAACAAAGGCATGTTGTTGCCAAAATCAAAGAAAGATTATCAGGGCCTAGCAAATGGTTCCAAGAGAGCTGCCATATTTAAAGAAATATTTCATGACTCTGAACCCTACTGAAAAATAAGGCTGACTATGGGAAAGAAAAATTCATGTATTGGAAAAAAACAACGCAAGCAATAGAGCGGGTTGGTCACTTTATTCATCTTATCCTGACTTTCCAGTACATAGAGCCGCATCTTTACCATTACTCACTGATGTGACTAATTTAAACATTCCTGTTTGTTAACAAAAGGAAAAGCATAAAATTCATATGTTTATAAGAATGTGGCCAAGGCAAACATATTTTAAGCCCTCAGAAGACAAGTGCTAATGAAATTGGTCAAATGAAAAGTAAGTTACTCTAGTCATTGGTTTGCTCGTCCTGTGGAGAAGAGCACATATTCAGAAGAGGACAATTACAGTACTCAACAAAACAGATGAGATATGACTGCAGAAAAAGTTGACAAAGGTCAGTTTAATTGTCAATATAGTTTGTGTATCTTGTTAATACCTTATTCAATGATTTCCTATATTTTAAAAATAATTTGCCAGAGTAAAATGATTGCACAATTAATATTTAAAAATACCTTTATGTGTTAATGGGTGACTCATCACCCTTCATAGATATATAATCTCTCCCTCATCCCTTATGCTTGATTGGTTTCCTTGTTCAAAAATTGTTAAACCTACCTGAAGTGGCTCACAAATCCAAATGCTGATCACAAATTCTCTAAGAATATATCAGCCAAATGACTCCTTGTTTTCCAATTTCTTTGAAACAGTCTATCAACACGGTGCTTTTCTTCCTTCTCTCACAAAATAATCTCATTCCCACTGAAAGTTAAAACATTCTCATGTGTTCTTAACACATAAAGGTACCTTTTCAATGTTAACTGTGCAAGAATATTAGGTGGGCATATTATTTTTCAAACTTAGTGAAGCTTTGAATGAAGTAGTAACAAGATGTTCAAATCTGTATTGAAAATTAAATTGACCTACCTCAACATTTTCTGAGCTCATGTCTCATCCATTTTGTTGAGTATTATAATGATCCTTTTCTGGGTATATACATTGCTCCACCAGGGACTACAGTAATTTTGTAGTAAGTCTTTTCCTATAGTTATTATATCTTCATGCTGAACATATCTTCTGCTGTATTATACACATTAGCCTCTTAGTATATTCAAGGAACGGCTACTTATAGGTCTTACTTCATAAATCACAAGCTCCTGTCTCTATCACACTCCTTTACATTGCATTATAATATGTTTATAAAGACAGCTTCATTTTCAGTCATAACTTTCTCACCTCCCTTTCACTCTCTCGCAACTCCATTTACAGTATACACTTATTGTGAGCACTGCATTAGAACTCTTTTTTGTAAAGTTACCAAGCAATCTCCATTTTATCATTGCACGTAACAAAAGCAAATGAAAATGGCCCACATTCACCTTGCTTTCCTGCTACCGTACTATTTACTTTTCTTCAGCTCCATTCCAATTTTCTTCTATCTCACTCAGAAATTCGAGTTCTTCAGTGCTCCAACCTAACTACGCTCTCTTCCCCTCTTTACATATTTATCGTTGATCTCATCTACATCTTTCAGTTGCACCTGCTTACCAATAAATTTCAAATTTGTCTCTGAAATCTTGACCTCTTCTTAGAGTTCCAAACCCTACCAAGGTTTTCCTAGAACATCGCTTTTGGATATATCACATCTACCTAAAATCTAGTATTAATGAAACAAAAATCATGGTCATTTCAAAGCCTAAGCCAGTATTTGATTTCTCAGTACATTATTCCACCATCATTTTCTCTACCTACTCTGCCCAACTAAATATGTAATCCAGTTATTCCCTTCTGTGTAGTCCTTGCTATGAAGCAAGTCATCAGCATTTCTCATCAGGAACCCTGGAGAGAGATAGATCAATAGATCAATAGATTGATAGATCTATTGGTAGCTCGATAAGTCTATAGATAGGTAGATAGATTGATAGATCAATAGATAGGTAGATCATCAGTCTTAAATTTTCTTCTGAGAATAAATACTAAATATAAAAATTAATTTAGGCTATTTATTCCAATTTTAAAATGAATCTATCAAACTTCTTAAATAGGAGTATATCACAGAACCTACAAAATTAATCATTTTGCACATATTATATGTGCACATTGTTTGAGAAATAAAGCCATGTGTTTATCGAAGCGTATTATACTAAGTTCATTATGTGAGTTTAAAATAACAAGAAAAAACAATACATAACTTTGTTTTAAAGAATAAAAAATAAGTAACTTCGGTCATCAGAAAATGACACTGTCTTCAGGTTTTTCATTACTTATTAAGCTAATATTTTGTAAAGACAATGAAACTAACTCTACGTGATGATACACAATCAGTTTAATTCATAAAGTGAATAAATTGGAAATTGACTGAATATTTATTTAAACCTTACATTTTGGATCGTAAATACTATTCATCCTTTTCTTAGCAATTTATTAACTTTTTCACTTTGAGATAGTAGTACGATCACACACACACACTTCTGAAAAATACTACAGAGAGCTCATACATCTTTCATCTAGTTTCTTCCCAAGTAGTGTCCTTCAAAACTATCCAAATATCACAATCTGGTTATCAAAGTTTGTACAATCAAGATAGAGCATTGATTCTTTATCCTTTCCTTTTTATAGCCAAACTCACCTCCCTAATGCCTGCACTCTCTGGGTTACCCTCGATAATCCCTAATCTGGTCTTACTTTCTATTATTTTAACACTTCCAAAATGATACATAGGGCCGGGGATATAGCTCAGCAGCACAAGCGCCTGCCTGGCAAGTGCAAGGTCCTGAGTATGATTCCCAGTAAAAAAAAAAAAACAAAAAAAGAAAAGAAAAGGAAAAAAACAGAATGCTACATAAATAACATTGTATAGTAAGTAATTTTTGAGCACTGGTGTTATTTCATTCAACACTGCCTTCTGAAGATTCATTTATTTTGTATCAACTATTTCCGGTGTAACTGTACTCCCTTGTATTTTCGCTAGCAATGTATAAGTAATCAGAATTTCCACACCTTTCCAAATGCCTGATGATGTTTTATCTTAGTCATTGTGAGACATGTTTAGTGATATTTCACTGTGATTTTAATTTGCTTTCCACTAATTATCAAAGATTTTGACTATCTTTTGAAGTGCTTATGTGCCATTTATACTTCTCTCTATAATTTTACATATTAAAGCTTCCTGTAAACAAACTGAGTTTTGTCAAGTGCACTGACCTTGGCGAGATTAATAAGGTTCCTGAGAGGCAATAGCTTATCTTTAATTAACTCTCTCTTTGCAAAGCTGAAAGTTTACTTATTGAATTCATTCAATTAATACAACTTTAGGCAATTTAATCTTAGAACCCCTTCAGACACCAAAAGTCAGATCAAACCATTGTCTGAGTATAGGCAATAATTAAAACTTTGCAAATTTTTCTGCATTGGAAAAATCATCTAATAAGATTACCATGAAATTAAATCGACAGCATATTTGTTGGCTACTCTTGAAGTTCATTAGAAATGACTTCAAGTAATATCAGCCAAAGACAATCCAAAATAAGCACAGAAACGACATGAGAAATAATTATGTCTGACAATGTTAACTCAAGAATAGTTTGTAAAAATGGTACCAGTATATGCTAGATACCTGAGACTGGATCTCTTCTATGTGAGGGGTTATAACCTTTATTTTCTTAGAGGATGCTTGAAAGAATAGTGTGCTGTTAGTAAATGCAGATTGAGTTTCCTACCTTATTACAATTGTGTTGATAGAACTACATAAATTAGTAAGGAAAAGATGGCTTGCTTTACTTTTTCTAAAATTCAAAAAGAGGCCTTATGATTCCCCTGTCTTCCAAACTCCTTCAGCACTTGCATTTCATAAATCTCATTCTATTTTCTCTATGTAAGGATTTTCCAAACATTTCCAAAGTTTTCCTGAGCACTATGAAATTCCCCAGATAAAGTGAGTCAATAAGGTATTACTAGGGACTATACTCCACTATTTACAATTGAGACCCTTTTCAGACAAAACGTTTGTACAGAAGCACAATAATTTAAGGAAAAATGTGTTTACTAAACCTTGACTACTACATTTCGGAAAATTAAATGGTTTCACTAGAATTAAATTTTTAAAGGTCTCATTGATGAACATTACATACCGCCTGAATAGCTACATTATATTTTTTTTTCAGTAGTGGAGATTGAAGCCAGGGCTTCACGCATGCAAAGTAAGCACTCTGTCCCTAAGCCATATGCCTGGCCCACATTTAAAAACAATTATTTGTGTCCAGTTGCAATAGTAACAGTAAGCCTAGCTACCATTTAATGAATGTTATACGATGTATGGCACTATGCTAAGAAGTTTGCAGCCATGTCATTTAATACTTCAAACTCAAGAGATATTTTCACAGTGATACATATGAGAAAACCAGTGCTTGGCAAGATTAAATCACTTTACACAGTTTCTCTCTCTGAGTCCATACTGCTCTGATTTATGATGAGTTGTCATCCTAACAATTTCCTAAGTATTTGGAGAACAAGGTGGAAATTGAAACATGAAATTCAAGCTTGAAGCCACAAATAAGTCAATATTGGGCTGTTCACTAAATGGATAACTCAAAGAGCATTCAAAACCCAACGTCTTATCTGCCAGAAAAACAATCCTTTTTTCCACACTCTTGAATTCCTTGACACTTGCTCTCAAGGGAACACATTCTTTATAAGACTGTTTAAATCTAAATTCACATAGGATGGTCAGTCATGTATTCACATGAACATACATGTACAAATGCATATTCATATGCAAAATAAAAATGAACTTCATATCTATTCATAAAAGTTGTCAAAGTTGTCTACCTCTCCCTTTCATATACTGATGATCTACTTTAAAACAAAGTGTACAGGTGGTGCCAGATAATAATTGGTCACGTACAAAGCTGCTGCCTGGAGAATTGCCATCTAAAAACAAAAACAACAACAACAACCACAAAAAAAACAGAAAGGGACTCCCCAGGTCAGTGTAAGAACAAAGAAAGGGGCAAACAAGACTGACCATATGTACTTTTCAAAGATAATAATGTGAGTAAGCATTTTATTACACTGAATAAAGGTCACGATTGCCAAGAGACTTTTCTCGTTAAAACACGCAGATATTTATCGCCATACCCTTTCTCCTTAAACAAATAGAGGAAATAAATAATACTAACGTTGGGTCTATTATTGAAGGTCTGTTTTCTAACAGGCACTATTCTAATATGTAGAAATGAATGAAGTCGTGAAAATCATAATCTATTGCAATGGATTCTATTATTTTCATCATTTGACAAATGAGGAAAGTAAAATGTAAAAGGATTAAGGCACTTCCTGAGTTCACAGAGCTCCCAGCTGGTAGCTGGCTCAGCACGAGGATGAACCCAGGCAGCCCGGCTCTCCAGCTCTACTCCTCTTCTACTCAGTCCCATCTGATTTTGTCTCTGTATGGTTCTCTGCTCATTTGTTACAAAAGATGGGCCCAGACCATGGGATAACACAATGCCAAGATAGTTCCACATCACTGGTCCTCTTAACTAAATTTACTCTTCTGCAAATACTTCTAGTCACCATGCATTCACATGATTTTTACAGTTGTGGTCCGCTGCACAGACTATTGAGAAAATGTATTCCCCCTGCCTATGAAATTTTGTGAAAAAATATCAAAGCAGAAACAGTCTATCAAGGTATGATAGGAAAACATTACCAGAATTTATGAGAAAAGGGTAAAAAAATACATTGAAATTGAAAACATTGGTTCAATTATGCCTTCAGATATCCAAAAAATATCAGCTGTTAATATTAGTAGCTCTTGCAGAGAAAAGAAAAAGATTCTATTTCCTTCTTAAAGAGGAAAGCAAAAGGAAACAAACATTACAATATAACTAAAATTAAAAAACAGTCTGTGGCTGAATTTCTTTTGCTTTATCATTTTAAGAGATGAAATACAGATTTGTTAAAATGTTTGCTTTAAGTCACAGAAAAAATTAAGATATCAAAGGCAAGCACTATGAACCAAAGTGTACAGTATATGTACATATATTTTTATTGAAATATGATGAATTTCCCCTCTGGATTAAAACTTGGGACACGTGGTATTAAAATTTCAAGTGTATTTGTAAAACGTTAACAAAAATCCACTTAAATTTTTTGAAGTCCACACGCTATAGTCATAGTGCCAGTGTGATTGAGAAAAACACGTAGCAGAGTAGTAAAGCTTTGACTGTGTTTATGATTTTGCAGTAGTATGGACTCTTCAAAGGCTCTTTGTCGTGATAATGGTGATATTGAAAACCAGACAAAGAAGGAAGAAAGAGAAAGGCAGATTCAGATAGGTGGATATGCTCTAAGAATGTGCTGAGCTAAAGAAAGTTTATCTACGTCTTCACAAGTGCACGAGTGTTTACTAAGCTGTGTGGCTGCATAAAGCACACGAACCAGATTTGGAGAACTGCAAGAAAAAGAACATTCTTTTTTGTCTTGCACAGTGTTAGGAGTTTTGCATGTTTCTTTTACTTAGGACAGTATGAGAAATTTAATCCTTCCCCTTTTCCTGATAAAGGAATTGTGAAACCCTGCTGTAACAAAGGAGGAGTTTCCAGAAACTGGCACAAACTGGTGATAGGAAATAGAGAGATAGCTTTGTACAAGGAGATGCGAAGGGGATTTGGAGCTGGAAAGAGTTGGTAGGGAGGGGAAGGGGACGTATAAAGGATCAGGATGTGATACGTACATGTACTAGTACTCCACAGTAGATATTTTCATTATGTAGCTCTAACATACACTAATAAAAAATGATGAAAAGAGTTCCAGTATATTCCCAGATTAGATTAAATCACGTTGTGCTGGTCAAGGTGGCACACGCCTATAATCTCAGCACTCGAGAGGTTGAGGCAGGAGGGCCTCTGTGATTTCAAGGCCAACCTGGGCTACATAGTGAGATCCTGCCTCAAAAAAAAAAAAATGAAGTCACTTTTTCAAATGTTTTCATGAGTCCCTATTCTTTTCTTTCCTACTAGAACTTCAATCAATTGTGTATTTTAATACTTATTTATTCCCAGAAGTCTAGCTTATAAGCTCCATGTAGATGATGTCTTTTCTGTCTTATTTTTACAGTTCTGGCATTCAGCACATTTCCTGACAAATAACTGAAAGTCAGTGAATGTTTGCTGAACTAATGAATGACAGCAAAGGATCAAGAACTGGAGTTCCAAGAAGAAAGTTTATGTCAATGTTACCCACTTGTTTTTGTTCTCAAAAGCTGGGTTCATCCTGCTCCTGCCAACACCCCACACTGTCATCACCACTCAGAGAAACAGGTGCGAACTCTGCGTTCTCATCTCATTAAGTGACACTATTTTCCCAGTCACTCAGACCAGAAATCTTGGTCTGACTGACTTATCTCTTAAACCATGTATGATTTGTCAAGTCGTGTCAGATCTGCCTATTCTTCAGTATCAAATTCCTATACCATATTGTCCATAAAGTCTTATTTATGAGGACAAAAAGTGCATGAAATATTGTTTTTCACTTTTCAAGTTTCTATTATATATCGTACCTTCTCAATATTATATAGAGCCCACCCAAACAAGATATACACACTCTAGGAAAAGAAAAAGTTATATAAATACTTAACACTAAATTTACTGAGGCATTATGAGACTGATACTAGTTAAGTTTGGACTCCATAATTACAAGTATTCAAAGTGGTGGCCCTTAGCTCCCAGACATTCATTAGTATGGTGATCTGCTGCTTGGATAGCCTTGGTCATTGCGATTGCTGAATGAGCATTTTTAATTTCTTCTCTAAGAGCCACAGTGTAGAGGATTTTCTGCAATATATAGCATCTTCTAGCATTCCCCATATTAAAGTATTACCACTTGTTGAAAAAAATCACAGTATTTTTCTTTTCATGAACTGTGTATACATTTTTGGGGTACTCTGTGTATTACTCTCTGACTTATATTACTAATTTCAGACCTATGCATGTTAGAGACTCTGTCTATCTAATCTATCTATCAAAGTAAAAGCACTTCTCCCAGGAAAATATATCCTTGAAGTCAAGGGGAAATATATAATTTATTGTTAAATCCCACATTGCAACTAATATATTAATTTATATATAATTAATTGATGAAAAAAAATTTTTTAAATAACTTGATTTGTTGTTACTGAAGAGTATTATTGCCTTTCTTAGCATCATTTAAGAGAATTGTCTTTCATTATTTTCTATTGAACAGAGAAATTTTTTCATTAGCAATATAGTAAGATTAGAGAGCCAGAAATAATAATTGATACTTGATTCACCTAGAAAAATCTTTATCTAACCAAGGCATCAAATTCTGAGTAAAGTCTTAGAATGACCACTAATACTCCCTAAGCAAAAGCACTTCAGATGTTTCTGTCTTTGCAGCACTCATACACATATTTCGATAAAACCGAGACCCTAGGGCACATGGGAGAGTCCTTAAAAGAGGGAAATCTGGGCAAATGCAGCAAGCCACCTGCTTTATTTGGTGTAGACTAAATTGCTCTTTAACTTCTAGAAAGAGTGCAAACTGCATTGTGTAATTTCTGTTATATTTTAAATGTACACCACCTTTAATAAACATCCTCACTGGGCACTATAGGAGATCAATCAGGTATCAAATCCTTATTCTAAAACTTATCAATTAAAAGGAAACAGTTAAAATTTCATACTGACTTTCTTATATTTACTGTATTTTACACTAATTAAATCATCCTAAACAATGAGGCTGTTATTCTTTACAGAGTTATTATAAATAACAAATATGAAAAGTGCAATACAACTATAAAACCATCATGTTGAAAATCTGAATGACATAATTCAGACTCATTACATGGTAAATGGATGAATAATGCAACCACTGATAAATCAGGCTATACCAGTAGAATTCAATTATTAGTGTTAGCTTGACTAAAAGTGGGAAAATCATATATCATGTGATTCCTTCTGTGCTACAGTACTACCTATAAAATATTCTTCAGAAAAGATTTCAAGTTTAAATCCAACCAAACTTCTGTAGATCATATCTACACATAGTGCATATGAAGTATGAAGATGCAAGCTCATTAATATCACAGGCAAGTAAACATTCAAACCAAGCAGGTTAAAATTCAGAGTAACTCCCATTTGTACAATAGATCATTTTAATGACTTATTATACTGTAGAAAAAATGTTGGGAAAACATACAACATGCCTGGAAAAAAGGCAATGCAACCTAAATAATTCAAATAACTTTTAGATATTGTTTACCAAGTTATTGAGAAACTATTCAAAAGGAAAGAGGAACTAGAGAGGGAGAAATTGGAAAGAAAGGAAGAGAAAAGTAAACCTGATAAAAAAGGATAAAAGGGAAATAAAGCTTTGTAAGTAAGGAGGGGAAGAGGGGTTGAAGCAAGGGGAGGGGACTGGGAAAAAAAGAGGAATCAAGATATATCATGGACAGGTACAAAATCCCTATGATGAATATGATCATTATGTATATCTAAACTGTACCAATAAATTTAATTTTTTTTGGCTTTTCTTCCAGTACCAGAAATTGAACTCATGACCTTGCATTTGCCAGGCAGGCGCTGTGCTGCTGAGTTAAATCCCCAGCCCCTAAATTTAGATTCTTAAAAGACTGAAAATCTTACCTAGAAGATTTACTAGTCCTCGAAACCATGTATGAGATATTCGAACACTAACATTATTTAAAATCTTGGTAAGATTTTATATGTTGAAGTCTTATAGTGGAAAACAGTTTGTATTTACTTTAGAAACACACAGCAAACTGCAGTTGGAACTATTGTCCACCCAAACTACCTGACTTTTTTGTGAGATGAGCTCAAAAGTGTATTGAACACAGGTAAGGTTGTTTTCATTGGAGGGATCACTTTATTTAATACTGAGCAGACTAATACATTACTGAAAGGATCACATCGAATGAGAAATTCAACTGATTAGCAGGTAAGTGGATTGCTAATGCACTCTAAAATCCTAGTAAAAACTAGATTCAAAACAGCCTGTATTATCAAAAGTTCAGAAGTGAGGTTTTTCAGCTTAAATACATTCAAAAGCATTGCCAATAAATGTAAATGTTCTTGTGGATTTAAATTCAGCTGTATGATACAAGAAAACACACAAGTAAAACATTCTGCCTCAAGATGCCTCTCTTTGTCAAGCAGACTTAGGTGTAAATGCTGGATGAACATAGAGGTTGTTTGAAAGTTGCATGGGAGAGGCTTGCAGGCTCAAAATCTAATTGGTATTAACAGGAAGAAACATCTCTCCTGCCTCCCCCGCAAAGACAAGTTCAACAAATAAAGGCTGGGGAATTCAAGCCTCTGGATACTGCTCTTTCTTGAGTCTACCTAGATATGCATTGATGCTTAGAACTCAGATATTGAATCCAAAATAGCACATAATAGCAAAACACCAGGCACCCCATCAATACCTGATGATGAGATCTAAAACTCACTCTGATTACCGAGCCCTGTGTTATTCAGTCAAAAAGGCTGAGAACTGTACGTACCAGGCAGATGGATCTAGATGTGAACTCAGGATATGCGTTTATGTACCCTAGCCTCTCCACTGCACATGTGCCTCAGCATGTTAGTTATGAAGCGTTCTGTGCCTAAAGATCTGCACAAGTCCCTCACATATTTGGTTGGGGCTGAAACCATCTACTTTGTCTTTCATATATCTGCTGAATTGTCTCACCTGATTACTGAGGACTGGTTTTTTCCAAAGACTCGGTTCCACATCACCCCTGTCCCATTCCCCTCTTCTGCTTCCATGACCCTTGTAATTAGTCATTAGCTGACACACTGTTTCTTTGATTGTCTGTCCCTTCCTCGTAGAATACATTAATGAGGCTAGGGGATCTGTTTGGTTCACTGATGAATACTAGTTACATGGCAAAGGTCAGCACTTAGCATAGCAATATTTTTAAAATGGTAAATAATCCAAATGATTATATTATGTAAAACATCAATGGGAGGAAAAATAGAAAAGATTAAAAAGAAGGAAATAACTAGCATGAAGCTCAAAGAAATGAGAGTGAAAAGTTGCTGCTGGGTTTTTTATGAAATAAGCAATTACACTCAAGTATCAAGGGTGAATACATATAGTCTGAGGCCAACCAGATTTGGTTTTACTTCAGAGCTCTGTTTCATAGCTCCAATAAATAAATCAGACTTTCAGATCCTTCAAACATTTCTTGACAATTCTCTGTAACATTTTGTTCATTCCCACTGAATATTTTTATGATTTTATCGGTTGTTATATTTATTAACTCAAAAATGCTGAGTGCCTATCTTGCTTAGGGTTGTTTCATAGAACATATGCATATATTCCACATACTACTGAGATTACACTCTCTAACCACTCGATACCTGGTGACTGTTGTCATCTTCCCCATCATCATCCTCCTCTTCATGACCATCATCATTACAGAATATCCAGGAGACAAATAGAAAACCCAGAAGCTCAGTGGTAGAACATGTGCTTACCATGCATAAGGTCCTAGGTTTGATTCCCAGCATAGAGGAAGAATGGAGAGAAAGAGGTTGGGAGGGAGAGAAGGAAGGAAAGAGAGAGCGAGTGAGACAGAGAGTTAGAGAGACACAGACAGACTGACAGAGAGAGGCAGAGATACAGAGAGAGAGAGAGACACAAACAGAGAGATTGACACATAGAAAGGGAAGCTGATAGTGTCCCGTGGCACTGAAAAAAAACAGAAATGCCAGAACACCTATCAAGAGACAACTGGTAAGACATGCAAAGGCATATTACAAATTAAAGTGCTTTTAGTTTAGGTAAGCACCTTTGGCATGTGCACAGTTATCACTACAAGCAACGGTTACTAGGTTCAATTTTCTTTAGAAACACATGAAGGATTCTTGCAGTTTCCTGAAATATTATCAATTTATTAAAATCTGTACTTTAGTACTAGGAGCCATCAGTGACCTATAAACAGTGTGTGAAGACCATACCACACCACCATGAGCAATATCAAATATTATCATTTCGCTTCTTGCAAACTATCCATTATTATAGCTTGGGTCAATAAAGATTTTTGCCTTACTCTTGCTAGTTTTGTAACAGCAATAGCTGAATAGCATTTTTCATCATGTCCTTCAGTTTGTTTCTGTGTTTCTAATAAAACTGACACTAGAAACAGATCATTTCTTGTTGTTTCATCAAGCCCAGATAACACATGCTTTTCTACACCCTGTGAAAAAAAATCCCACTGTCCTCTTATCTTAGTCACCAAGGACTTTGGAATTTACTTTGTATTGGGTAGAATTTTAAGAACAAAAGGGAATTCAAAGGATCTTGAAAACTTCTAGAAAGTGGATACCATTAATGCATAAGCATTTATTTCTCAAAGTTGTTTTAAACTTGAGCAAACACAGTTGAATAAGCATACAGTTATCCTATAAGCACCAGGTCACCAAGGCCAAATGAGAACAGTGCAGTACTAGATGAAAACGATTTCCCCTGCAATGTGGTTTCACGTTCAAAAGAAAGATATGCAGCAGGGAAGCCTGGGTTGGAAAAGTATGAACGTATGAAGGCAAGGATAGGGACATACTCGATATCCAAGAAATATAAGATATGCAAAAAATGAAGGAAGGTGGGCTACCTGAGTTATTAGGAGAGTAAAGGCCAACTCTCAGTATTCACTAACTCATTACCGTGGCCATCTAGCTACACAACACTAAATCACCTGCTCTATGCAAGGTATTATAGGTGTTACAGTGATATCTCCATCTTAAAAAAATATCAAATATCTATATAAATGGCATATAGTGAAGAACTTGGAAAAGAACTCAAGAGAAGCTCATGAGAAGCTCATGGTTTGTCTTTGAGAGTACAACAGAGAGACAGTTAATAAAAGGTGTAGGGGATTGATGGAGATTTTATCAAAAGGTGTTTTTTGAGTTGAACCTTAAATGGTAGATAAAATTTGCACTTGGAGACACTGAAGGAATTTAATGAGAGGATACAATGAATCAATTGGTATATAAATAGGCAGAGAAGAGCATGCTCAAAGAGAGTGATGAAAAGTTTAGAGTAGATGGTAAGACAGGAAAAGTACATATGAGGGAACTTTGGGAATTCTCAAACACTGAAGACTTTGACCTTTACTCAGAATTCAAGAATAAGGTCAGCTGCTGCTCATGGGAATGGATCTGGGTTGATAAACAGAGATAAAAGAGCAACTATCCACATTAGTTTTCTATTTTGTATAAGAAAGTAGCACAAATTTATCAACCTAAAGCAACACACATTTATTTTCTCACAGTCCTGGACCAGGAGTCCAGGGAAGGCTGAGTTTGGTCCTGTGTTCAGGCTTTCACTATGCCTGGAATCAAGATGTGGTCATGGGCTGCAATCGTATTGAACATTTGAGATTCTTTTCCACACTCACTCGGGCTTTGGCAGAATTGAGTAGTTTCAGGACGGAGGTCACTGTTTTCTTGCTTGCTGTTTAACCAGGGCCATTCTCAGCTCCTAGAAGCCACCCACGTTTTTTACCTCTGTTTCCAAGGTTGCAACAGGAACATGTTTCATGCTGAATTCACTTACTGAATTCCTGACTTCATCCCTCTCTAGTCTCTGGACCCAGATATAGTCTCACTTGGTTAGGCCAGGCCCACACATATATTATCCTTCTCTCTTTTTAAATTTTTTTTTATTTTAAAGATTTGAAAAACTAACAAAATAATGATGAAGATAAATTCAAAACAACACAAAAACAATAAAAACAATACATGACCTCTAAAAAAAATGATAGGAATTAACAATGGCTGCTACATTACATACTATTATCTTCAATGAAGGTGCTCAGTCCATTAGACATAAGAATGTGAGATTGATGAAACAATCAAAGACAGTAACAAATACTAAAAAAACCATTGGAGATGATGCAGAGCTTCACCATACAAGACAGTAGTATTTCAAGAATGGTTCTTGTACTGCAGATTACTATTTTCAGATCAGTCATTCTGATTACCAAATTCATGTGTACAAAATTGATCAAGAAAAAAGAAAATTTTAAGCATTGACTATTTCTTTTAATACAGCTGGAATAGGTGTATTGCTGATGTCTGTGGTTTATTATACTTACCTTAAGGTAAACTATCAAGGGACATTTGTGTGCACTTGAGGTATATGATATGATGATATAAAATAACTATGTATATGGTAAATACATATACATTTTTATTGCTGCAGTAAGTATAGGTTAGTATCATAAAATGGTAACTATAGCAACAAATTAACATATCCATCATCTCACACAGTTACCCATTCCCCTGTACCCAGTGGCAAAGGCAGTTAGAATGCAGCCATTTATCAAGAATGATTAGGATATTTGCATATATCTATAAAAAACCTCTTCATAGCAATGTCTAAGTCAGTGTCTGACTGAATAACTGGGGAGTATTTATGTCTGAAGGACCAGGAAACTTGAAGGGCCACCTTGGAATTCTGCCTACTTCAATACCCAGACTAGCCATTTACTTGTACTAGATTTTCCCCTGTTAAGTACATATGGTAGTTTATGTCTATGCACACACACAAACACACACACACACACACACACACACACACACACACACTGATATATGTAACTTTAATATATCCATTATTTTGCAAATACCTCGCATGTATGGGCATAACAATAACAAAATACCATTATTCAGATTAGAGATTCTATCAGGTCTTTTTTTTTTGTACCGAGAATTGAACTCAGGACCTTGTGCTTGGCAGGCAGGCACTTGTGTTGCTGAGCTATATCCCCAGCCCTCTATCAGTTTTAAATTAAGTATAAACTATACTTTTTAAAATCTAGCATGAAGTTATTCACAATTGCTAGTTTGTTTTGAATTAAAGTGTGCTTAGCAACATCTTATTTGGAAAATTCAACATATGACATATTTAATGTACAACAGAGCTAGATTTGTATTGGCTTGACAATCAAATATTGTACAATACAAAGACAGCAAATGCCATAAGGTTGTTCTTGGGCTTGTCTTTCCTACATAAATGTAATGTGCTGCAGTAAGTATAGGTTAGTGCCATAAAATGGGCAATTGCCCAAAAGCAGTAAGTACAGGTGTTTGCAAATGTTTCTTCCAAGGCACTGCACCACTGCTTACCATTCTTCATGTTTATGGCATCATTTGGATTCATATCTATGATCTTAATGATATTCAGTTATTCTAAAACCACTTGGTCTGAGATATTCATTTTTTCTTAAGGAAAAAGTAAGTCAGAAAATTCATGTATACACCTGAACCAAATTGCTATGCATGGAAGAATAGAAAATTAGTATCAATATGTATCTCTTAGGAACTACTCTATTGTGCTTAGATATTTCTAGTCACCACTTGTTCCAGATATATTGATAAAAACTTGATTACATAATATGCATAACCATCTCTAAACTTCACCTGCTTTGTGAACAGCAAAAGGGCATGCTCATGGAACCATCAGTCACAGGTCTTCTCTCTGATATGGTCCTTTGAAGGTTGGCGTTTCCTGCCTTCCTAAGGAGGATTAAAGAGTATACTTTGACCAATCAGGGAGGATTAAAGAGTATACTTTGAACAATCAGAGAAATTGATATTAGCCATAAAAATCAGCAATCAAATAACTAGTACTACACTCATAGCTTTCACATATAGACACAATTTGTGTATCATCAAATAAATTTCAATATCAATTTAAAAATTGTTGGTGCTTATGGAAACATATTTTATTTTCTTCCTAATAGTTATTTTAAATCATCTTGATTCATTTAACACAAATAAATCACCCCAATTATTGCCTGAAAGGAAAAAAGAAATAGGTTTTGGTAATGGATTTTTACATTTTTATTTAGTTTTCTTAACTGAGAATGGAACCCAGTGACTCATGCATGCTTAGTAAACTGCCAAGTTTCATTTCTTTTAAAATGTACCTATAACCGTTTCTATGTGCACTGATATTGAGATATAGTCTTTAGTGGTGGGCAGACTGAGTGTTTAAATTCTTATTACAAGAGACCTTGCAAAAATAATGAGAGCATAGATGTTAAAAAACCCAAAGCACTAGAAACAAAGCAACACTAAAAACAATTGTTCTGGGAATTTCAAATAATATTCTGAGTTTAGGTAACTAAGTTTATTATGTACAACGCAGTAAGATTTTAAATACATCACTTAACTTGAGCCTTGTTTGAATGTCTACTTTGCTTGTTTGACATAATTGTGAGGTTTAAATAAGAATACAGTATGTGGAAGTCGTCTGAGAACACTTATGGTCTTTGCAGGTGCATCAATGCTAACACGCAGAGATCAAATCTGTGTTCCTCAATTCAAAATGATAATTGGCTAGGATTCCAGATTTAATGGAAATGAATATGTCGTTTTGAGTTTATTGCAGTTGTAAAATATGGGTAGACCAAAAGTCAGAGGAACGGAAAGGAGCAAAGTCAAAGGAACATATTTAGCCCAGTTAATCATTGTTTCCTAGGTGTTAAAGATGTTACATGACCAAATAAAAGGTCACACCTTAAAACATTTTCTTGCTGATGTTAATCTGGTTTAGGGGCTGGAGATTTAGCTCAGTGGCAAAAGCGCCTGCCTGGCAAGCGCAAGGTCGTGAGTTCGGTTCCCAGTACCGGAGAAGGAAAAAAAAAAAAAAAAAAACCCTCAAATCTGGTTTAATACATCAATAATTTTCATACTTCTATTCACTGATTTCATAAAAATGTAGAACTCCATATTGGAGTAAAGCTTAAAATTAATTTTTGGCTTAGAAACTTTGACATGTTGGTGACATGTGGTTCAATAGTTCATATTAACAGATTCGGAATAGAATTGTCAAAATTACAAAAACACACATTTCCCACTCTTGACTTCTTCCATGTTGAAATGAGACATCAAAATTCTGATTAAGGAAAAAGCATTTAGAAGATTTGTACACAACATAATAGTTTAAAATTAATAAAGTTGAATTTGTCCATTGTATATTAACCTGGATTTATTCACTCAAACTTTGAAATACTTAGATAGATTTTATGAAAAATTGGTGTGATGCAAGTTACTGAGTTTATTAGATATTTAATGCACATATATCTTATTCTGCAATACAAAAGCAAAGGTTAAATCTATTTATTACAGCTCCCACACTGACACTGAAAAGTTGTGAGAATTGCTTTACAAAATACAAATGAAGCACATAATCCCTAATGTTCAACCACTTGTTTAAAATTATATAACACATTTAAACCTTAGACAAGGGAAACACTTGAGTGGCGAGGAAAATAAACACCATCCAACAAGTCCTGTACAAATAAGCTTCTTCAATGTGTTTGTAAATCATGAATCTGAATTTCAAACCTTTGATTATATGTTAGAAAAACTGACATTGCGCATATATGTTTAAGAACATCCATAAGAAGGAAAAGCAATGTCAAATATATACCTACGAAAGACTTCTGTATTTACAGCATCTCCATTTTCAAATTATTCTCATTTCAATTCTTAAAATACTTTAAAATATGTATCATTAACTGTTGTTCAATCACTTATATCGCTATTTCTTATCCATACCTATGTATGTCAAGAACACAGGTTTCAAGAGCAACAGAAAATATTAAAATCCATTCACAAAGTTTAACTTCTGACCTTATACCAATATTCATTAGAATTGCATTGAATGTAGCCTCAACATCACTTCTGTATTTATCACATCATTTTACAGGTCTCTCTACTCTCTAGGCCATAAAACCAAGAAATCTGATTTATATAGGAAAAGCAAGCCAAAAAACATAACAGCAATTTTTTCAAGGAACTAGGTAGTACTTCAGAAGGATATGAGTTCGATATTGCTGGAAATATTAAAGTAGAAGATGTATATAATTTATATAAAATTATCTACATAATTCACATAAATAATACACATCGTTTATGTTTCATATGCAAAAATATATATACATGCATATGTATAATTTTTTATACAGCACTCTGACATACACTCAGGTTTCCTAAAACTTTTACTATCAATATGGATACTGAGACAGCAGTCATTTTAATATAACAAAAAGTGGCCATAGACGATTAGTCCTAGATGAGTAACAGACCCAAAATGAGCCTTCTGTGTGAAAATTGGACTTAGAAGCCATTGAATCAAGTCAGTCTGTCTTCAACAAAGTCCTATAAAACTTGGGAACTGTAAGCAATCATGTAGACAAAGAATAAAGCCAACAGTAAGGGAAATCAGAGATGTAAATTATCAAGTCCTGCTTAAATGTGAATCTATTTGTTCCCTTAACCCGACTGTATTCATTGTTTTAAGTCCCAAGAAAGTCCTCAGTATTCATACATTTTCCTGTTTTCTTAGTGCACTTTTACTTTCATGTGTTTCACTTTCAACCCGGTGGTTAGCTTTATATAAGGGGTTATACAGAAAGTCATTCTGCTTTGTAGGAGAAGTTGAAGTTGACGAACCTCAAAACTGCTTGAAATTCCAAGAATTCCATGGTTCGGTGGCTACACCATCTTTTTAGCAAGTAGAAAGTTTAAATGTTTTTATTTATCCTAGAAACAGTAATAGTTGTTACAAATGGAAAAGAATAGAAATAAAAACGTTTATAAGATGAGCACTGGTTTAAAAACAGGCATGCGATACTTGAACTAAAGGGGTTGAGAGGAGTAGAGTTGAGGGATATATAACTGAGTCGGGGACTATCAGTCAAGTGAGGAAAGACTGGTAACTAACCCGGATTTGGCGTCATGCAGAATTAGAGATCAAGATTTGAAATCCGACTTGTAGAGGCAAATTACTCTGAATGCAAACTCAACTTACATCTGGGCTGCCTATATCAGCCTAAGATGAAGAATGCAGGATCTGAAGGCTATATGGAGAGGTCAGCAGATGCAGTCGGGTGAGCAGAGCACATCAGATGAGGCAGGGTGTGTGTGTATGGACAATGATCCTAAACAATCATAGGGAAGGGTTTCATTATTTTCAGTCTAAGCTTATGTGAAAAGACTTATGGAAACCAGTCACGTGGTAATTACTTTCCTCCTCCCTTGACACAATACCTGACATCCACTATGTAAAGGCAGAAAAGTTTAATTTTGCTCTCAGTTTGTAGAGGTTACAGTCCATAGTCTGCTGGCTCCTTGGCAGGGTGGATGGCAGGTGGATATGGCAGAGGAGAAATGTCTCATGGCAGCAAGCAGAAACACAGAGATCGAGGGAGGAAGGAGGAAGGGAACTTTTCCAGGCCATGCCCTCAGTGACCCATCTCCTCCAACCGGGCTTACCCTCCTCCAAGTCATGTTTAGCCATAAATGCATCAGTGGATTAATCCACTGATGAGTGTCCACCACTACTATCCAATCACTTATTATCCAGTCCTCAAGGAGTGCATGAGGCTTTGGTAGGGAGACACCTAGATAGTAAACATAGAAATTAAAAAGAGGGGCTGGGAATTTAGCTCAGTGGCAAAGCGCCTGCCCGGCAAGCGCAAGGTCGTGAGTTCGGTTCCCGGTACCGGAGAAAAACCAAAAAAAAAAAAAAAAAAAAAAAAAAAAAAAAAAAAAAAAAAAAAAAAAAAAAAAAAAGAAATTAAAAAGAGCTGGTGAACCATGAGTCCAGAGACAGTTGTATTGTCTTGGTTACTTTCTCTCATTGCTGAGACAAAAAACCCAACACCTAAAATGAAGGAAGGAAAAGCTTATTTGGCTCATTGTTTGTGGAGGTTTCAGTCCATAATCAGCTTCTTCCAAGGCAGAGTGGCACATGGCAGAAGGCAACAACAGTTCCTGGAAAGGAAGATAGCAAAAGCAACAAGAGCAAACTAGGAGGAGTGGCAGGGGAGGGGGGAGCAAGCCTCTTTCCCTCCCTTATATTGTATGCAAACTACCTGCCCGGGGTGGGTACAGCACTCACACCCATAATTCCAACACTGAAACATGAATCAATCATAAACTGTAGAAGCCATCCCATGACTGCATGAGGCTTTGAGGGGACATCCAGACACAACTCAGAACAGGTATATAGAGGTATTTAATCTGCAGGAGGTAGATGGGTTCAGAGTAAAGTAAGGATTGAAGAACACCACCAGTCATGCATGAGTGTGCCCAAGTGTCAGTTGCTTCTACCCTACACATAGTATTTCTTACTCTGGCTTGAAGTTGGAATAGCAAGGCACTCAGTTTTGCCTAATCAACTAAATTCCACTCACTTCAAAGCTCACTTTTTCATCCTATCACTTGGAAAATTTTCCAGGCCTTTAAAATAAAACAAATCCTTGCTTGCTCAACTTGCTTAGATTTTGAAGATAGGTGATTTGTCATTCCCTTATTTTTATTATTTCTAATTTCTGCAGTTTAATTTTTCTTTTATTTTAAAAATGGAAATCTGAAATGCAGTATGAAAAGGATAGTCCTGAAGGAAACAGGGTTCTATTCTACCTCTTAAGTTTCTGGTTGTCCAAAAACCTTTTAAATTCTTGAAATAATTTTTCCACTCAAAACAAAGCACACCTGTAGACTAAATGATTAAATGACTTATTTGAAAACATCACAAAAAGGGGCTGATCATGTTAAAACAGTAGATTTACCTACCAATATCATCCCTTTTTTAACCAAACTGTCAATAAAAGAAGAATAGGGCTACAAGTCAAGTGTGGCACCAAACATCTGTAATCCCAGCACGCAGGAGGCTGAGGTATGAGGACTGCCGCTAGCTTGAGGACAGCCTGGGCTCCAAAGTGAGTTCAAGGCCAGCCTGAACTGCAGAGTGAGAACCTATCTTAAAAAAAAAAACAACATAGGGCTACTCTCTTCAAGCTTCCCAAGCTCTCTATGTTACGGAGCAATGAAGCTGCAAAGTGGCTATCCTACGCAAGGAAGAACTCCACAGTGAAATGCTAAGAATTAAAGAACATTTTTGAGTATTTACTATGTTGAAAACATTGAGCAAATGTGCAGTCCCTTCTCCAGAGTTGAAAGGATGTACTTAATGGGGTCAGAGACTTACAGGAAAAATTGAGTTCAATATCAACAGTTTTCTGGTAATGCTTCACAGAATGCTCCCACCGTACCTTATTGTCTTGAATGCAAGTGGATAAGCAATTTGCACAGAAAAAAAAAAAAAAAAAACCGTGAGCCATCAAATTCTAGTCCCTTTACAGTGGAAGGCTAGAGATGTACCTTCTGATTGTATGGAAAGCACATAGAAATAAAGGCCTACAGTAAATTAACTTGACAATTTTGCAGGTATTTTTAAAAGTTTTCAAGTGAGAGGCTTCTGAGAATTCATTTGCTCTTCAATCTCTCTTTTTAGGCATGAACACTTCTGACATATCAGTGAGAGGGATATTCAGCAGGAGAGAAATCAATCGTGGGAAACACACTGAGTTTGTCTTGGTTTTCTAACACTTTTACTAAGCATGTGCTTTACTTTCCACAAATATTTGAATACGAAACAAACCCCGCTTCTTGCTTTGGTGGCAACTGGCTTTAGTTTTACTTATATTGAATGGATTATACATTGAAACAACTTCATTTATTTTCATCTCTAAAAGCACTAAAGAAGCAAGCATGCTGGTTCAGTTTTATAGGTAACTAATTAAGATGAGATTTCTCTTCTTCCTTGTGGCTTATAAGAAGAAAAACACCTAAGATAAAAATTTACAGTAATAGCAAGTATTTGAAGAGAAACAAAACTATTCCTATAAATAGGCAACAATACACTGGACAGGTGAGAAACAGAAATAGAGATTCACATATATAGAGATATAATTTTTTCTCTTAAGGACATAGAATATTTTGAAAGTGAGGTGAGAGTTTAAAGACACTACAGGCAAACTGGAAAAGTTGTACGGCTTATTGGTTAAAAGCATGTACTATGGAGCCAGATTGCCCAAACCCAAAACCCAATTCTTCCACTCACTACCAGCATGAATTCTAATGAGATACTTAATTCTGTGCATGTTCACCTCTGTGACTAAAGGCAAATGGGATGAGACTGTAAAGGAAACCAGCCCAACATGGGAAAATCCTGTTACGAACATAGAAAAAAGCAGTAAGAAAAATGCAGACAGTGGACACTAGGCTTTGAGGTAATATATGGAGACTAGGTTCTAGTTTATCTAACACTGATAATTTTTAGAGTGCCATAATAATAGGAGCAAGACAGGTTGTGGTCTCTCTGCTTTTCTACTCTTCTTCCTTTTAGTGAGAATTGAGCAACAAAAATGCATAGCCTAAGAAATGAGCACTAAATGAAGACTCAAGGTAAAATTAGCAATTTTACCTTGGGAGATTAGCAATAGGCAGAATAGCCAGATATATTTAGGTACCTTCCAAAGAACAGCTGGATCAGGGATATAACACATCCCTGATAACTTCAAATTAGTAGTCATTAACAGGGAAAATATGTAAAGTTAAGCTATCAGAGATTCTTACACACAAAGCTAACCCATAAAGCTAAGCATTAGCAAGAGGAGGAAAATAAAGAATATAAAGGCTTTTCATAGTGCTGGAGAGGGGAAGTAGATATTAGCTACATCTGGATAATAGAAAAACAGGTTCAGATATGTGTATTGAGCTGTAATGGCAACATTTGAGAATACAAAGGGAAATGGTGTTTTCAAGCCATAAGGTAAAGAAAAATTTCAAGGAAAGCATGAAACTAAGTAAAGGTCATGAAAGGTAAAATGAAACAAATTGAAACCTCATGATACCAAAACACTAACAGACTGGCAAGAATACGCAGCAACATGTTAATATTGGAAAAATATAATATTAAGTGGACTCATTAAAATTTAGATTCAGCAACTACTCTCCCAGCACAAAGAAAGTAGGCAAAACTAATTCAAGGTAAATCACTTAAAGAAACCATTTCAAATGTATTGACTACTTTAAAGTCTAGCAAAAAAGATATACATCATACATCTTGCCAGGCGTGGTGGTGCATGCCTGTAATCCCAGCATTAGGGAGGCTGAGGCAGGAGGATCGTTGTGAGTTTGAGACCAGCCTGGGCTACAAAGTGAGCTCAAGGCCAGCCTGAAGTGCATAGCGAGACCCTGTCTCAAAAAGACAATAAATAAATAAATAAATAAATAAATAAATAAATAAATCTTCATCCACATGATATTACAGCTTTGAAATGCACAAAGCAAAATATAACAGAAATACAATCTGATAAACTGAGAAAGCAAAAATCATACAGGGAGAATTAAAGCACCATTTTTGGAAGCCAACAAAATCAAGTAGTTAGGATATAAATTATAACTAAATTATAGTTTTAAATGTAGAGATAAAGATAATTTTGTGCTCTGATAGAGTCTACATATTCATTTGGAACAAAAATGGAACAGTCATAAGGACTGATCATGTGTCAGGTCCTACATCTTTCTCTATAAATTTCAGAAAGCCAAAATCATACAAGCCATATTTATTGGTAAAAATTAAATAAAATTATAAAGTAACAGAAAAGTGGTAGCCAACAGGAATTAATCAAAACTAGGCGTCAAATTAAAAAATAGCACACATACATATTTACAAACTTGCATATACATGTCTAAGTAACTGATTTAAGAGGACATAAAAGAAAAATTGTACAGTCAAAGATATAGACAATCATGAAATTACTATATTTCAAAAGAAAAAAGATAAGCAAAGGTACTGTTTGGTTTCATTATTTAGCAAAATATAATAACCAACAAAATCAACTACACTTTCAAGCCAAGCAAGAAAAAATGGTTTAAAAACAATCTTAAGAAAGAAATTTAAAAATAGAATATAGAAAGGAAACAGTAGAGTTGACTAAGATAACTAAATATGTTCCTTTAAAATAATTAATAGAAGACTGAAACCCAGAAGTAGGAAACACAGAAGGAACAAATAAATAAAGATGCTTTAAATCTATTGCTAAAGGGAAATGTGAAAAAAGTTTAAAATCATTAAAAGAAGAATACTATATCTATACTTAAATAAAAATATTTATATAGGGAAAATACATAATAAATTATCCCCAAAAGTTAATTTGACTTAGAACTAAATTCTTACTGCACCAAAAAATGCCATTGAACAAGTTACTAGATCACTCCCAGCTTTCTGTTTTTCTTACCTGGAAATAACCATATGGCCAACAGTATCAGTTTTCTATTGTTGCCATAAGAAATACCTCATTTAGAAGATGAAAATACTAAAAACATTCAATCTACAGTTCTAAAAGTCAGAAATCCTATTGGGCTCTACTGGATTCTGCTCTAGGTTTCCTAAGGCCACTTTCTAGATGTCAGAGCCTAGACATTTACCTGAAGGCCTCAGGCAAGGATGTGCTTCTAAGTTCTTTCAGGTACTGTTACTGGCGAGATTCACTTCCATGTATTAGTAAGACAATATGTACCCTTGTTAACTATCAGCCTTGAATCTCTCAGCTATTTAACATCACCTGCATTCTTTGCTACATTATTCGCTCTATTCTCAAAGTCAGTAGCAATGTGTCAAACCTTCAAAATAAGGATTCCCTCTTACTCTTCCAGTTGCCACCTTATTTCAGCCAGTGAACCAATTCTGTTTCTAAGGGCTGATATGGATTACATTAAATCCACCTCCATGACCCAGAATGATTTCCCTATTATAAGGTCTCTAAACTTAATTACATCTTCAAAGTACTTTCTGCCATGTGAGACTGTTTGGATTTAAAGCATCTCCCAGGTGTCTCTGTGCTCATCAGTGGGACTTTTGGAAGGCACACCTATTGGATCACAGGTGTGCTACATTCATTAGTATATTAGTAGTCCATGGATGAGTTTACAGCTAAATGTGCTCTTAGGAGATAAGGTCTAGTTAGAAAGGCATGCCTCTGAAGATTGTATCTTTCATTCTGACTCTTCCTCCATCTCTTCTTTCTATATGCTATGAGTTGATCAGCTTTTCTCTGCTAGGGTCCTCTGCCATGCCATAATATATATGCATAATATATATACTGTTGCATTATGATAGTAAGAAATCAGAAACAACACAAGGTATCTAAAAACATTGGAATGACAAGATAACTAACATAGAATATGGCATTTAGAGATTTTAAAACTGGATTTATGAAGATGATAAGAAAATAATCTATTTTAATGGAGTTTATACTCAAATATATAGGAGAATCTCAAGGGGTAATGATGTTGATGACGATGGTGATGTGTGTGTGCTCATCAGGAATAGTGTATCCTTAAAGAAATGCCTGGATACAGGTTACTTTGTAAAAACTAATGAATGTGATGATTATCTTTGTGGTAGAAACACTGGTGGTATTTGTTCTGAATATCTCAATTCATGGACAAAGCCCTAGTTTATCCTGAAAACCTATTTTTTCATGCAGGAACATGGATGACTCACAAATCATTATGTTAAATGAATGACACTAGACAGAAAAGACTATATATTTCAAGATATTACTCTTATCATATTCCAAAAAAGGCAAATATATCTCAATACAAACTGAATATAGACCAGTCATTGCCTGCAAGGACAAAGGAAGAGGAGATTAACCACAAATGAACATAAGGGAACTATTTGTGAATAGTTATAAAAGTGTATTACACATTTTGTAAACTCATAAAATGGCACACATAAAAAGGGTGACATTTACTGGATGTAAATTATACATCAACATACTGAATTTTAAGATATGTTGTTTTGCCTTGTTTTAAATGTCCAAATGTTGAATGCTTAAATGCCAAAATAATATAATATCCTCACTTAGATCTTAAAAATCCTTATAGTTTAATTGATTTTTCAAGGTTGTAAAACTATTTTAGAACTTTTACCATTAATAGACTTGGTGAAAGTCAACCAATCAGTTTGCTGTACAAACAACTGAATCAGCAGTGGCTTAGAGGGAAGATGTTAAGCCTTCGACAGTATCTATAACACTGTACTTTACCTGTCTCTTGCACTGGATTTTACCTGTGTCTCTTCTTTGTAATCTTAGCATATGTTCATATTCATTCTCTCCTTTAAAATTGTTTTGACCATCCTTCAGTAAGTCATATATTCATGTCATTGTGTTTTACTGGACTTTCAGGAATTTTTAATAGAAAGCTGTAGTATTAATGTAACTCATTCATGGAATATATATTCAGATGCCCTGAAGTAGCTTCATCTGTTAACACTTTACATAACATCATAAGCAATAGTACTATAATGACAGCAATTCAGAATGCACCTCATTAGCATATTAGCAATGTTGAATTAGGAACAAAGGGTTAGTCTAGTAAAAGAAAGTGAACGGTTGTTCCTACTGACATCCCTACTACTTGTTACCAACATCATTCCAAAGGATGTTTCTAATCCTTCCTCTATGCTTGCAGGGCACTACTGTCACAGGTGCACGGCAACCTGCCGAGTATTCAATTTCTTACCATCTGGACCTAGCAGTGTTTGTTGTTTACTTGTAGACAGACAAGCACCCAAAAGATGCTATCCTAATAAAGGAAAATAGAAAATGGAAATGTCCTCACATTATCTATATAACAATCATGAGCACTGCATATGGAATAAGATGCTTGCATGTGTCTAATATGCTTTGTTAATTAAGGAAATGGTAGGGGAAAAGATAAATGATCCTCGTACTTGCTATGAAAACCCTAACCTAGTACTAGAGTTGGTTATCTATTATTTACTATTGCTTTTCTCAAAAAAATGAAAACATTATAAAACTTCTAATGTCTCAAATTTATTTTTATGATGAAATTCATATTCAGGACTAAAGTCTGTATGTTGTCTCTATTTTATCATGAAACTGGATTTTAACACCTGACTGGGAATTTAAGATATAAAAGAGTGTTTAACATAGCCAAGGCCTTTTTTTCAAGTCAAGATGAATGGATCCATTTGTATTCCCCTGTGCACAATTCACTGAACTTCATTTGAATATGTCAAGGATAAATACTCCTGAAACTCTTGCAATAAACAGATGATAACCAGAGTAGCAGTGTATGGTTTGATTTTTTCTATATTTTTGAACTTCCCTCTTAAAATGAAAATGATATTCAAAATGAGGATGCAAAGGGGAAATACACACATACTTTCTACTCTTTATTCATATAGGGATAGTAAAACTAAGATACAGTAGACTTCCTAATACATTACATCTAATGATACCTACAGTAACAAGAGACTTTTGCAATAGCTTTCTTATTTTAACATGCTCCAACTTGAAATCTACTGTCTCTTCACTTGTGAATGCAGGCACACAGCTTTCTTCTAACACAAAGAATTATTCCCTATCTTCCTTTCACAAATGCACACCAGAATAAACCAGAAGAGGCAGATGAGATACATCAAAAATTTCCTCAGTTCTAACCTTAAGACATTAAAGAAGGGAGAGAAGTGAAAGATCACTGAATCCTACATAGCAAATTGTACAGATAAATAACGGGTTAATGCAATGCTTGAGACTCTAATAAATGGTAGCCTTACTTTTAAGAAAATGGCATAAAGAAAGTAACGATCACCTGAGTTTGGTAGTGCATTTCTATAAACATGGCACTCTGAGAGGCTGAGGAAAGAGGATCACAAGTTCAAGCCTAGCCTGAGAGACATAGGGAGACAGCATCTCAAAATAAAAAGTTAGAAAATTGGCCAAATGAAACAGCCACATACTCATCAACAGACCAATTTTTTTAAAAAAATGTGTTTTATAAGAACAAAGGAATAGTGTCCATCCAAAAAGAAAAATGAAATTATGCCATTTTCAAAAAAATAGATGGAACTTCAGACCATAATGCTAAGCGAAATAAATCAGACACTAAAAGTGCAATATTATAAATTTTCCATTACATTAGAAACCTACCATATAAAGAAATAGATAAGTTTTAAAAGGAGAGAAAGTAGTAAACAATAAAGCTGAATTTTTAGAAATGAAGAAGGGAATCGAGGTGAGAGAGGAGGTAAGGGAAAGGAGAACAAATGGGTCAAATATGATCAAGGCATGTTATATGCATATGCCAGCTCTTTATCATGAATACTATTATTTATTGTAAACAGACATTAATAAAAATGTTTTTAAAATGGACTGGGAGCCAGGCCTGGTGGTACACACCTCTAATCACAGCGCTTGGGAGGCTGAGGCAGGAGGATCACCACAAGTTCGAGGCCAGCCTGGGCTACACGTGAAACCCTGTCTCAAAAAAAATTTAAATGCATAAGAAGGACAAGGGACATAACTCAATAAGAAATCCCTGGGTTCAAACCCCGTACTAACACAACAGTGTTTGAGCTAGGTATGTATAGTGATTATGTCCCATTTTGCTTTAGGTTAGTAATGTGAAATGAGTGAAACAGAACCCATAAAAATAAGGGGCCTCTGAAACCTACAGAGCAGAGTTTTATCAGAAAAGGTATTGCTGAGACAACTGATGGTTTCCACTAACCAGGCTTTCCAGTGGGTAATGAAGCCTTTGTCAACTATCAGCTGAGATGCTTTGCATGCGTAAGGAACCTTTTAAGTGAAGTGTAGTTCCTCATCTACCATCCAGATATGAAGCCAGACATTGTTAGAGGTGAAGTATGAAAATTCAGAAGACAGATGTTTAACTTGCAGAGCTACCAAAAAGACTGCAAAAATCCCTGTGAAGTCCTTTGGCTCTATAAAATCACAGTACTAGATCATGTAAAGTATAAAATATATGGACAGGAAAGAGGAAGCAAGATATATCATGCACAAGTACAGACTCCCTATGATGAATATGATCATTATGTGTATCTAACTTGTACCAATAAATTTAAAAAATAAATTAAAAAAGACAGTATTCTCAGATTTGAAATGTTTGTCATTTTTAGTAACAAAAACAAAAACATAAGCGAAGTCTTACATAAAATGAAGCCACTTGGTAAGGAATTTGGTGGATACAATTTGTTAAAAATTAAACAAGCTACCAATAAGATTATTTCTTTTGCTGAAAAAAAAAACTATGCTACATATCTCAACATGGATAAAAGTTTCACATTTTCAGTTCTCTAAGTTCTCATTTGTTCACTGATAAAAAATTTTTGAGAGTTTTTAAGAACTGGGCCTAGCGTCTCAGGAAGCCCTTGTAGAGGCTGTGGAGAGCAATGCATTCATTGTTCCAAAATGATGCCCCATTTCAGTTGATAACTGCTCCTGAAGCCATGATCACTGAAATGAAAAATTGTTTCCATTGATTTTCAGAGAAGTTAAACACTGACTTTTGGAGCCATTCCTGTGGGCAAAGATCCAAAATTTATCATCGTTTTTACTAACCCAATAGTAACTAAGGAGAACAAAAGCAGTAAACTCAGTAACTATAAAGAAGAGTGCATTCAACAAAGGCAGTAGTCTCAGCCTTAAGTGTCGGCTACCTAACCTTAAGGCTGTGGTTTCCCAGTATCAGTTTCAGCAATTTCATTCTTCATGTTCAAATTTTTGGCACAAATCTTAAGCCTAGATTGGGACTACAGCGCAAATTTAGTTATCACTAATATTTTCTGTCTGAAATGTTTATATGCTGAGAGTACATTCTCAAACAGTTCTCAGGAATGTGATCCTACAAGTATATTCCAAAAAATCACATTAAAATATAGCATTTCCAGGTCAAAAAGAATTTGTGCATTGATAACACAGGGTAAAGTTCTTCCGACTCAAGACTGTGCTGCAGGAGTACAGTGGATAGAACACCATTACAGCGCTAGACTGAGATCTCAGAGGTCTGAGACTGACTGACATCTGTGGTTATTTGCTCTGTAATCTTGGACAAGACATTTTTCCTTTTTGAACTTCAGGTTGCTTATTTGAGAAAGATGGAGTTAGACTATCATTAAAATTAATGATTGTCACATTTTAACTTCTGCAAGACCACGAAGAAATTTGTTAGGCAAATCCCTGGGTCCCATCCATCCAGTCTGATTCAATAAGGCTGAACTATAGCCCTAGAATGTGGATCAAAATTAGAGGACATCTGAGACAGGTGTTCTCAGACTCTACTTTAAAAAACATTATATGTACTAAAGTGTTTTCTGTTGAAAGTTCCGTAAATCTATGAAGCACAGTCAAAAAAAATAGCACGATTGAAATGAGGCAGGAAATAAAGTTATTTTAATTTATTATACTCTGTCATAAGTAGTAGGAAGAAGCTGGCTTGTATAACGTGCATTTAGAGCATTTATTGGCAAAAGGGTATTCTAATGATAATAGACAGTGAATGAATTTATACAATAATCTCCTGATGAATTAAATTACTACCACAGTTTTGTTACTATAGAAGAGTAAATGCAAATAGATTGACCTATAGACAGTGACATTATTGGCCTGTATCATGTCACAGTCTAAGATTAAATGTGATGTCCTCATGTCAATATAGTACTACAACACACTGACACCATCCACATAATTAGAGGTTCTATTTTTATGTAGTGGAGCAATGAGGCTCCTTCTCTTCATGAATAATTTGGAGAAGCTCCTGGACAGTGTTACTAGTACTGTACATTACCACAGGACAAAATGAAACTACCTAACTTCAGATCTTGGCCTAAAGTGATCTATATATTTTTGTGCTAATAGTGACTTAGCACATGCAGGAGACAATCACTCTGTAAAATATCCCATTCATGTATTTAGACCAAAATAAAGCTTTATTATCTATATTCACTAAGAGAAGGCGGATTTGAGTCATGTTTTACAGTATTACCTTCACTTGTGTCAAAACAAACCTCATCTCACTTCTATGCCATGGTAATCCTTTTCTTTACTGAGGGTGTCACTTTTCCAATTTATAAATCTTTCTCATAAAACAACCAACTCCTTGGTCGCGAGAGTTCACTTTTAGGAGGCAGTTTAAACTGTTATATGTCTTAGTTTACTTTTCTCAGGAAGACATAGAAGATCTAGATTTGGCTGCTTGTCTGTTATATTTTACTTTAACTATGCTCTACTTTTTTGCTATATCCCAAGCTATCTAAAGCAAAATTTGTTTTCTATTCTCTGTCATATCTGCAGTATCTCAATCAGAATCTAGACAACAAATATGCTAAATAAGTATGTTTTGAAGTAAATGAATGAGAGAATGAATGACAGATTAAGTGACTTCAAACATCAGAAATAAAACTTTTCCAATAAATTTTTAGTTAAAAGTTACGATTTTGAGGTTGAGATTTCTTTTACTAAAACACATGAGACAAAAATATTGTTCAGAGATGGGGCTGTCACTAAGCCGGCATGCTTTCAGCAAAAGACACAGAGAATGACTCTCCCTCAGGACTGAGTACTGAGGACGAATTGTGATTCCAAGCACATAGATGAGAATATTCTTAAAAGTTAGTTGAATAAGTCTAAGGTAAAGCAATTTCACTTTCCTTTGACTGCTCTTCAAGGCCGCTTCCGAGTGACGGATCCACTGCACTGAGGCATTGTGTTGCATGTTGTGAGACCTACAGTGAAAATTCCTACAATCTTGCTGCTTCTGGAGGGGGTAAAAGCTAATTCACCTGAGGCCTGTTCAACAGGTACACAGGTAAACATTTAGCATCATGGTGCTAGTGAAGCTCTTAAAAAATACTTTTCATTTTCCCCCAAACTGGGGAAAGAACTATTTTGATGCCCAAGTGTACTTTTCTATTTGGTAAAGAATATGGTGTAGTATTATTTTTTATATATTAAACATTTACCTCACCAAGAATGATATGTTTAGTCATCCTTGATACTTAATAGGTCAAAAATATTATGAAAAAACTAAAAAAGATGGAAAATAACCATACCACTAAAGAATATTTTATCTTTACAAGGCATGTGTTATTGAGGATACATTGTGAGAAGTCTAGAAGCTTAACTAAACAGCTCAGCAGATCTACATCCTAGTGTGCGGAGGACAGGCGCTTACAGCTCTAGGACATTGCTCATTGCATCAATTTGAGAAATTTAGAAATTTAACTAAGTGACTCAACAGGAGGCCAGGGTCCTCACTTTGTAAACATCCTCATCCTGTGCAAGAGGAGGGCACAGAGATAGTGTAAGTGCTGCACCCAATTGAGGGGGTAACCTGCTTATAATATAAGAAAGAAAAACAAGCTTGCTCCCTGTTTTTGCTCTTGTTGTTTTGCTGTCTTTTACTGCTATGAACTCCTCTGCACTCCTCTTTGCCACCCTGCCTTGGAGCCAGCTAATTACAGTCTGAAACCTCCACAAACTGTGAGCTAAATAAACCTTTCCTCCCTTAATTTTGAGCGTCCAGTATCTTGTCCCAGAGAGGAGAGACAGGAAAGTAACCAATACAGCTTGCTTAGTAAAGAAGAAAATATATTAGATTATCTCTCTCTTCTTTTGCAGTCTCACTCCTCCCTTCCTCCTCCTCCTCTACACACACAGATATACACAGAGGAGAATTCAAGACATACACCTTTGAAGTTTTAAGATATTGGTTTACAGTTTACCATCCAAGGTGTCAGGTCTGAAAGGGATTAGAAAATGAAATGTCAATCATCTAACATTTGAATTAAATTTATGAGCATATATCCTGGAACTTATTCAAAAGTATGCCCTTTAGGTGTTAAAGATTTTAAAGCTATTTTTCATGTCTACAAACTGGGAAATTTTATAATCTTGTTATTTTACAAAAACAGTTAAATCAGAGATGAAACATAATTTAATGCTGCTATTATTTAGAAGGTGTGAATAAATGCCAAGCATATGTATGGATGGGTGGGTAAACCTACAAATACATATATTTTTGTACAGATTTCACTATATAATGGTTTCTATTTTTCATGCGTTTTTAATAAAGGTGGAAGATTCTTTTTTTCCTTTTACAGTAAATAAGGTAAATAAATATATTTTAACTCAGAAATTGACCTAGCACATTTCTAAACCTAGGCAAATTATTCCTTGAAGTTGGTCATTATTAGAAAATAGCTTAAGACCTCTGCTAGAATAAATTCAATGCAATTTAAATTTCATGATGTGTTTTCTCATTTAATCTTAAAGAGTTTTTTTTAACAAGACTGGGATATCTACAAGAAAAAATCAGAAGCCATAGGTAGTAATAGGCCTGAAGATTTGGACCAGCCTTATGGTAGTTACTTTTCTCTCATTGCTGAGACAAAATATTGGACATTCAAAGTTAAAGGGAGAAAGATTTCCTTAGCTCATAGTTTTGTAGAGGCTTCAGTCCTTAGTTAGCTGGCTCCAAAGCAGAGCGGTGCATGGCAAAGCGGTAACTGTTCTTGGTGGGGAAAGACAGCAAAATCAAGCAAGGGAAGGGAGAGACAAGCCTCTTTCTCTCCCTTATATTGTATGCAGGCTACCTACCACAGGGCGGGTGTAGCACTCACACTCTTAATCCCAGCGTTGGACCTTGAATCAATGACAAACTCTAGATCCACCCACCTCTGAAAAAGCCTAAGACCACATAAGGCTTTGAGGCACATCTAGACTCAAACCATAACAAGCATAATTAGGTAATTCAGATCAACCTCCAACTCTAGTTTAGAGCAGATAACTCCAAAACATTAAGCATTGTCTTCCTATTCACCTCTGGACTTGTAGTTATCACTTCTGGAAAATAAATGTATGCATTTATGCATTATTTGGGACAATATCCTCTTTAGGCACAATGCTAGAAGACTTTAAGGATTAACATTTGAATCTACTCTAAAGCAATAGCTGTTGCACTCCTACTGCCCATCCTTAATACAAAGAATATGCAGTCACCATTTATTATTGGTTACTAGTACATGTCTGTAGTACACGATGATTATGTTTATGTGTGGAGTCAGTATATGTACATAGAACATCTCAATTATTTTTCCCCCTACCACTCCTATCACTTCCTGCTCTTCCCAACTCTTGGTCTTCTTCTCATATGCAAAAGCTCCATTTATTATGTATCTAAAAAAAGTGATGTTGTACTAAGAAGTGGGAGGGAGAAGGTGGGACTTAACGACTCTATCATTCAGCTCTTATGTACATGCATACTATCTCCATTGTGTATATATACCATTGTTATAATAACTATTGAGTATCTAGTGTGTTTCAAGTACCATAATCAATATAACCGATTCAGTGATGAGCAAAAGGGACAAAATTGACTCCTCACGGGTTTTACAATATATCAAGGACAATTGATATTAAATTGAACATCACAGAGGAGAAAACCAAAGGAGCTGGAAAGCACTTAAAGGAAGCATTATTTGAGATATTTACAAGTTCACATGCATTTTCAATCTTGCACATAAAATAGAGCCTCTTCTATGCAAATTGCAAATAATGACCCACAAGCACAGATACGGAACAGAGAATAATTCTTTTCCTATAGCAGAGGTAGATCCATATTGAACTACCATCTACTCTGAGTCTTATATAAATCCACATATTTACAGTGCTAGGAGTAAATTAGGTGGTGACACAGTGTGAAGACAATTACTTAAACCCAAAGTTAAATCAGCAACTTGTTCTCCTTTGTTTCACTTTAGTTGAACTAATTAATAACTGAGTATGTGTTCAAGCTGGTCACAGAAGGTGTTAGTTAACTTCCATGCCTAACCATTTTCAAGTCTCTAAACAAATTTGAAAAGTAACCAAGGTGGGTGTTATCAGAACCATTCTTTGGAAGAAGACATAGATTCACAGTAAACAATCTATCAAAGGTCAAAACATACAGGAATTTTATCTAAAGCTGGAGGCACAAGTTTCCTTGATCTGAACCCTGAACTCTCAGATGACTCATATTACTACTCATATACTTTGCATCATTGCATAAAAGAAAACTGCTCCGTTCCCTGCACTTTAAGCCTTTTAGATATGTATTAGCAAAGACATAATAAGAAGAGATGGCTTGAATTCCAAAATAAAAATCGCATTAAAATTCATAAACCTCTGCTATTTACTTGCTAGTAGTCGTGACTCAGCAAGTAGTCATGCAAAGCATGCTTATCAGAGATACTTTTCACTAGAAAATAGTAAAATGCTGCTTTCTTGGGTAAAATTCTACATTCTGATCCACAAAGCAAATGTCTTTTTGAATCTGCCTTTATAGAAAATTTTTGGAGAAAAATAAAAGAATCCTTATATATTTATATAGCAAAGAGTAACCATTAGTGACATAAATTTATTGTCTCACATGATATAGAAATTTGCATATGGGACTACTGAAATGGCAGCCAGGTAAATGAAATATCTAATCTACAAATATCTATGATGTTTATGCTGATAATATCAAATATCTACAAAATAGAAGTCCAAATAAGGAATGTAGGTCTACAAAAAAGAAAGGCCACATGTGTACTGGCAGGTCAATAAAGAATGCTGCTGTTAGCTCAAGTAGATTGTACATTTAACATAAGAAGAAAGAAGAAGTTCTTAAAGATTACTTTTAGTATGCATATGTGCATGAATGCATACATATATTTGTTTAGGAAATTTTATAACTTATGCTAAAAATTTTAAAATGATACAACCATTTAGATATGACTTCTACCAACTTCTCACTTCATTTCCTTTGATATTTCTTATGTGCTTTATAGTGAATATTTCCCCATGGCTATCTATTGCTTAGCATATATTTCAGTTATTCCATCATAATTTATTAATTGATTATTACACCACTGAAGGGTGGTAGGCATTTTGCCCAATTATTTTTCTTTTGAATATTTGAAACATGATAGACGTAAATAATCTTAGGCATTTACATTTATTTCTTTATTAGTGACAATGAACATACTTCTAAATGCTTGAAGAATATTTGTGCTTATTTGTTGGTTATTTGAGCAAGTTCTTTATTTTATTAAGGACAGTATCTTCTCTTTTTTAAAGAAAACAATATAACAGAATGAAAGACAGGAGCTGGGGATACAGCTCAGTGGCACAAGCACCTGCCTGGCAAACATAAGGTCCTGAATTCAATTCCCGATACCAAAAAATAAAAAATAAAAATAAAATTTTTTTTTTAAAAAATGAAAGACAAATGACTATGAAAACATGGTCATAACACATTTAACAAATGATATTCTGGAGGGTTTCATGACATCAGTTCTACTTTCAGGACTAAGAAATAAGATTCATTTCCAGGTCCTGTGGTGCACACCCGTAATCAGAACAACTGGAAAGCCTGAAACAGGATACTTACAAGTGAAAGCCCAGCCTGTGTAATCTAGAGACATAGTGAGACCCTGACTCAAAATAAAAACTTAAATAAATAAAAGGAGCTGGGGATGTTGCTTGCATTAAAACTCTTGGGTTCAATACCCAGTACCAACAATGAATCAATCAATCAATCTTCTTTCCTACCATGATCTTGAGTAGTCATCTTTCCTTTCCAAACTAATTTTCAAGGATTAAATGATCGTACAAATATATTTGAAATCAAAGGATTGTAAGAGAGTCATTGTGCCCAGCTACTGAAATTTGATTGATGTAAAGTAACTGATACTTTCCCAACTAGTGATCCAGCTTGCTGGCTTTTTATATTCATATTAACAATTAAATCTCTTTAAGTCATTTAGATAGGACTTATGAATCAGAACATGATCTTTAGCTCAGTGCCTCATCTTATAACTTTATTTGTAATACTATGAGATTGATGTTTGAACATTTTTAAAGCCCCTCATTTCATATATGTATAAAAATCCTTAAAAGATGTATTTTTATATTATCAATATTGTTGCTAATAATTGTATTATTTGCCAGTACTTAATTATGTTTATTTGACCCCATTATAAACTCAAAGAGATATAAAAATGAGGCATTTCCATATTCTTTTTTAGAAATAAAGATACTGAGCTCCAAAAGACATTGAGATGATACAGTTAATCAGAAGAAAAGAACTAGTAGCAAAAGAGGCCTAAACACTGCTCCTTCATAAATTTTATTCATTTTTCCATAAAACTACTGTTTGGCTTCTTACATGATTTTGTCATTATCAGAGATCTAGGCTTCTTTTGTAATTTATTTGTTTTATAGGTGATGTTAAAATATCCTCGTTTTATTCCCAATCTGTGAAAGCCATTACAATATATTAATATATAGAAGAAAGGAATTTATATTTGAAAACTTCTAAAGGAAAATAAAACAGTAAAAAGAATGCTTCAAAGATGGTAAGCAAAGGATAAGTCTCTGACATATTTTTCTCTCTAAAGCATCTCTCCACAACATTATTCGTACAGTTTCCTGTGTCTGGAATGAATTCTGACATTCATTCCTTCTTTTTCCTTCAAGCCTACAACACGTACTTCAGGGCTCATCTCATATCACCTTTCTCACTATCACCTACAAATTCAATTTCATCGTTCCTGACTCTAATAAATAGCAATTAGCAAATTTATCTTTTATCTTAGTCTCCTATAAGTTGTCTTACTCCCTTATAACACTACAAAATGATTTACGGTTTTGTTTAGCATATGCAAGTGCTCAAAAGCATTAAGGAAAATAGTGCATAGATACAAATCTGAGGAGGTACTGGCATAGAGAATTGGTATAGTTTTAAAAGGATTAAAATGGGTTTATTTTACAGCCACATAGCTGCCCATGAGTATCCAAGTGTGCCCTATATTCCTAATCATAGTACACAGCTGACAACAATTTCCACAGCATAAATAATCTGCAGTGGGTCACTTCAGATTCTCATTACATTTCCAAAGTGTATCCAACATGGACTTAATGATGTCTTCAGTTTCTGTTTCTCTAAATTCACTGAAACCAATCTGCACTACAGCTTTCTTCTAAGAGGAGCTTTTTGCCTTTTTGAATATATATATGCCTAAATTAGATAGCAACAATACAAGCAAAAACCACTCTTATCCAAATGTCATTTGGGACTGTAGTCACAATCTGCTATAGGATTTACTCTACAATAGCAGTTCTTTTATGACTTCCCTAACATACATCTTCCACAACGAAAAGCTCTGATATCTTCAGTACATAAGAGTAGAGATGTAAATAACTGCTAAATGTCATGCATGATGTGACCCTAGGCATGAAACTATAAGGAAATACAAAATTAGGTCTTCTTCCCAGGCAGCAGTTTTTTCTTTGAAAAAGTAAAATGTTATAAGAGTCCAGGGGTTTCCAAGTCCTTCTCTGCAAGAGAGTGACTTAAGGAATTAAAACAAATTCAGTTTTTTATCTCAATCTCAATAGAATGAAAATCCCCATAAATTATTTGAATTTATCTGCTCCATATTTGTCTGTTGAAAATCAGTGGACACGTTGGTCTCCAAGATCTCAGGCGTCATTGCTCCATGTGACTCATTTAAGATTTCCTGTTCAGTATTTACCTTGAGTGTTGAGTATTTAACTTGTCTTGTCGTTATAGAATGGACAAAAAGACAAGGATAATGTTAATAGTTTAAACTTCACACATACTCACGTATTGTGAAGCTATAATGAATATTATTCCCTTCTATGGTTTCAGCTTTCTCATCTTCAAAATAGAATAATTGGATCACATGATAATTTAATCTGTAGAGCCTGGCAAGTTGTTCCTGTACAAGAGCAAGCAAGAAAAATTATCATAACAGTTAACAAGGACTACGTTTCCAGGGGAAAGTCAACTGTCTCATAGTCATAAAAGGTGTAATAAAGCAATAAGGGGAATATTAATTTTTTAAAAATTATTACAGTAAATGACATATTGACATCAGTTTCCCTCCAAATACTCCCGCTTGCTTTAAACGCATTTGTCCCATCATTCTTGCCACTTTCTGAAGCAGTTCTGGGAGTTCTCTTTCCTGAGTGTTCTTACAAGGTGTAGTAGAAATACAGTGAATGCTGCTGCCCAGTGCAGGCCAACAGAAATGCAGGCTTGTAAAACATCATGGTATGTCTTCAACCACTTGGTTCACTGGATCTGGCACAATGCTTTTTCTTCCCAAAAGTCAAAATGACCATGAAGAGCGCATGTTTTGAAATGATTCAGAACATCAAGGCAACCACAGGAGTATAACCAAAGACATTCATGAAAGAGGACATCTCCAAGTATGTCAGAAGGTGGCAAGAATGATGGGACAAATGCATTCAAAGTAAAAGTGAATATTCTGAGGGGTATTAAGGGCAACCTGTTTCTGTTGTAATACATGTTGCAAATTTATGCATATATAATATTTTTGTTTGCACCTTGTACATCCATTGCCACGACGCTAATGTCCCCATAATCTGGTCCCCAGCCTTGTCAACTAAGGCATCTGGGTTAACAGCATCCGTAAAATAGGTAGTTTATATTGTCCTGGTTGAGAGGCCAAGCAAGAAGAAAAATGGGAAATGTACAGTGAAAACAGGACTTGTGATACTTACCAGACTCTAGTTAAGACATTTTTTCTTATATACTTTATCTACCTACAGGATATAGTATGGAAATCTATTAAGACTGAGGATTGGGGCTGGGGATTTAGCTCAGCGGCAAAAGTGCCTGCGTGGCAAGCGCAAGGTCGTGAGTTCGGTTCCCGGTACCAGAGAAAAACAAAAAAACCAAACAAACAAACAAAAAAAAGACTGAGGATTACAGTTATTGATAACAATAAAAATGTAACTAAATAAGAAATTGACAATGAATTACTCTGGCATGAATAGTCTCCATTTGAAAGAAGACCTACATAGAGAGCCTGATAAATATCAGTACTCTCTTGTAAGCCTACAACCAGAAATAAAAGAGTTAGATGAATTGATAAAACTGTGAACACAGATCCTATTGTTTTGATTTTAAACTCGATTAGCCTCCCTGAAATTAGCTGAGACTCTTAATTGAACCTAGACTTGCAATGGTTGTTCAACACAGATTTGTTTTTCAGAAGCTGAGAAAGACAAATAGAGGATTAATAAGGTAGGGTGAAGAAGAAATGAGAAATGAGCTTGCAGATAAATCATAGAGCTCTCTTAGTTCTAGACCAATGAGTGTAGACTGAATTTATAGGTGATAGGAACGTCTGAAGAAAAAAAATCTCAGGTGATCCGAAATTTGTCTCTTATAACTTTAGTTCAGTTGAACTAGGAACAAAGATTAGAGCCAGGTGATAACATTAAACACTACCAAATGTGTGGCTGGTAGCCAGAGTATTTAAGGGTAGTTACATTGAAGTCTCATAGCCACCTACAATATTTCAAAATAATTAGATGGCAGGAATGAATATAATTCCAAGAGAAAACACAATTCTAATTTAAGTGTAATCTGAATACAGACATTAGAAGAAACTCTCCTTGGCCAAAATACAACAAAATTTGAGCCATAATCAGTCTGATGAACTAAACAGCAAATATATATAAAAAAGTGCATGATTCAAATAACTTATTAGATACCATTGAAAGTTAATAAATCATCAGCCCATTGTTCTGAAAATTGATGATTTATAAAAAGAAAGTGTGAACAACCATCTCCACCCCTTTTCAGATGAAATTTACAGTAAAGTAATCAGGTAAAATTAATGAGAAAAGTTCTTTATAGAAGAGTTACAACTAATAAATTCAAGAGAAATTATAGGATGAGAAAAGATCTTTTTTGGAACCATAAAGGCATATTACACCTTGGCAATAGTAATAAATTAATGCACAAATATTAAAAGAAATATTGATGAGAAGCTTCATGATAGAATAATCAGAGTGGCATCACATCACCTGAAACTACAATGATAGTTCACATTACTGAAAGTAGAGCAATCTTCAATCAGACATTAGGTGCCTCCAGTTGTGATATAACAAGAGGCACATATCATCACTTAGTAAATAGTTCTGGCCCAAATCGAACCAAAATACTATTAAACCTCTAATGCTACCTACAGATTTATAGGAAACACCAGAGGTAGAAATATCAATGACAGAACACATTAAATGATGTCATGAGGAAGAAATCTGTGAAATCCAGAATGGAGGATGATCTGCAGGAAAAAAAATCACTTGAATTCTCTCTCAAAGAATTGTATGTTCAGACTTATCAGCAGGGGGACGTGAAGCCTTTGATAGATATTTAGGAGACTTAAAAAAACAAATGTAATACTCTAGATCTTGCTTGAATCCTGATTAAAAGAAACATAAATTCAAAAAATATATTTGAATCAGAGAAATTTGAATATAGCTCGTATTTGACATTAATTTTCTTAGATTGTTATTTGATGTGTGTGATTATCACATAGTGATTATAGAAAGCTATTCTTAATATTTTTATCAGCTATCAGGTCTGCATTTAAGTATTTTCCGGTAAAGTCACATGATATTGAGATTTGTTTTAAGCCTCTCTTCAAAAATAAAATTTATGAAAGACTGGGAGACAGAGTAATCAAGATTCCTTTGTAGTGATAATTGCTGAAGGCATGTGATGAAGACATAGTAAAAGATTATATTATTCTCTTTATTTTTATGTGAATTTAAACATTCTCACAATAAATTTGTTTAAAGTATTAAAGATGAATACAAATATAGACATGAATCCCATTAACTCAGAACAGGTGTGGAATCATATCCAAAATATGCTACAGAGCAACAAATCAAATTCTCCTTTGAAGAATGTCCATGCTGTGTAGAACTGTATCATAGGCCTTCTCATTCTGTAAAATATTAGACCACTTAAATGTCAATTTCCATATATTATGTCCTAGTCACTTGCCATTTGTCTCTATAAACAGACATTTCCATATATTATTTTCTAATAATTCTCCATTTATCTCTATAAATTGATCTTCTATAGTATTTTAACTTTTTCATTTTCTGTGAAGCAGCCTTGTTTGAGACCTTTTATTTCCTATTACATCTGGCCAAAGGAAGATACTGGTAAGGTATGTGATAGTAGAGAGAAGGTGAAGTAGTAATCCCTTTGTTTCCTTTCTTTATGAGCTGCAGGTCATCGGGACCGTGCTTCTCTGTAAGTTACTCCTGTGTTGAAACTCTCCTAGTGATATAGCTTTCACTTTGGCTTTAAGAAAGCTTTCCACCCCTTGTTGCTTCAGGACTAAAAGTAGCAATAGGCTTTTCAGTCTTGCTAATCTAGGTATGTCTTCATATCATTTGTTTGTTTTCTTTGACCCTCCCCATATATTTGTAATAGAATCTTCACTAAAATGTCTTAAATTATGTCATTTCATATACGTCATCTGCTGTTTGCTAGTATGCTCGATTAATATAGAATATAAGCATCATTAAATTTACAAATTATTTTACTATATTTTGTTCATTTCAATGCCTAAAATACATGCCTGTCTTGTAAATAATCAGCATAAAATAAATACTAGCTAAAAAAAATGGAAAGCAAGAATAAAATTCAACATTAATTCCTACTTTAAAAATTAAAGAAAGCTATAGAAAATGGATGCACAGAACGTTTTTATAAAGGCTCTATTTATTAGCCAGCTTGATGCTGAAAAGAAAACTTTAGCATGTTTCTACATAAATCAATATGAAGAGGACAAAAAGCTGAAATGAGGGGCAGATTTACTGTTGTTTTAAAATCATAAAATTACATGTTAATAAAAGCAAAATACAGCAGTCTTAACTGTCCCTTAGCAAATAATAATTACAATGCCATTCCATTTTAAGAACATCCAAAGTAGTTCTCAATTCATGAGGAAGAATAAATACATAAAATTAGGGAACAAATTCCAAAAGGTAAGTGGTGAGCAATTCTCTTCACAAAATTAAAATATAAATGAAACATAAATTTTACTTCTGAAAGATAAACCTGGGCATCAAAACATATTCACAGTTGTTTAAAAAAGTAAATCATTTAATAAAAACAATCAGGCATAGTTGGAGATAAGACAAACAACACAAAGTACAAACAGACCCATGAGTTCTACATAATGGAAACAATATGCACAGACATTAAAACAGATAGGTTTAATATACTTAAGGGAATTCAAGGCAATATTAAGGATTTTAAAGGATAATAAAAACAACCTTTAAACCAAAATTTGACAAAGGAAAAAGATGTGTGTGAAATTTCGAACTCAAAGGATTTGTTGAACAGAAGATGAGACATATCTTAACCTGGAGTAAACAGAGTTTGGCTCATAGGAAAATTACAAGCAGGAAACAAATACAGAAGCTTAGAGAACACATAAGGGATCTAGTAAAATAGATCTAATATATACCATTTTGGAATATCAGGGAAAGTGGTAAAGAAAGTCAAGAAGAAGGACAAGGAGAAGAAGAAGAAGCAGAAACAGAAGAAGCAGAAACAGAAGAAGCAGAAGCAGAAGCAGAAGCAGAAGAAGAAGAAGAAGAAGAAGAAGAAGAAGAAGAAGAAGAAGAAGAAGAA
>NW_004955539.1:381730-448760 GCF_000276665.1 Chinchilla lanigera | reverse complement strand
GAAGAAGAAGAAGAAGAAGAAGAAGAAGAAGAAGAAGAAGAAGAAGAAGAAGAAGAAGAAGAAGAAGAAGAAGAAGAAGAACAAAGAAGAACAAAGAAGAAGAAGAAGAAGAAGAAGAAGAAGAAGAAGAAGAAGAAGAAGAAGAAGAAGAAGAAGAAGAAGAAAAGAAGAAGAGAAGAAGAAGGAGGAGGAGGAGGAGAAGGAGGAGGAAGAGATATTTGAAGAGATTAAAAATGAGAAATTTCTAGAAAACAAAAAAATTTTTAAAATTGGTTAAAGATGTTGAACTACAGATTCAAGATCCAATACAAAACTGAAGGAAAGTAAATATTATAAAGCCACTTTTCACCATTTCAAAGTAAATTTCTTAAGACCAGCTAAAATAAAAATCTTAAATAAATTCAGATTAGAAAAAATAGATAATTTAAAAAGTAAAAATGTTGTATTAGTTTTCCTCCAACAGGAACACAACAGTAGCCAGTACTCACCACCTAAGAAAGGAGAGGTCTAATTTCAGAGGATTCAGACCATAGTCAGCTGCCTCCAGAGCAAGAATGTCATGGCAGAGAGTTTTTGGAGCAAACCTGCATAGGTGATAGAAACTGGGAAGCACAGCATGGTAAGAGCACCAGAAAGAAAGGGGTTGGGTCTTTTGCAATATCCAAGGTACCATCTCTGATACACCCACAATAGAAGTATGCTTTAAATAATCCACAAGGTGCCCCTCAAGCCAATCAAATTGATACAAGCATGATCAGTACATTCTACCTGTTGTCAACTTGATGCCCAAACACATCTTCTTAACCATACTTAATTTCCAAATAAAGCAAATAACAAGTTCATAAATCTACCTAACTTGATGTGACTATTCTGTGTACCAGCAAACACAATAATACCTTCTCCAAAATCTCAATATTTCCAACATTTTGCAAAAGTACAAGTTAGTGTCTCCCCTGGTACTCAGTGTAAGCCTTTACCTGTGAATTTCTGTAAAAGTAAATAATATGTTACATATTCCCAAGGTACAGTGACACAGGGTAAAACGTTCCATTCCAAAAGTCTGTAATGGGAGCTAGAAAAGAATAGAATGAAAGCAAGACCAAAATCCTGCAGGATTATTAAGTCCTGCAGCTCTATGTCTGACACATGGTACTAAGATGCACGTTCCAGAAGACTTGAGTGGTCCCATCCTATAGCCTTGTTTGTTGCAGCACACACAGCCTTTCTCTTATGCTAGCTCCACTCATGGCCTGCCATTTTCCTTGGCTGACAATCCATATTCCTGGCATCTCCTAATTCCTAGAGTCTTCACTGAAGCTTTACCTTTATTTCCATAGCTTTGGGAACTGTCTTTGCAGGCCTTTCTTTGATATCTGTGTGGAAGCTTCCTGACCCCACAACTCTCACAATCTGCCCGAGAGTCAAACCAGCATGATATGGAAGATACCAGTGTCTGCTGTCAGTGGACGCAGTAGGCAAGGCCTCTCGGTCCATGGCTACAATAGCCTCTAAATGTGTGAAGAATTGAGAACATTTAAATGAATCCCAGGAAACACATTACATAGGAGGCCATTCCTTTTTTTTTTTTTTTTTTTTTTTTTTTTTTTTGGTACTGGGATTCGAACTTACAACCTCACACTTGCCAGGCAGACACTGTGCTGCTGAGCTATATCCCCAGCTAGGAGGCCATTCTTGAGCAAACAGTATAGAAATTCTCTTCTCAAATGAAACATTTTTATACTTTCCCACTCAAATGAAACTTTTTCATACTTTCCCATTCTTCCCTGAGATGGGAAGAAGTTGTTTATTTATACGATTCCATCACTCCACTCGTCCCTGAACAAAATATTTTGTTTCATTTTAATGGTGCTAATCTCTTCAGCAACAACATATTCTTTGACCCCAACATTTCACATGACCACTTTTAGGCCAAAAACTTATGTTTATCAAATTGTTCTTCTCTACTCTGTGCTCCCATCTCTCACTATAAGTCAGCCTAAAACAGCCAGCAGTAAACAAGCCACAGCCTGAATACTGGGCTGCCTTCAAATTTTCTCTGCTAGATCAATCAGTTGACTGACCTTAATTTCAGCCTCCCTTTCTAGAGACATGGCTGAAATGTGAAAATTTTTGCTAGACTGCAATGCATATGACATCCAATCAAAATACCAGTGAAGCTCTTTTCCCGACTGAAACCTGCTGAGCCTGACCTTTACTGTTCGCATTCTTATCAGTCTTTAGTTTTCTGAGCTCCATCCAGAAACATCCATCAGACTCCCTTACAAAATTGTAGGGTTTCTAGGTTATTATGAGAAAATTTCTCAAAGTTCTTCCTACAAATCAACTAGAAAGGCTTCTAAATCACATGGTCAGGTATGGTCACATGAATGACACAAATATTCTGTACCAGTGTGTGTGTGTGTGTGTGTGTGTGTGTGTGTGTGTGTTGCTCAATTTCATATTGCTGAAAAAAATGCCTGACATCCACAATTTAAAGGAGAAAATGTTTAGTTTAACTCTGGTTTCAGTCAATGGTGGGAAGGATCCAAGGCAGAACCACCATGGCAGAAGAGTATGGTGCAGAACAGGTGCTTTGATTATGGCAGTTGGAAAACAGAGGAAGAGAAGAACACCAGGGAAGTAAGTGTCAGTGACCATATATATTACCCAAGATCACACCTTCATGAGCCACTCTGACATATCCAAAAATTTGCTTCACTAATCTCCTACATGGCTCTAAAGCCAATCAAGTTGACATAATTAACATTAATCACAACAACTAAGGTTGCCAGCTAATATCTGTACATAATGCAAGAATATCTTAAAATTACTGAAAGAAAATAAACTAAAATATGGAATTCTATACCTAAGCCAAATAAATGGGAAACTAAAGCACGCAACAACTGAATATAGATTTCTCCTCATGAGTAAATCAACATTGAAAAAAACCTACCAAAGATGTACATACACCCAAAGGGGGGGATCACACATGGAAGTTCTGAGAGGCAGGAGGGAAAAAAGAACAACAAAAGGAGTAAAACATGATTAATCAATAGCTACTGTTTTAATACATACAATTAAATATTGTGCTGTAGAAAATATAAATAAAGAAATGAAGACTTAGAAGTAGCATACTGCAAAGGACTGGGGATATAGCTCAGAGGCACAAGCACCTGCCTGGCAAGTACAAAGTCCTGAGTTCAATTCCTGGTACCAAAAAAACCCCAAAAATCAAAACAAAAAGAAGTAGTATATTGCAGGGGATAGGTGCACAGGTAGATGTATAGATAGACATATAGGAAGGATAAAGGAAGGAAGGAAAGGAGGAAGGAAAGAAGGAAGGAAGGAAGGACAGAAGGAAGGAAGGAAGAAAAAGAGAGAGAGAAAGAAAGAAAAAGAAAGAAAGAAAGAAAGAAAGAAAGAAAGAAAGAAAGAAAGAAAGAAAGAAAGAAAGAAAGAAAAAGAAACCAGGAGGGGAATTCATAGAGTTAAGGAGTACAAACACTCAGAAATTCTCCATTATTCAGGAATATGGAGAAAATTTGAATAAATCAGCAATATGCTTTCTAATCTCTAATATAAACTGTGCAAAATTGTTAGAAAATGTATACATATTTATATCAGGAAAAGAAAAACATATAAATATTTTAATACTTAATTTATTGTGACATGGGATTAATGCAAGTTACCTTTGGCCTCTACAATTACAAGAAAAGCTCAAAATAGTGGCCATTAGCTTCCAGACATTTATTAGTAAGGTGAACTGATGAACTGTGTATACATTTTATGTTAGACTCTGTATATAGTTACATAAATATATAGTAATAAAAAGGAAAACTGAATGCTAAAATATATATGGTTAAGCAAAACTAAGTTGAATGAAAAATTGATAAAGAATTCTTGAAACAGGTAAAAACAGTAAGTAATCTAACATATATGTGATTACTTTAAACATAAGTATAATAAATATTTCCACTAAAGAAGAGAGATTGTCAAAAATGATAAAAAAGACAACATGAAGCTTAACTGAATAATATCCTTAAAAGATGCATTTTAAGTATAAAATTCAGAAAGTTCAAAAGTAAGAGGATGAGAAAAGTCCATGATTGAAGAATTAACCAAAACAAGGTAATAGCACTATATAAAAGTTAAGTAGATATTAGGAAACTTCTTTGTTATATAATAATTCTAATGTATATGTGTTAATAATTTACCCTTACACTATGAAAAGCAAAATGCTCAAAAGAAAAGAGCAACTGGGGTGTGGAAAAAGAGAAAAAAAAGAAGGAGAAATTATGTATATATGTATGTATGCATATACAGTATAGCTAACATAGATGTACTACTGGCTTCTATTGCTTTACTGAAAGGAACAGCTACTGATTACTTGTTTGATCAATCTTGCATGTCTATATTTGTTTTCCTGAGAAACCACTTTGAAGATATCAATACATAATACAACAATCATTGTTAATTTCCTACCACTTTGTCTATAACTCTGTATTGTTTGCATTGTTCTTATGCTATTTTATAAATGGGTGTCTGTTTCTTAAAAAAAAAATATGAAAAGCAACTGTGACTTAATTAAAAGACATGTCTGTTGGTTTGGGGTTTTTTGTAAGGAGAACATATGATATAAGACACCTATTTTGGAAGATTATTTATAATAGTCACCCAAAACACCATATAAAAGAAAGTGCAGGAAATCTGTCCACACACTATAGACCAAGAAATCTAGCCAAAGGCCTGGATCCCACAGAAATGTCCTGCAGGAGTCCAGGTGAAGACCTTGAGCTCATAACAATGCCTCCCACAAATCCAAGTGGAGGCCCAGAGCCCATAACAATATCTCATGCAAGCCTATTTCATGGATCTGTGCTGTGAAGGCCCAAGGTCAGTGGTGGAATCTAGGAAGTCTATGCCAGCAGGATGAAGGATCCGTGCTAGCAGGCTGAGGGATCTGCACTGCAGTCAGGAAGCGACATGCAAAGTAAGAACCAGAGCTCCCCTAAAAGGTACTACAGCCATCCTCAGCAACAGTGAGGTCCGGAGCTCCTCTGATGATCAGGAAAGCTGAGTTCCCATCAGGAAAGCTGAGTTCCCATCAGGAAAGCCAGTGCGACAAGCTTCATCAGGAGATTGAGCTGTGCACCTTCTTCCTCTCCAGAGCCAGGAAGTGATGCTCAGAGTGAGGACCAGAGCTCCCCCAGAGTGAACTGAAGCTATTCTCAGTGCCAACAAGGTCCCAAGCTCCTCAGAGGATGAAAACAGCCAAGTTCATCAGGAAAGCCAGAAAGATAAGCTCCTCCAAAACAAACAACAGCTCCTTACAGCTTCTACCAGCTCCCAACCATCTTTCTCTGTTCCCAACAGCCTAACTTCTTCTCCATTTTTGCCTCTTAGACTGCTGGCAACAGTCCCCAAGTGGGCCTCCCACATCCAGCACCACCCTTACTCAGTTCATCTGGGGATGAAAAATTGACCACCAGTTGTCAATCCACTAAAACATGTATCATTTTTATTACTTTTGCTTTGTTTTGTTTTTGTCTATGTTGTTGGTATTTTGCTATTCTTCTTTTTTTATTGTTCTATTTAAAATAAAAAAATGTATAAAACACATATTATAATTACATATTTTAATCACCTCTCAATAACTGATATAAACACCAAAGAAAATAGTTTTTTGCTGAAGTTTATTATTTAGAATAGTAAACCAATAATGACAAGATAAATATTTTTTGAAGTATACAAAAGCCATTTTCCAAATCTGTATACATGCTTTCCCATAAACCAAATTTCAGCAATTTTTGAAGAAAAAACAATAATAATGATATGTTTTGTTCCTAAAGTGATATAAAGCAATTCATTCAAAAAGATAGTTATGAAGTAGCCAAATCTGTGAAACATAGATAACGAACTTTTATTTCACCCACCATTTAAAGAAAACATGATGGAATTTAAAGATACTGGAAACTGAGTAATAATAAAAATGTCACACATCAAAGCATGAACTGAAACTAATATTAGAGGGAAATGTAAACTTTGCGTATATAAGACCTTAGTATATGTCTCAAAATGTTATTAAAATAATAGTAAATTTAACAAAACGTAGTTTTAAATATAAATAGAGTGTTAATTACAACTTGTCTTTTTGCCTTTGAGTTGAAAAATAAAATCCAGCATGAATCTAAAGCCTGCACAGACTATAGGTAGATATAACTAACTGACCTCAGACATCAACCTGCAGGCCTCACTCAAGAGCAATATCTTGTGCTCTGTGTAAATACCCACCTACCTGCTTACCGCCACTCTACTCTCTCTGCCAGATGACTGAAGAGGGAAAGGAGAGTCATTAGTGTCACTGGCCTGGTAAGGAACGTGGAGTTAGGGTTACAGGGTTTGCCCTTCACTTGCTTAGGCATTAGGAAGTACAGCTTCCCTTCCTTTTCTTGGTAGCCAGGTAAAGGAAAACTGTAAGAAATTTCATCATAAAGACTGCTGCTGTCTACTAAAAGGAAGGATTGCTGTCTCATTCTGGGTGGAGATTTACTAAACTGAAGAATTTCCAGAATCATCTAGCACCACCAAAGTGAGGTAAATGTTCTAAAGGGATTCATGATAGAATTTGACATGCATAACTTAGAATTTGTGAAAGCCTGTGAACATGAAAACTGATGTGTATTTCTCGAAAAACTTCTGAAGGTGAAAGTATTGAGAGAATAGAAACCAATAGCATCCAACTGATAAGTCAGGCAAGAAATGATTGCAGGATAATAAGACAAAAAAGAGGAGTGGAAAGTATCTAGAGCAGCACTAAAAATCTTTAGAAGTTCCTATGGCTACAGCTGGAGAAACATGTAGGGTATATGGTATAAGGTCCTTTGGGTGACTTAGATAGACACAGATTCAAGAGAAGCCCTAACTAAAGGATGTGTTTGTGGGTATAATACTGACAGTATATGATGAAAATAGTCAAATACAGATCTCTCAGGAGATGCTACTTAACTAAAAACACCTAAAGAAAACTATACAGATCAACTACAAGCAAACTATAGCACTAGAGTAGGCCAGTATATAAAAGTGGAACAAACCAGAGCAAGATCAAGGATGCTTTCTACAAATCTACAGGTGAATCATGTTTCATTGGTCTCTCCCTGTGTTTTTCACTTTAGAAAAGTGTTAGAAAACAGAGGAAAAGGTGATATTGCTGAATCGGCCTAAAGGTTGTATAGAGAAAGGATACCTCTCCGGACTACCTGCCCCAACCCACCTCAGGGATATATGACTTCAAACTAAAAACATGGCCTGTTCTGAGGCAAAGAGAGGAAATTAAATGAGATTTTAATTGAATTAGAGACTGAATTCTAAAATCAATTGTAAATTTAATTCAGTTGGATTGAAAGTGAGCAGAAATTCATAGAATCAAACTTAGATAACACCTGTGGATAGGAGCCAAAAAATAAAAGCAATGTCTGAAAAATCTACAGCATTTCATGTTTATTCTCTACTTAACTGACACTTCTTAGTGATTGGTTACATTGATTATAATCAATGAAAAGAAAACTGTGGAACACACACACACACTCACAAAGAGGTGCACTAAATCCCTGGTGTGTACACTGACATTTACACATGAATTGGTGGAAAAGGCAATCATATATATGCAGTCTCTCTGTCCTATACTGGACCCATAAAATGAATGTAACAAAACTATACTAATAAAAAAAGAGTGCACTTTGGGCCTGGAGCACATCTTTACTAAGAAACAAAGTCCTAACAGGGTACTAGACTCATCATCTTGCATGGGAATATCTTTCCTTGGTTCAGATCAGTGTGTACTGCTTTGTTATCAATAATCTGTAACAAGATTCTTTTGTTCTTTCTGCTGCAACACAAGAGAAATGTGGGAAACTCAGTAGTCCTATGCCAACTGCAAACGGTACCGAGTGAGTGACTTATACACCACTGAAGCTGATCTTGCTATTTTATCTGTGTGCCCCAAGGGATTGACTGACATGTGCTTTCTTTGATGACTCTGACACCAAGATGCAGAAGGCAGATGCTATGGTTTAGATCTACAATGTTCCCTAAATGTCTCACTTACTTAGATGATGACTGGATCATGGGAGTGCTATAGCTAGAGGTGGGTAACTGGGGGGAGTGACCTAGAAGGGCATATCCTTGTCCCTGGTTCTTCCCTTCTCTCTCTGCTTCCTGGGTACAATGAATTCAATAGCTTTCTTCGGCTCAAGACTTTCAACAACATTTTTGACTTGGAGTTAGTTGACTATGACTGAATTCTATGAAAAAAAAATATGAAACAAACTTCTCCCCTTTTAAATTTTGGGTTCTGGGTATATTATCCCAGCAATAGGAAAAGGTCTAAGATAATACAATAGCGAGAAAATCTATAATACAAAATAGATACCATTTACTTCACATGAAAATAATGATCACAGGACCAAACATTTACATAAGTACAAAGTAAGAAGAATATCATATGTTTCCATGACCACTTACTATGCAGCCCTAAGCACTATGTTAAACACATATTTAATCCTCAACACAAAATTATGTGCTATATATGACTTTTTCCTAGTGAGAACAAGGGCTCAGGTAAGGAGAATGAAATGCCTGATGATTCATACAGTGTATGTGATAAAAACTTAGATGTAAGTCCATGTTTATCTCACTGCAACATCCATGTGATAAACCACATGAAAATAGAGATCGTCTTTTCAGAACTTTTTGGCATTTCTGGAAACTAATGGCCACAATTTGGTTCATCTCACACTCATCTTATTCTCCCTTTGTTACCAGGAAGCTAAGCTACAGAACAGATGAGCTGTGATGGTTAGGCTTAACGATCAACCATAATGACTTGGGTGCTGCCCATGGGATTAGGAAAGTACAATTCCTGGGCAGAGTATGGGGGCGCGACCTTGGGTACTATATTGGGTGCTTAACCCCTCTTCTCTGGCAATGTTCCCTGCCCTGCTTCCTGGCTGCCACAAATGAAGCACCTTTGATCCACCATGCCCTTCACTCATGGCATTCCCTCATAGAGGTCATGCATCCATGGACTGAATTTTCTGCAATCATGAACCAAAATAAACTACTTCCTTCCTTACGCTGTGTGCATCATAAATTTTTCCCCAGCAACAAAAACACTGACTAATACAGCTGCCAGTTGCTGAGTACATTCTTGGAAATTTTACCTACTGACTGGCTTGTGATTTAAATTGTCCTTCTTTGGGCTGCATTGTTGAAGTCTCACAAAGCCTCTGCCAAATATTTAGCCAGCATAACATTTACGCTTAGTTAATTGGCATTCAGACATAGGAATATTGTGTTCAAGCCTTTCCAAAGTAGCCCTTGACCAATTTGTGAATCTCAGATTGAATCATGTATCTTAATTTCCACATAAAATGGTCCTGACATTAGGCCCAAGGGAATGACTGTTTCCTTGTTACTAGTGATGATGACTCAACCAGACATACCTCCACTTTCTGTAGAGAGCTCAAGGAAAAGCCTGATAATCTGATGAATGTACAGTCCCACTGGTTGATTACTCATGTGGAAGAAGAGCAGTTTGTATATAAAATGCTGAGGTCACACATCTAAAGGAAGATAACTCAGTAGGATCTTAAAAATTCTGCAGCTTCTGTTTATATCTCTGTTACAAAAGAGTGGAATTGTCAGAGCTCAATAGAAAACCATCCATGAGGGGCTGGGGGTTTAGCTCAGCGGCAAAGTGCCTGCCTGGCAAGCATAAGGTCGTGAGTTCGGTTCCCGGTACCGGAGAAAAATCAAAAAAAAAAAAAAAAAAAGAAAGAAAAGAAAAACATCCGTGATACACTTTTGGAAAAGCCATTTCAATCATTACCATGCTATAGGCCGATAACCTGATGATACTGACTTGACGTGAGGTTATCTGCAAGAAAAAATAATGCTGTAAAGAGAAATCTCCCTGACATACATCTTGTATTCCATACTACACACACACACACACACGCACACACACACGCACACGCACACGCACACACACACACCCTGGGAAAGTTGCCTGGGAAAGCCAAGTATTAGGGGGAAATGAAATAACTTATACTGTGAAATAAATATGGACTTGGAAGGAATCAAAATGACACATCCAAAAAGTGAATTATTTGCAGGTCATGGGACACTATGTAATGAACTGCTGGATGGGATGCCTATGGGAAATGGCCTGAGGAAAATATTCTACAAAATGACTCACCAGATTCAAACAAGAGATGAAGAAGTGTGAGATGATACTTTGCAATGAGTCTTTAGAGTGTGCTCAGGAAGCTCTTTTTCTTTATCTAGAGCATTTAAAACTCTTCCTTATTGAAACTTCCTGCCCTCTGCTCCATGGAATTGGGAGGAGTAGAGGCTTTGTGCTGTGTAAGCCACCACAGAGCCAAGTTTGGCTGGAAGAGTGTCCTGCTGATCAGTCAAACTGAAGGGTGTGGCTGCTCATTGCCAGAAGGAGGATATACAGGGAGATATCAGGAGTCCTGAAGTTGGCCACAGTTACTGTGACAGGGCAGATGTTACTGAGTAACACAAGTGTCTAGTTCAGATACAGAGGAACCTAGCACAAGCCCAAACCAACTCCAGGCAAAACTATGAGGGAAAAAAAAGAAAGACAGTCTGTTAAGCAGAAAGTAAAAAGGTCAGAAGGGGGGCTGGGGATTTAGCTCAGCGGCAAAGCGCCTGCCTGGCAAGCGCAAGGTCATGAGTTCGGTTCCCGGTACCGGAGAAAAAAACAAAACAAACAAACAAACAAACAAAAAAGTCAAAAGGACCTACTTATGTGCCTATTCATCTTCCCCATTACTACCCAACCCAGAATTCCAAGCCTTCTCTAATCTGGAGCAAAACTCTTCCTCAACTGACACCCATTACCTTTCCCTTTTAAATTTCCCATTTTCTCCAAATCAGAGGGTTACTGGGCTGACCCTGTTTTCTTACAAGATACAAAATTTAGGTAAGAAAGTAAAATTATTTCTTAACAATAATTCAGAGACATGCAAGAGTTGAAAAAGTCCATAATATTGGTCTTGTGAATGTAAACGCTTAGAATTGGACTGTGTGTGTTTAGAATATGCAAATTGTTTTTTAAATTTTATAGTGATTCACAAGTAAGAATTTGCCTTGAGTATCAGAGGAGAATTTGATTTGAACTTTTGAGAACAGCTAGAACTGTTCAGAGTTTGAGGAAGGGATTAGTACATATACAGTTTTCTGTAGAGCAGTTACACAATGTTAAGCGTGACCTTGTTGTCTGTAGTTAGAGATTTGTGTGGCTTAAGAAGATGTGGTTGACTGTCAAGTTGGTAAGAGTTGCAGACAATTAAGCTTGACAAATCGATTAGTTTGAGAGCAGCTCGAGTGATTAGGAAAGCATACTTCTGGATATGTCTTGGATTCAGTATCTCGTTTCTGGCATTTTTTCCCTCTGCTGTGCCTTCAGGCAGCCATGAACTAAGGAGTTGCGCTCTGCCATACCCTTTCACTGTGCCATTTCTGCCTTCTTGCTAGACAAAATTGCTGGCACCAACAGTTTAAAGGAAGAGAGGTTTAATTTGGCTCACGTTTGAAGGGGACTCAGTGTACCATCAACTGGTGCAAGGCTAAGTGACCATAATGCTAGCAGGTGTTTATGATATCAAACAACAATGAAGCTTTTATAATATCACTGAGAAGTTCATCAGGATTGAAACGAAATTAAAAAGTTGCATTTTCCAATGTGGACTTTATCTTTCTAAGGGAAAGAATCTGAGCTGGCCCAACAAGATTTCTGTTTTCTCTAGATGGGTGATTTGGAGGCAAATTACAACCCACGTACTAACGTATGCTTTTTATCTGTTTTGGCATTGATAAGCAATATTTTTACGTTTTTAGTGGTTGAAAACAATCAAAAGATGAGTGATATTTCTTGGTAAGTGAAAATTACATGTAATTCTAATATTGTTGTCAATAAATAAAGACTTGTTGGAACACAGTGATACTAATTATTTTGCACTATGCTGATGGATGCCTTTGAACCACATGAGCAGAGTTGAGTGGCTGAGTAAAAGATGACATTGTCAACCAGCTATATTTTGCCCTTTGTAGAGCAAGGCAACTAATCTCCTAGATAGCTGATAATAATTACTTTAGAGGAGAGCGAGTGAAGATCTTACAGTCAAATATTTTGTTGTCTGCTTGTAGTTTTCCATACATATTAGTGTTATGAAGTCTCAGAAAAGCCCTAATATGTTTAGAGACTTAATTTCCCATAAATGATCTTACTCTTCTTCATTTTTCTTATTGATGTCCATCTCTCTATCTTCCTCCTTATAATTAAGTGTTCTTAGTTTCCAAAGCTAAGTCTAAGGAACCTCACTGTAGGAAAACTGACTGAATTCGTTAATCACTGACAAACTTATCCTTTGGCTCTTTTTTCCCCTATAAATCAATTCACATATTTCTTCTATTAAGCGAGGCATGGTGGTGCACACCTGTAATCCCAGCACTTGGGAGGCTGAGGCAGGAGGATCTTTGTGAGTTCAAGGCCAGCCTGGGCTACATAGTGAGCTCACGACCAGCCTGAACTGCACTGTGAGACTCTGTCTCAAAAAGCTCCCCTAGGGGCTGGGGATTTAGCTCAGCTGCAAAAGCGCCTGCCTGGCAAGCGCAAGGTCGTGAGTTCGGTTCCCGGTACCGGAGAAAAACCAAAAAAACCAAAAAAAAAAAAAAAAAAAAGCTCCCCTAAAAATTTCTTCTATTGATATGAAATGATATAAAATAATTACCTAGCAACTTAGTTGTAGTGAATGTAGCCTATATGACTTTTAATCCGGAAAATAACTGATCAAATATCCCACCAATTACTATCATCTGTCTATTGAAATTTGACAACGTTGATCAGAAACAAAATAGAAATATAGAGCTCATATGCCACAAATATGAAAACTATATTATAAAGTTAAAATAATAATTTCCTCTATTTTATTGAACTATTTTGTCATATCCAAAAATAGTGTGCACTGTTTTTATTGTATAAGTGGTGTTTATTTTTATGAACTATGTATTCATCAGTTCTGTGAAAGCTTTGATGGAAGTAGTAATAAAGAACATTACCATCTGTTTTGCTTATACTCCTTAGTAATTTGATTCTTTGAGATATTTAAGAGATTAAAGCAAAATATGGAAATTTCATATTAATGAAATCACAGTCACATTGTGTACACACATTTCAAGTTCTTGCAATTGTTTTCATTTAAATAATTGATTTGTTTTAGTAAGATGTCCACCACATGAGATTATTAGAGATTACTGAAAACCTTCCAAATTTATTGATATGTTATTTAAAGAGAAGTTTCGTGGTTCATATCTTCTTTTAGAATTTTTAGTATGTAGTATAACACTAAACACAGGGTAAGTACTTACTGAAGTATTTTAAAAATTTAGACTTCTTTCACATGGCAATTGCATGTAAAAACTGTCAATTTTCAGTAATAATAATCATGAAATTTTAGAATCTTCATTCACATATTCAACAAATACGACTACCCAGTCATAAAATCACATAAGTATTTTCTTTAAGATCAGTATTTTGTGAATAGAAAACCAGTAATATGTCAATAGGAATATTTTCCATTAAATATTTTCTGTCTTGTCCATATGTATATAAATCTGTATTCTTTTGTAAAGAAAAATAAAATAATATATAGATAAATAAGACTATTATATTTGGCTTAATTTTGGAGGTTTTTTCTAGTGCCATAGTTTTAGAAATGTATGCAGAAGAAATAATAAATGAGTACCTCAATGTAAATAGAGTACATTACCTACTGGAAATCACAATACTATAGAATCCATTGGCTCAGTTTCTAAGTTTTCCCAAATGTGGCATTCTAAATTATCAAACAGGAGTGAATAAATGAATATTTTAACATGATGTATACGATGAAATATGATTTTGGCAAATTACTAATATATGTTATCCTAGATGTTTCAGTTGAATGATTACCGAAGATAAGGTAAGGATACTATTCCTGTTCAGAAGTTTTTATAATCATTCTAATGAAAGAATCATATGTTGTATTATATCTTAATCATTCCTTTTTGAATTTTCCTACACACAAAGGAAATATCATTTTTACTGTAAATGCTAATACATGAGGAAAGTCATGAAGTCACTTAATGATGACACAATATTTGACTAAGAAATACTCTCATCAAAATATTGAAAGTTGCTCAATTCAGTTGTCCAAAAAAATAGAATCCAAGTAATGTGGTTAACTCATACTTTACAAAGACCTAAAACCCATGCAGGTGTGGACAGGATAGAATGAACTTTTTAGGCTTGGCAGATAATGAAAGAAAAGGTTTAAATTTATCGTTCTGTTACCCATTGGTCACAGACCATGAGAATTCAATATGAAGCTCTATAAATATTAGCCTCAGTTCCTTCATGGAAAGGAGCCTAAAAACGTCACGCCTGAGCCCTATTCCTTGTCCAGCACAGGGTCCAGTAACACCAATGCTTAGTTATGTCCCATTAAGATCCTATGACAGGTCTGTGGGTGCATTTTCACTTGATTTAGGAGAAAAACAGACATATGAATAATAAGCAGGGTCAGACAAATCTGAAAGTGAGTGGAAAAATAATTTCAAATTGAAGATAGAATGTGTCAGGCTAGGAACACCCAAATCTAAAAGCACATGAAGCTAACTAAGAAAACTGTTGTGATTGGATTGTACTGCTTAGTCAGATTTATCATTTACACATTCAGGTGCTGTGTACTTTTAAGAATGCCATGGGACAATAACCCACTTAAGCTGGTTTGTGGAAGAAAGGACAGTGGCTTGCAGTTCAGAAGAAGGATAAACATGAGACATTTATAGGTAAATGGAATGAATCTTGAGGCCATGTTCTTAAGGGAAATAAATCAAACACATGAGTCTAAATATTGCATTGTTTCTCAGGTCTGAGAAACCAAAAATGTAAATAAGGACCAAATTTATTCTAGATACTATGAAATAGGAAGAAAATCCTCAGTTGGGAGGAGAGCTAGGAAGGAGAGATGGGGAAATGAAGGAAAGAAAAAGAAAGAAATGAGAAAAGAAGAAAACATTGAAACAAAAATTTTGTAAATAAGGAGGGGAAGAGGGATTGAAAGGAGGATAAAGAAATGGGGGAAAAAAGGAATTGATAAGTCATGATCAGGTACAAAGTCTCTAAGATAAAAGTGATCATTATGTATATTTAAAATGTACTAAGAAACTTAACTTAAAAATAAAAGTTGAATGCAGTTCTAAGCTGGATGTTTCTGAGACACTCCTATGTGAATAGTTTTTGAGTTTAGAAAGTAATAACAGCTCATAATTTACAAATAAGCAAAAATAATAATCAAAATGATATATGTGCTGGGATTATAGGCATAAGCCACCACACCCAGCTAAGATGTGGCATTTTTATATTGGAATATTACTCAGCTATAAAGAAAGATAAACTCCAGGTTGTTATAGGTAAATGGATGTAAATAGAGACCATACTCATAAGTGAAATAATAAGACTCACATGTGTAAACATCATGTTGTCTCCCTAGTATAGGATCCTGAAAAGTACATAAACTCTAAAAGGTAAAATAGATATTGCATAAGGGAAAGAAACTGCTCACAAGGAAAGAATTATGGATGAGGGAAAAGAGAAATGAAAGAAAGAAGGGAAAAATATGTATATATGTATACAAAGATAACTTAGATAATTGTACTACTAATTTCTATGGCTTTATTGAAAGGAACAGCTAATTTTTAATTGTTTGATCAATCTTACATGCCTGTATTTGTTTATATGAGTAGCCAACTTGAAGGCAACAATATGTAATACAACAACCATTATTAATTTCCTATCATCTTGTCTGAAATTCTGTATTGTTTTTATTGTTTGGGTGTTGTTTCATTTATGTCAATGTGTTTGTTAATATGTTGTGTTTCTTTTATCTTTAAAATAAACAAGAATAGATCTTAAAAGGGGAAATTTAAAGCCTATGAGACTTCATGGAATAATAAGTGAATAATAAGTTCATTTGAAAATTAGGAAAAATCTAAAATTAATCATTATAATATAAGCAATTCTAAACACATTTGTAGCTCATAAGAACTGATGAGAAAAAGACAGAGTTTCAAACACATGAATGGGGGAAAGGATATAAAAATCTAATTCATTAAGAGGAACTATAACGTGGCAGCAAAAATACAGGGAAATGTTCACCTTTACTAGTAGCAATCATATCTAAATATTACCCTTAGCACATGCACACCCTCTTAGTACTTTCTGGTTGCTGAGAAACAATACCTGACACCTACAAATTACAGGCCGCATGGCAGAGGCAAAAGAATTCATGGTGGTGTGGCAGGAAGAACAGAGAGACCAAGGAGGAGGGAAGGACACACACCCTTCCAGGCTGCACTCCCAGGGGCTCACCTCTTTCAATGAGGTTTCTGCTCCCAATGCCATATTTAACTATAAACCCATCGGTGGACTAATCCATGGCCGAGTAACCACCTCCATGATCCAATCTCCTTCCCTAAACCCCACATGAACACAAGAGGCTTCAAGGGGACCTCTAGACTATAGATTATATCTATAACACACACTATTTGTAAGCAAGTTTTATTGGTTAAAGTCCATGTTCTGTTCCCTTGGTCAGTTTCCTAGATAAGGTGGATAACTCCACATACACTGACTTATACCTCCCACTTCCCTAGAAATAGCAAAGCGTTTTAATACTTATAACTCTACTGACATTGAAGTATAGATTATCTCTGGGCCAGAGAAAGAGGAAATTCACAATGCTAAACACAAACAGAAGGTGAAAAATTACAGGCTGCCAAGATCAGAAACAAGCATTAAAAACCAGGTTTTTACTATCCTGCCACAACATAGAGCAAACTAATCCCATGAATGACTATCTAGTGAACTTGAATGGGAAAAAGGCAGAGAATGTATTCTTTTAAATAAACAAACTATCAACACTATGATTACCATGGATTAGTGTGCACCACTGATATACACTTAAATCATGATGTTAATAAACAGAAAATTACAGAATAAAACTAGTATCTCCCAGTATTACTTACCTGTTTGTAATTCACATCATGTTGCCATAGTAGATCCATTCTGCAAGTCACATTCCTTTATGGAGGCACTGTGGCATAAAGATTTGTTCAACAAAATAATTTGAGACACATTATAAGAGCAGGTTATTTCCCACCTTTAAAATCTGTAAATGTCTGCAGAAACGAAAATATTCAAATGATGCTGTCAGCAGTGCCAAAAGGAATCCTATTGGTCCTTGTAGCAAAAAGGAAATTGGAAACCTCCTTTTTGAACTGTTGTTGTATTGCTTATTATGGGTTTTTATAATAGTTTTTTTTTAACATTGCATTTTAACATTGTTTAAATCTTGTGTCCAAGGTAAGTGCTTCAGCCCACCACTAATAATAACCTGCTGATTAGTCAGTACTGAAAGCTTTAATGCAGTTACTCCATAGCGGAAAGTAAAATATGTTAAATAAGGATAAGAAAGAGGGGACGACCCTTTTGTGCAATAAAGCTTAGGGACTGCTTTATATATATGAAGGATCCTACAATAATCAAATCAGATAAATAAAAAGTTGTACAATAAAAGATATGTTTTAAAATCCGACTAATACATCTTTATGATAGATTCCAAAATTTGGCCATTTGTGGGCAACAATGCATGGGATTCACCCAGAGAATTGACTTAAAAGAAACATTTACCAAAACTGCAGGCCCACAGATAATCTAGGGGTAGAAACTGGTGTATATCTATACATTTTAATAGTTGTGCAGAAGGTTCTGTAATCAGCCTAATTTTCTTTTCAGCCTAATGTTGAAAACAGTGGATGCCCGAAATTCACGAGTGTGATGTTCCTAGAGGAGCGTTTTGTGAAAAATGTGAATTTCAAATATGGGCAGAAAAATGCCTATAAATGCTTATTTTTTATATTTTAAAACCTAAAATTGCTATGTCTCCCCATTATGTAATTTGATGTAATAAAATACTGTACTAAAAAAGCCTTAGAAGGTGAAAGGCATTTTGGCAGCATTTTAGAATTCTTAGGTGCATCTGCTGAAGATGGGTCACAGGGCAGCAGCCAATTAGCAGCAAGGAGAACTGAATAATGCTCTCAGATTGGCTACTTGGAAACCTACTGTCAAAAAAGCAAGCCCCCCCCCAAAAAAAAACAATTGCAGAGGATATCTGTGTTTTCTGAGAAAAGAAGAAATTCTCAGGGTTTCCTCCTAGAATCATTAGATAGGTTCTAAGGGAAAATTCTGGAACCACTGAGGCCTCAAATCACTGAGACTGCAAACTCTGAAGAATGACTTTGTGGGGGTGTACTGTATTTTGCAACCATTTTTTTCAAACATGAACCACTCCATAGTGTGTTGTATGATAGAGGAATAAAAATAATTCATTTTACAAGTAACAAATGTAGATCCTAGTGGTAGATAGGCAGAATTGCAAGAATATGCTTTTGTGCTCTATTAGGTATTGCTGCATTTTCTTGAACATGAAGACTGTTTCTAGGCAGAAAATATAACAAACCAACTAAATTTTTATATACACATTTTTGGAAACCGGACTTTCACATATTGGGGCACACATATTAATTTAAATAAATTTGCATTCCTTTTTTGGAAACAATGCACAATATTGCCCTATTTTCTATGAGAATGGCAAAGGAAACCATTCAAAAATATATTTTTTCAAAATGTATACATTCAGTAGCTCTTAGTAACACACAGCTTCCTTTGAAACTTTTTATACTGAAACGCTTTTAAATTGATTAGAATGGTCTCTTGATTCAGACGCTAAAAATGAAATCGCAGGATGTTTTCCAGAACATCTGCAAATCAGTGAACACACAAATGGAATACTTAAAATGGCTCTTCCTATATTGGTGATTTTATTCACTGTGTGTTAACATTCTGTCTGCTATCTCCTTTCATTTTAGCTGACGCTATACAACTGCCTACCAACTCCTTGCCGCATCTGCTGGCACGCTAGACAGACATATTTTATTGATGAAGGACAAAGGATGATTCACAATGAGAAAATATTCTCATGCTAGACCACACTCACGAATTTGAGGGTCATTGTTCAATACAAAAAAATAATCTCCCAGGGAGGAACATGATGACTATCTTACAGCACTGGAAAATCTATGCTAGAATGTAAGTTTGATTTTGAATCATCAAGGGAACTTTTTCAAACTACAACTCCTGCCCCAGGTATATTCTAAGATCAGCTACCTCACGTTTTGAAAATTACTGCTATATAACAAGGCATTCTGGATTTTTTCCCATAACATCCAATTATTATTCACATAAAAGTGACCACTGAGAAATAATTATTAACTCCTGTAAGGAATGCTTATTATGTATCAGGTAATATCCAAAGAAGTATGACTACTGCAGTGAATGGACAGGCAAAAATCCCTGCCCTCATGTAGCTTACATTTTAATGTTCTGGCTATAAATGTGTCTCATCTTAGGTAGAATACTATGGTATTTAATTTTACAAAATGCAAATATTTTCAGATAAATCTGAAATCATGTTGATGGGTGTATTACATAATAGCTGAGCCAATAGGAAGTTCAATAAGATGAACAGTCTTAATAAATTTCAGTGTCAAAATCTGTAACAGCACACTAAATCAATCAGGTCTGTCTCTAGTTCAGTGAAGATTGTAGCCAACTTTATTTCGTGACCCAAATGAAAAAATATTACAAGTACTCCATGATGAGTGTGATCATTAGGTATTGTAAACATGTACTAACAAAATACATAAAAATCAAAAATTAATTATATTATGGCAATTCTGATTGTCAGGATAGAGGAGGACATCTGTATAGTTCTAAGAAGCATATCCATGTTCACTTAATTCTATTTCACTAGAAACTAACAAATGAGGCATTTTGTTGTAAAGTGCATATCTTTTTCACAATGAGCATCTATTTTGTAACTGCTTAGGTAAGGTTGTCGGACTGAACATCGTAACACATGCATTTGCACATTAGAAATTTTAAGACTTAGGTAATATTTATTGCAGCCAATCACTCACGTTGCCTTGTTAGGAAATGATGTTTGAAACAAAATTGTCCAAAGCACCTCCAGAGCTAGCAGTTTGACTAAAACAATTAGATGGTAAAGACAGTGAAAAGGTCAAGCCTGAATAATCCTAGTCATTTTTTATTAGGTGATCTTTTTCAGTGTAGCTTGGAGTAGTTTTACACTCTTTCTGATTCCTTAAGCAGAACTTGGAAAGCATTTGACCTTTTTTAAAATTACCACTTTTTTGCTGTATGTCTCAAAATGTAAACTGTCTGAGTCCAAAGCCCACTTTCCGCATATAATAGCAATTGACCTTTACCATTTACTTATTTTCATACCTTCAATTCACTGATTTTAAAAATGACACTAGGAATAGTGATTTACAGCCATTAATTTCATTATGAGATATAAGGATTATTTGCAAATAATTTTCAGACAACCAGCTCTCCTGTCGGTTATATTGAAAGTCTGCAAGCCAACAGAATGTCCAAAAGCAATAATTTGGTTACATTACCAATAGTATAAGAGAAAACCATTTGGATGTTGTTTTTTAGAAAGGGTCTTAACTGTGTAATCCAGGCTGGCCTCTAAACTCATGATCTTCCTCCCTCAGCCTCCTCAGTGCTCAAATTAGAGGCATGTGCCACCATATTTGGTGAGAAAAAGCATTTAATAGCAAAATATTTTAATTTGTTTTCTGTCAATATAGAATACTACATACTCACAGAAAATCAAAATGAAACTAAAAATATTGGCAAACACACCATATAATTTAGGATGCTGTGATTGGAATTCAGACTTTCTAAGGATTTTGCATAGTTTAAAAAAAGAAAGAGGCTGGCTGATTTTAAAATTTATTATATTTTATCTAAACATTACCTAGTTTTTGCTTTTTGAGATCTGGTTGCATTTGTACTCCAGACTGTGCTGGAGCTCGCTATGTAGCTCAGGTTGGCTCAGACTTGTGATCATCTCTTTCAGCCTACTGAAAGCTGGGATTATACCACAATGAATAATGGAACAAGGAGAAACAATTACAACCAAATTAGAGCAGTGAAGTAAAGAAGAAAAGGAAAGGAAGAAAAGAGAGAAACCAATAGAGACTAATTGAAAGTATGGAGATGATAGAGAAGAATAAATATAAATTAGTGAGGACAATATAAACAGTGCTCTCCATTTAAGAATATCAGATTATATATTTTATACATATTATCTGCTAATGTTATATTTTTAAAAACACAAATAATAAAAAGATATACAAAATGCACATGAATAAAAGAAATCTGACAGCTACAATAATATAAGACTGAGTATTTTGCAAGCAAAAATTATTACTATATATTCAGAGGGCTAATGTATATTTATAAAAGCACCAATTCATTATGGAATTTAAGGCATTCTAAATTTGATAGACCCTAGCAAAATCATATTAAAATTAAAAGGTACACAACTACAAAGGAAAAAATTAGCAATTTGCCAACTTTTTTATTTTAAAGAGAAAAGAACAAAAACGAATGACAAAAACTCTAAAAATGATACGGAATTTCAAAATAAGATGACAGGAAATCAATAATGGTTGTTGTACTAATTACTGTTATCTTCAAAGTAGTTGCTCAGATTACCAGATGCAAGAGTTATCAAAGAGTTAAACATTAACTGTTCCTTTCAATAAACCAATAGAAATTAGTAGTACTATTATCTTAGCTATCTTGTGTTTATACACGCAATTTTTCCTTTCCTTCTTTCTTTCTTTTCTCCTTTCCCTTATCCAAGTTGTTCTTTCCTATTGAGCAGTTTCTTTACCTTTCACAATATCTATTGTACCTTTCAGATTTTATTTACTCTTTCAGGTTCTTCCACTAGGGAGACAATACAGTGTTTACACCTGCAGGTCTTATTTATTTCAGTTATGAGTATGGTGTCTGGTTGCATCTCTTTAACTATAAAAACCTTGAGGTTTTCTGTAGCTGAGTACTACTCCATTGCATAAAAATATTGCATCTTTTTATCCACTCCTCAGTTTATGGGCATTTGGGTTGTTTCCAAGATTTTTCTATGACAAATTGTGCTTCCATAAACATGGGTGCACATATATTGGTGTGGTATGATGTTTTCAATTCTTCTGGGAAAATACCCAGAAAGGGAATAACTGAGTTAAATGGGACCTATAATCTTAATTATCCCTTGCTCATGGATAAGAAGTACCAACAGAGTGAAAATGGCCATACTTCCAAAATTTTTATACATATTTAATACAATCCTGATCAAAATATCATTAGCATACCTCACAGAACTAGAAAAAGCACTCCTAAAATTCATCTGGAACCAGAAGTGACCTAGAATAGTAAAGGCAATCTTGGGCTACAAAGACAAGTCAGAAGAGATCATAATTCCTGACTTGAAATTATACTCTAAAACTACTGTGATAAAATCATCGTGGTACTGGCAAAGAAAAATATACCTGAGGACCAGTGGAACTGATTAAAAGATGCAGACACAGCTACAAACACACTTAGCCATCTTATCCTTGAAAAAGGGACCAAACATATTCACTGGAAGAAAGATAGCCTCTTTAATAAATGGTGCTGGAAAAACTGGCTCTGTACATGCTGAAGACTAAAAAAAACAATGCGTTTTTAATCATATAATATAAGGCTATGTGCTACCCAAATCGGCATTCCAAATTCAAAGAAAGAAATGCTCCATTGCGGAACCAGTGACCTAACATTCGAAAGCTGGGTTTGATTTTGATAGGAGGAGAGAGAAGATTGAATTGATAAAACAATACAAAAGACTAAAAGTAGACCTATGTCTATTATCATGCACTAAAGTAAAGACAAAATGGATCAAAGATCTAAATATTAAAGCTGAAACACTAAATCTACTGGAAGAGAAAGTAGGTCAAAATCTTGAAGACATAGGAATAGGCACAGTCTTCATGAACAAAACCCAAACTGCAAGGGAAACGCTTCAAAGAATCAACAACTTGGATCTCATCCCATTAAAAAGCTTTTGCACTTCAAAAGAAATCAGCAATAGAGCATAAAGACAACCCACAGAGTGGGGAAACATTTTATCTATCTGTCCCTCAGACAAAGAACTTATATCTAGAACATATAAAGAATTGAAAAAAACCACCCCCCCCAAATTCAAAGACCCAATACATAAATGGGCATCTGAGGTGAATACATAGTTCTGCAGTGAAGAAATACAAACGGCAAATAAATACATTAAAAATGTGCAACATCATTGGTTATTTGAGAGATACAAATTAAAACAACACTGAGATTCCATCTCACCCCAGTAGGAATAGCTACCATCAAGAAATCACCCAAGAAAAGCTTTGGGGAAAAGGAACAATTCTCCACTGTTGGTGGGAATGTAGACTGGTGCAACGACTTTGGAAATCAGTGTGGAGATTCTTCAAAAAATTAGGGTTGCAGGTCCCATATATTATCATATTTAAAGTGCATCTATTTAAATAGTCACTCATTTACTTTTTTTTAATTTTGAGACAGGGACTCTCTAACTTGCCCAGGCAAACCTTAAACTCGAAATCCCCCTGCTTCAACCTCTCACATTTCTGAGACATTAGTTGAGCATCACAAACCTAGCAATCTTAGAAGATATATAAAGACCTTTCTAAATAATTTATTGAGCAGAAAATATACAGAAGATTTAAATTGCTTAACTAGCACAAATAACACAGACAGAAAGGATATGACACATGACCAGACAATGTAAATTTTAAATAAATATAGCATATTAACATAAACTGACCTTTTATTTGTTTTTAGATTAATTCTGAAAAAGAAAAAAAGAAAAGGAAAGGAAATCCGGGAGTGGTGGCACATGCCTGTAATCCTAGCACTCAGGAGGCTGAGGCGGGAGGGTCACTTTCAGCTCGAGGCCTGCCTGGGCTACAAAGTGAGTTCAAAGCCAGCCTAAACGGCATAGGGAAATACCTTCTCAAAAAGAGAAATAAAACTACTGAGAGACATTCACTACAAGATAATTTAGTATTTCATGTGCTATAAAATTTAAGATAATGTGTTTTGGACTCAGAGACAGACATAGAGAACAATAAAACTAGATAGAAATCTCCAAACCAATGTATAAATATATCATCAACAAAGTCTAACAGTTTGAAAAATAAGCTGTAAACTAGGACCTTGTACATGTAACACATAAGACCAATGATATTTTAGTATGCAGAATATATGAAGAAATCCTCTAAATCCTAAAATTATGTGTAACACAAGAGGGGAAAGAATGGCATTTTACATGAATAAGTATTTTGCAGAAGAGAAATTCAAATGGCCCACAGTTATTTGAAAAGACACTCAACTTCATTTGTAATGTGGAAGTGCTCGCTTTGGCAGCGCATATACATTAGGAATGTGGAAAATTGAAAGAAAAGTCACAAATGTAAATAATTTTCTATCAAATTGACAAAGTGAAAATGTCTGATACTATTATGAATTACTGAAAATATTAGATGAAAAGAAATGTTTTACAGCTGTAAAAGGATAGATAAAGCAGTACAACTAATCTGGAATTACATCAACCTTGATATAACAACTATATCCTTAGGTATGTACATCCGAGATAACTTCTAAAAATTTACCCCTTTAGAGTTGCCAGATTTAACAAATGATAATAAAGGACTATCAATTAAATTTAAATTTCTGTAAATTCTTTTTTAAATCATTATAGTGTGTTTATGTTATACTAAGGCGATAAAAAAATTTCATGTCTACCTGAAATTCAAATGAAATTAGGCAGCATGTATTTTTATCTAGCATCCAATATGATAAAATGTGTACCAAAATACTTACAGAAATATTGTTTCTACCATGAAAATGATAATATCATCTAAAAATCGATAAACCAAACAAATGTGCTACAAACTTACACACGAAAAGTTGCTACATGCATCAATATGAAGAGAAAAACACCATGTTGAGCACATGCTGTAGAAAAAGATATTTGATTTCAACTATGAAAATAAAATATGAGCAAAACCAAACATTATATGGTTCAAAGATTTAGCAGCACAATTTCTAATAGCTAAATCTTGGAAACAACCTAGATGCCCATCAACAGAGGAATGGATAAAAAGATGTGTTTTTTTTAATATAATGGAGTACTACTCAGCCATGAAGAAGGATAAACTGGAGACTTTTATTGATAAATGGATGCAACTCCAGACCATACTCATAAGTGAAATAAACGAGATCCATATGTGTAAATATCACATTGTCTCACTAGTGTGAGAAGAAAATATAATCCAAAATGTACAATAGATACTGTGAACTGGGAAAAAAAACTGCAAAAGAGAAAAAAAAATTGACCGGGATGAGGGAAAAAAGAAAAAGAAAGAAGAAAGGCAAAATATAGATAGATAGATAGATAGATAGATAGATACGTATATATCTATCTATATATATATACATGAATAGCTGTGATGACTGCATTGCTGATGTCTGATGGTGTATTGAAATGAACAGTTAATGCTTACAATTTTTTATGTCCTGATCAATTTTGCATGCTTATGGCTGGTAATCTGAGTAACTGATTTGAAGATAACATGCAATGGAATTATAATGGTGAACTCCTATCATCTTGTCTAGTGAAACTCTGTATTATCTCTGAGGTTTTATTTAATAATTATTTTCTTATTCTCTTTAATGGTTTGAGCAATTTTCCATTCTTACATCTGGTAATCTGAGCAACATAGTTGAGGATAGAGATATGTTATGTAACCGGCACTGTTGATTGATATTATTTTGTCTTGAGACCCTGTATCACTTTAAATGTTCTTGCTTTGATTTGTTTGTGTTTGTGATACTGGTATGCTGCTGCTGTTCTATTTTTTGTTTGTGTGTTTCTCATTTACTACTCTCTTTAAAATAAACAAGTAAAACAAAGAAAAAAAAACAAACCCTTATGGGGGAAAGGAGAAAGGAAGAAAGGGAGAAAGAAAAAATATATATGTATACAAAAACTACTTAAGATAGTTTTACAGCTAGCTTCTCTCAGTTCCTTGAAAAGAATGTTTTGTGCTAACATTGTTTAGACAAGATATCACACATGTATCTTTTTTATTTTAAACAGAATTTAAAAAAATAAAAATGATACATATCTTGTTCTCTGATCAACTACTAGGCAGACCACAATATGCAATGTATCAGCTACTGTCCACCTAACCTATTGCAAAACTCGGTTACATTGCTTATCTTTTCTCTCTTTAAAATACAAATAAACCATACCCAGTCTTAAATCATTCTTTCCTATTTTATAGTATTATTTGTTTTGGTTCTCTGCCTCCCAAATCTCACTGTTTTAGTCTTTCTCTTAATATTTAAATCGAAATTATTTACCCTTGTTTTTCATTGCTCTCCAGAAAAGTCTGTTTTGGCATTATAATCATCTCACTATCATTATCTGAATTGTTCAAAAACCATTACAAACTATTCACAGTGCTAAAAGTTGGACTAACAGTGTTTTAATACAAAATACAGCTAATCTATACATAAAGTAAAAAATGGACTATTTAATTCAAAATTTCAGTATGCTAAATTTCACATTTAAATCATATCACTCAACTCGAGGCAGGGATTGATAATACTTTACTGTGAACTGCAGATTAAAACTGTAAAAAAAAATGGTAAAATAAGTGGATTGGGGGAAAAGAACAATCACAATCACAAAAGGCAGATAATCAGTTTTATTCATTTGGCACCAAAAGCAATGTTCATCTCAGCGCCTATGTTTTGGGTCACTCCTTTTCTCCAACCGCCCTAATGATAACAGCAAACCTGCCCGCCCACCAATAACCAGAAACCAGGAATTTTTACATCCTAAGGCAGAGGTTCCCTGGTAGGCAAGATCTTTGGAGATTAAATCAAGACATGCTCAGCAAAACAGTCCATTTGGCCATTCAACTGACGGGTTAAAATAAGCTGCATTCAGCTCCGTCGTGTTTCTTTGTCAGTAAAGACAGAGGCTTAGAAAGAGCAACTCAGGGTTACACTGCAAAGTAAAGTCAAACTTAACATTCAGCCTATGTTATTAATTCTTAAATTACAGCTCTTGCTACCATATCCCCTATTTTGACTGATCCAAATCTAGCTGACCAAATAAAACATAAGTAAAAAAAAAAAAGACCTTATATAGGTGAGTTGCTCAGATCTGAAAAATATTTCTGTCCATCTTTATAGAAAGTTACAAAATTAAAATAGAACACAAAAAATTCTTCTTACACAATTATTTGAAGATACTTGAATATTTTCACCAATATTTATTGCCAGAGAATATATATATATATATATTTGGACATAGGGCATTTGAGAACTAATTACAGTCAGACAAGATGATGAAGATAGGACCTTTCTATTGGGATCAGTGCTCTTATAAGACCAGAAACTGTGTATTCTTGTGTGTTTGCATATGTGTACTTGTGTGTGTGTGTGTGTGTGTGTGTGTGTGTGTGTGTGTGCCTGCACATAAAGTGGTAGCACAATGTGAGATAACAGTTACCTACAAAACAAAAGAAGACGCATCAGAATTAAGCCTAAGTTTTTGGTCCTCTGAACCTGCCAGTCTCTAGGACTGTGAAAAACAAAATTCTGTTGTTTAAGCCACCCAGTATATAGTATTTTCTTATGGCAGCATGAGCAGACTACGATACAATATTCTTATATTTGGGGTGAAACATTATACCCAGTGTCTCCCAAAACCATGAAGGAAGTCATCTGAAAAGAAGATGGGGACCTCAACTCACCCAGTAAAATTTTAGGAACCTTAGTGAAATGCATAATCAGATTTACTAACCAGAGCTAGAAATTAAGAGAAAATCGGGAAAGGTCATCAGATTGCGGAACCAACACTATTGAAATGGCTTAGACTGGCCACCAAATTAGAACATAGTCAACTTGTATAGATTTTCTGAGGTGAGCTAATGTCTGCTTCATCATTATCTTAGTTATAATGTTGTAACTCTGGGGGAATCCTTATGCATTTCAGTGCAATTATGTAACTCATGAGGTGTATGAGTCAGCCGTACCATCAGGGAGACACAGCACCTTAAACCTAGAATCTAAAGGAAGAGCAGTTTAACTTGACTCAGTTTCAAGGGTTCAGTCCATGGTCAGCTGAGGCCAAGGCAGAAACATTATGGCAGAGGGTGTGGCATAACAAAACTGCTCAGTTCATGAAGGCCCTGAAGCAGAGCAGGGGAAGAGTGACAAGGAGGAAGGCACCAGAAACCAGATGTAGTCCCCGAGTCTCCACCTCCAAGACCCACCCAGACATATTCGGAAAAGTGCTTTACTACTTCTCCCAGTAAACCAAACATGTTGACAGTGTAGTTTTATTGTCCCAAGAGGACTGTTTTTTTTGGGGGGTAGGGTTGGTTCCCTTCATGACTGCTCTCATCCAATGGTTTGCAAAGCTCTGATTTTCCTGGATCCAAGGTGATTTAAGGTTTAGGACAATGACTGGTTACTTCCAGGAATAACTCCAGGGGTTCTACACTAGGACATTGTTAAAGTTGGCAATTGGGTAACCACAGAATTCCTGAAAATTACTTCAGTTACTCTCATCTTGTCTTCCTCCGTCTTTAAGGGGGATGAAACACACTGGGTAGATTTGGGGCAGGCAGGCATTGTATGACAGACATTCCTTAAGTGATCAACATTCTTGTATACAAAATTGAACATGGCTCTAATTCAAAGTTTTAAGGCAATAAAGGAGACAAAAAATGAAGGCAGAGATGCTCAGGTTCATCCTGCCTTTACTTACCCTTTGGGAGTCTGCCTGTCTAGCTCCATGTTACAAATCCTCCCTTCTCTTAGTTCATCGCTCTGTCTTGAGGGAATTAGGCTGTTGGCCATTCTGGCTTTTCAAATTTTCTGGCCAGGTAGTTTTTTGAGTTTTAGGTTTTCAAAATGCCTGGTTATAGCCTAGAGAATAAAGTTAAGAAATACAAATACGGATAACCTTGGGTAAGTTTGATCAGCCTTAGAACTATGGTTTCCCTGTCTCCTTTCTACCTATTTTTACTTCTCCTATCTTACCTCATCCTCAAGCTATATATGCACCATTAGCTATCAATTCTGTTGTCAAAAATAATCAAATTTTATAGAAGAAATTAAACATAATTTTATATAATTTCTGCTTTCAAAATGATATCATGAAAATTTTAAAACACTCTTAAAAACAGTATGGTGAGAATTATGGACTAATACCTTTGTAGGTATGTGTGTATATGTGAATCTAATGAATAAACCACATATTCAGATCAACACATACCTAGTTTGTTTACTATGTCTTAGATTTTCTTCCCTATATTTTTAGGAAGAGTCTCATCTTATAGCTCAGGCTGGCCTTGAACTCACTAGGTAACCCAGACTATCCTCAAATTCATGGCATTTTTCCCATCTCAGCCTCCCCATTGTCACCTGTCATATGATGACTTTATCCATAGAACATTCCAGAACGTCCTTTTCTAGTTCTATCAGCCTCTCTGCACACTTCTGACCTTGACAAATGAAAGAGCACAATCTCCACGTTAAGAATTTCATTTCCTACATTTTTTTTTTTTGCTCTCACCAAAGACTACAAAAACCCTTATCACTGTTGTGCTGTCCATTTATAATTCACAATTATTTTTCCAAACCCTCTGTTTCCCCTTTTCTAAATATTGTTAACAGCCAAGTTTCTCTGGATTTTTCCACAACTTAACAGACTCATCCTTACCTATACATCATCCATAGAAACCGTGGGACATGGAAGTTAACAGTAAACTGTAGACTAGAGCCAGCCTGCTTGAAGTACAGTCCATTCACCCTCTTCCTACTCCCATGACCTTGAGGAAAGTTACTTAACCTCTGGCTGTGCTTTATTTTTCCTGTTCATAAAGTGATAATGAAGTGGCCTTGCTGAGATGTTGGGAGGATTAAAAGAGATGACCCGTGTAAATAATTTATACACCTCGTACAAAATAAGCAATGAATAAATTGTAACTATTAATAATCTGTTTTTACTATCTCCATGCTACAGCATGAGGTGATATAGGTCAAATTTGAGATTTCAAGGTATTGCATGGTTAGGCTACAGCAATTTTGAAACATGCTCTAGTCCATTTGTTCTCTGGAAGACATTGCCAGAAATATTTACTAAAGTGACTTTAATAAGGTCAAGTCACATTGGTTAAAACAATATCATAAGAACTGAAGTAACATTAAACATGTAAATCTTCATCTTTAAAATGAATGCACCTGAGTCAGTAAGACTTGAGGTTTTAGAATACAGAAATCATTATCTGTATGACCTTGAGCAAATTGCTTTAGCAAATTGAAAGAAATTTTCACATGATAAAATGGTGAGAGTCGCTCCAAAAAATTTTTTGAGCACCTACTATGGGCCATCACTTACAACAGATGATTTACATAAATTATATCATTCATATGTATAATAGAATTATGGAATGGTAGTGGTTATCCTAATTTTGTAACCAGAAAAATCGAGGCCCTGCCAATCACCCTAGGTTAGACAATCAGACGGATAAAAATGTGAAACTATTTTTAGAACCTAGAAAGCATTTCCCAAGCATAGTATTACTTTAGCTTTCATATATTTGTTTTGATAAAAAAATCATTTCCATTATTAAACTCCTGTTTATTTTTCTCCCAGTGTATTGATGGGAGACCTGAATCAGTACAACCATTGCTCATTATTTCTAGAATTGACTATGAGCATCAAATAAGGAAATTTTAAAAGAAAGATGGGTTTGATATGGGATAAATGTCACTATTGTAGACATGTATATATAACATTAAATTTAAGTAGTTAATGTTTACATATATTACAAAACTTTGAAAAATTTTCACCTTAGCACAGATGCTAAAAAATCAAAAGATTTTTGAAAACTATGAATTAACTAAAACTAATTTTAAAAACAGAAGATGCCAGGAAATTTGATGTGAAGTCCTTTTACTTGTGAAAGAGCCTCACTTTTATTATTTACCATCTGGGGAATTCTCCTTAGAAGTTAATAATAGAGATGGCAATTCAGAAGTACCATGTCTCTGCCAAGGGTATCTAGTTGTTCATACTGGACAAGTTTCACTTATAAATTTGATTTATTGCAAATGTGAAATAGTAATATTTAATATTTGAAAATGAAGCCACTGAAAGAGCAAGAAATGATAGATAACTTGGTACCTCTTTAATAACATAAAAAGTTCATAAATGAACATTTTTGATGATGGTACAGTTTTGATTTTTGGCCTGTAACTCTAACACATCTCAGATTGACCTTTCTTTATACGCACAGTGAAAATAAGCGATCTCATTTGCTCCTGAAAATGCCCAATATGACTAACTAAGTATGTATTTGTGAGCAATTGAAATACTTCCTCTTAGTATTCCATAATACTCTGCAGGGGTCCACTGGTACCTGGGATTTGGTCTGCAGAAATTTTAATAGCGGTTTTAAGCACTTGTAATATAATGAGAAAATTTAAGCATTCTCAGTAATATCACTCAATGCAGTGTATCTTCATTTCTTTAATAAAAAGGGGAATTCCTGCTGATCAAGTGTTATATAGCTTAAGGCTCATTGGGGGAGAAGTAATGGCAATACCTAATTTATGTTCCTAGGGTTCATCCCAATATTAACCTTTTATGATTCCAATGAGGGTAGAGACTTAATAGAATGAGGTAAAGATATTAAAACATTTAATTCTATAATATACATGTTTCTAACAGTTTCCTCCAGAGTCTAAGTGTTTCTTTCAATTTGAATGAGGCAGGGAATGATTTATCCATATATTCCTCCCAGTTTGCACTTGTCTTTAATGATAACTGTGCCAGTTAGTCTAATTTTGTAATTAATGATACTTTGCTCCAGAAAAACATTGATGTCAATCAATAGCAATTATACGAGCTTGCATGCTTATGTTGGCAATCCAGAGTCCTCGTGTGAGTGGATGCATGTTTCAGAATCACAAATCAGAACTTCCTTTTCTGATGTTCACTGCCGAAGAAATTTTGTTGAAATGCTGCCTAATGCTTTCTGAAGGTCAATGGAATGTGAGGCTGTGGCATGGTTAGATAAGAGAACACCGCCTAGAGCCGTGTTATTCACATCATTAATCAGAAAGGAAAAAACTCAGAAGTCAGCCTGGAAATATGAGTTATGTGTGCTAGAGAGGAATGCATAATCCTGCCCAGCAGAGTGTGAAAGTTTCCATATATCTGCTGCTCCTAAATCAGTAATAGCTGAGGATGAAGCTTTATGAGCTTTTAAATAAATTGGTATTCTTGATAATATATGCCAAATCTCTCTAAAGCAAGATCCAAGGCCACAGTAAGTCACCATTCCAAATTGTTTTAGTGAAGGCATTAGTTTGAATTTTAAGAGAACTATATAGGTTGCCATGTAAATTTGCTTGAAGTTGAATCATTTATGAAAGAAATAAAACACTGTCAGGTGTTTTATGTTCCTCTGAACTCTGAAACACCTTTAACTATTTAGGTTACTGGGGTAGTTAACTGGCAGCAGGAGAAGAAATGCAAATGCACTTCTGCCCTACTATGTTCCAGATTGCTTTGATGGAGTCAGTATATATACATACACACATATGCAGCTATTGAGGTAATATTTAAATCATTTTTGTTAACAGATGGGTAAATGAAGCCTTGATGCTAAATAACTTGACTGAGATTAAAAATAATAATAATGGTGGGTCCCGGACTTGGTTCCATATTACTTCAAATGACTGTTCTTGTCTACACACCTTGATGCCACACTTAGACTGTTATTAGGAAATGTTTGTTCTTCTTTTTTTCTTTTTGGTACTGGCAATCGAACTATGGACCTTGGGCTTGCCAGGCAGGCGCTTGTGCCACTGAGCTATACCCCCGGCTCCTAGGAACTTTTTGTTCTGCTTTATGTTATTTTAGTAATACCTACCTTTATCCCAATGAAATCTTTAGATCCTGAAATGCAAAATTCAAAATAACGCGTTCACTAAATGCCTTCACGCCTTTTGGATTTCTGGTGTTGCAACATCTGGCTTAGTGCTGTAGAACTAGGTGGTGCTCAGTGAAGAGGGGAAGGGGGGAGGTGATTTGACAAAATAAACACTAATCTCCAGTACTGCAATTTAAATATAAGTATAATGTGATGACTAAATATAATCTGAAAGCTGATCTTCAGGTACAGATATGATGAAGCTTCTTATCCTGCCATCAGTAGTACATGCATTCTGATCTATATTTATTGTGTAGCTGTGAGGGACTTGCATTTGGTCTCTCATTCTGGAGTCAATCACAATATGCTTAACAAGGAACTGTAGTGTGCCTTATAGGAAGCAAAAGGTAGCTTACTGGCCAACTTGACAATTATGTAAAATACAAAGAAAACAGAGAAACTAATGAGAAAAAAGAAAATGATTACTTTCATACCAATCTGTGTGCTTCTTAAAAGCAGAAACCATATCTTAATTTTCTCTGTATTCTTAGCACAGCAGCGAGCAGTGGAGGGGCCCAGAATTTGAAGAGTAAAATGGGAAAGTTACTTGATCTAGGCTCACTTTTGATTCTTGCCTAACATCAAGACGTTGTATATGTTCCGCCAACCACTGCAGTGCCTTTTCTTCTCTCACTCTCTCTCTCTACTTTGCCGTCTCTTGCTTACTTTTTATCTCTTAAATTATATCCTCTAAGTAATTTTCCCTGATTCCTTCAGTGACACTTACATTCTCTTTTTCTTTTTCTCCAGATGTACCTGGAATATAGAGCCCCATGATGTAAAGAAAGTATCTACATATCTAGGGAGCAGCAGAGTTGGTTTTGAGTCACAGTTCTATGATTCATATTTAGAAAGTCTTAGATGTCTTTACATTTCATTCCCCTCAGCTGGAAAGGGGAGAGTGATCCAGTTGAACTTTAGGATCCAATGCTGGCCAGCTAAGCAGAAAACAGGACAGAGCAGTCTACATGAAAGGTGAGACCCTGTGAGCATTTTGGCTAGGAGATGACTAACATTAAGTTTCCACTGTTGTATTATCTGCCTTAGTTCTAGGTCATTCCGATTTTACTAAGGAGTAACGTTTTCAAGGATAGATGGAGGATTCTTATCTAACACTTTATTACCACCAGGTATTGTTTCCAGATTCCAAAAGAAGAGAAAATTAGGAGGCAGTCCAAAACAAACCAAAAACACCCATGACAGAGGTTGTCCTTCCCAATTTCTGGCCAAAGCGATAGAGCAGAGGAAGCCAATAAGGTGAATTGGAAGACTTATAGTATCAGTAAACTTTTCTCTACCCTGTCATCTTGCCCTACTTGTTCCAGGGCCTAGAGAGTTCACATTGTTTTTATATAACTCTTTAGAACAAGTATCTGTAAACTCATCTCTCTCCCTGTTAGGTGTTGTTCTTGTTGTTCTTAAAATAAGATTTGACATGGTTTTGGGATTTCAGTATTCCACAATGAAATAAACATAAGATACAGACATAGTTGAACGGATGCAACCTGAGACCACACTCATATGTGAAATAAAACAGACCCATATGTGTCAACATCATACTGTCTCACCAGTGCGAGAAATTGAAAAAGAAAATAGGATCTGAAATGTACAACAGATATTATAAAGTGGGGAAAAACTCCTCAAAAGAAAAGACAAATTGGTGTGGGAAAGGAGAAAAGAAAAAAGGGAAAAAGAAAAAAAATTACATGTATGCACAAGATAGTGAAGATAGGTAGATAGGGTCGGGGATATAGCTCAGGATATAGCTCAACAGTGCAACAGCACAGCAACTGCCTGGCAAGTGCCAGGTCTTGAGTTTGATTCCCAGGATCAAAAAAAAAACCTATACAGCTACCGTCTCTTAGTTCCTTGAAAAGAATGCTTTTTCTAATATTGTTTAGAAGAGGCATAATGCCTATATTTTGTACTCAAAATTAAGTACTACAAGGACAAAAATACACAGTGTGTCAACTATTGTAATTGTCCCACTAACCTGTTTTGACACTCGATTTCATTGTTTGTTTATCTTTTTTCCTTTTGAAATAAAAAAAGAAAGAATAAAGGCTTTTATAATAGCAAAAGTGCAAGTTTATACAAAAGAGCCTTCTTTACAGGTTGTTCGTGTGAAATTTTTTTATGTATTATTATTTCTTTGATATTGTTTGCCTCTCCATTTTCTCTGTTTACGCGTGTAATCTATTTCCCATACTCTCTCTGAATTTCTGAAATTTCTGATGAATTTTTGATCACTTATTTATATTTAAGAATAAAATCAAACACATACTTACTGAGAGCTTTGCTCGCCCTTTTCTTATTGACAGAAGCTATAAATACCAGTACCTGGAAATCATTTTTGTGAGGCCTTTCAAGTTCTAAAAGAACTAATATCCACTAATATCATGCTGGAGTGCCATTACCTGGTATCCTTAGACAAGAAAAGAAAGAGAGGGTTATGAGTCTCAGTGTGCACATATTCATTTATTTCTCTTCAGGAACACTCTAGATCTTATCACTGACCTCCATTTTGTTAGGTCTGCTAAAGTCTGTATTTTCTCAAATTCAGCTTTTACATGCAAAATATTGGGCCTCGGGCTGGGGATTTAGCTCAGCGGCAAAAGCGCCTGCCTGGCAAGCGCAAGGTCATGAGTTCGGTTCCTGGTACCGGAGAAAAAACCAAAAAAAAAAAAAAAAAAACAACAACAAAATATTGGGCCTCTTATCTGAGGAATGCAGAAAGTGGGTAGTTACACAGGAGGGGAGGAGTAAAGACCTGGATCCCCATCAGTTCTAAATGCAGAATTTCAACAATTACCTGTTTTCATCTTAGTTTCCCATCTCTGCCTTCTGCATTATTTGATATGTCAAGATCTGGGTGTTTCTGGTTTCACTGTGGTAAATCATGTAACCCATTTTACTTCTGTCCTATGTTGAAATTTTTATTTCATAAATTCCTCCATTTTACTACTGTAAATCAATCACCACTCTTCTATTTATTTTAGGCTTCTTTTGAAACTATAATCCATGCAATAGAATGTAAGGCTCATCATGGCAAAGAATTGTATCGGTTTAGCTCACTGATTTATCCTCAGTGTTGAATATCTGCACACACCAAGTGTGCAAGGCATATTTGCAAAATGAATGAATAGTGTAATCTCTTTTTTGTCACTGTTACTTGTCTTATTTTCTTTCTACTTGGGATTTACATAATGGGTATCCCCTTACAGTCATTTCAGAGGGGTTTCAGATGAGAGAGATGATAAACATGAGAGATTAATCCACTCTAAGAATAAATGTAACTTTTCAAGGTGGCAAAATTAGACTTTCTGAGTATCTACTAGGAAGACATCAAAGAGCTTTCATTTCCTGACTCCTTGTGAGAGGCACTCTTAGCCCAATGTCTCTCTTGCTGTTTTACGGCTATCTCAGGTTCTATTATGAATACTTTATTTATTCATTTATCTATCCAGTTATTAATCCATCCATTCATTTCTTCATAGTTATTTATTCATTCATCTATTTTTAGAAATACTATGAAACCTACTCTTGAAATATCTATGCCTGGGATGCAATGATCTATACAACATTGGTCACACCCTTGAAATGTTCACACTTTCAGAAAGGGTTGAAAGACCATCAAACTTTGTATTTCTAGTGAATTCCCGCTTCCAACGATAGATTTCAGCTTATTTCCTAGTCCCCTTCACTAGAAGACTCATAGTAGTTTAGTGAAAAGGTGCTTTCTTATATAAGTGTATGGACACACACACACACACATGGACACACACTCATGCTCACACACATAAAGAAGTCAATAACGTTTTATTAGCATTCTTAACATATAAGCTATTTTCCCCAAATTATTTGTATTAGCTTTCCAGTCACTAGGACAAAATTCTTGGCATTTTCAACTTAAAAGAGAAAAGGTTCATATCAGCTTCTTATCAGTTCATGGTTTCAGGGAGTTCAACCCATGAAAACTGCTGGTAAGGCAGAAACAGCATGGTGAAAGGGCATAGAAGAAGAAAGTTGCCCAAACCACGACACCCAAGAAGCATAGAGAGAGAGACAGAGAGAAGAGATGTAGAGCGACATACACTCTTCCAGGTGACACTGCCAATGACCCACCTTCAGCCAGCCCCCTTTCCCAATAGCACATTCAACTATGAAGGTATCAATGGGTGAATCCATTGGTGACTATAGTGCCCCATGACCCAATCACCTTCCAAAAACCCCATCCTTCAATATATAAGAATGTGTGGGGACATTTTGGACCTAACTAGTAACTTTACTGTACTTCTATCTCTATGCATACTTAGAAGAAGATGAAATGGGGCAACAGCAAAAAGAAAGGAATTTTACCAAAACAATGGATTTAAATCATTGTAACTTAATGTACAGATAACCAATAATGAGTAACAATTTCTACTTGAACACCAAAATAATCTCCTACCTGGCCCCCTCAGAAACCAATAAAGTTATAATTTCTTATGAATTGAAAAATGGGTAACAACATTTGTAAGTGTCCTTGTTGCTTAAAGGGTTAGGAAAGATACAGAAACTAAAAAGGGAAAGAGAAGGATGCTTTCATATTATAACTTTTCTAAAATACCTACCTGCCTATCTGGCCTGAAAAGGTCCACAACCACTAAAAAATCACAGGTCTGCTATGCTCTCTGTTGAGTATAACATAGATATGGGCAAAAACATACTTTCAGAACAGGAGAAAAATTGTTAGGGTAGCTCCAGTCTGAATCTTGCACCACACAAACAGGAATAATAATAACAAAAATCAGTAATAATGAAACCAAATATTCTGAGTATTACCATGATCAGTTAATCATTAATTTACTCATTAACACATTGTCATTGTTTTTCTTGATGAGGTAGTGTGAGAAAATGGAAAAAGAAGGAATTTGGAGTCAGAAAATGGTTCAAATCCTAGTCTACCTCTTACTGGTATGTGACTTAGCACTAATTATTTTAATCTTTTGAGCCACACTTCTTCCTGATGTTAAAATGCTGCAATCACTTGGGTGCTTCACTAGATTATGATGAAGTTTAAATGATATAATACATTTATAAGTGAACCAGCTGTGAATATATTTGTGACTTATATTCTATATATAAAGCTGGTGCAATCAATCTGAAATTATAGTTTCAAATGATAAACAAATATTAGGCCATATATTTATCAGGTTTCTCTAGAAACACACACAGTAAACATCTTGACACCCAGCGACCTCATCCAGTTGACACACAAAATTAACTGCCACAGGACCCCAATGAAGTTTCAGATTTAAGCCTAAGAAGCCAAACTGCTTTCTTCACTGTGTATTTGTTTTGCAGACTATAATGACAAGGAGAAGCCCCACTTCTGAATACATGAGACATTTTGTCCTTATTGTATCTTTATTCAAATAAATTTTATACATCAGCTTAGCATTTGCTTAGGCTGTGAAATCTGCTCAGTTTTACAAGAATTCCTCATATTTTTGTCATTTGCATCCTATTTCTTTCTGGTTCCAAAGCTTGTTATCTTTTTTGGTGTTTTATTCTAGACTTTTTTCTTCAAAGTCTGGTGGACTTCATGCAGGATATTTGACCTAGCAGTCAATGACAGAAGAAAGAAATGGGAAGCAGCATGGATTAAGGGGTGAGGTCAAACATATAACAGTAAATGGGGACGCTGGTGGCCCGGGACAAGGAGAAGCAGAAGAAAGGGCCAAGAACCAAGAAACTGAGATAAATGATCAGCAAAAGAATGTAAAAGGAACTGTTAAAGGAACTCCCTATACGGAATACTTGTTGGGTATATTTATAATCATTATTTAACATACAATTCACCATCAAATTATGAGGGAAGTGCTAGCATTATATATCTGCAATCTTCCTACAGTACATAGCCTTCCATAGCAGAGGATCAGTCTGTAAATAAATTACAAGTCAGCACCTGGACAGAAGTAGTAGAATAGAATGCAAACAATAGTATTCAGTATTTTTCAGGAGACTAAGTTGTATTCCCAACTTCACCATTTTTGGAGCTGTAGTCTGAGTTTATATATAACCCTTACCTCTCTGAACATTAAGTCCCTCACTGGGGGTATCTATATAATAACCCTTGCTAACCTCACTCTGCTGCTGTGGATTACATATGACGGGTCACAAGCTGCTACAGTGGTTAAAGCTATGTGTTCTAGGTTATGGAGCTCAGTTTCCAAATCCAGAAAACAAAACAAAATAACAACAACAAAGGTAAAAATGAAACAATAAAAACGAATAAAAAACAAAACAATACAAAGGATACAGTATTTCAAAACAAGATGATAGGAAATTAACAATGGTTATAATATTACATATTATCTTCAACAAAGTCACTCAGATTACCAGGTGTGAGAATGTGAGATTGAGCGAACAATAAGGAGAACAAAAAATAATTAAAAAATTAGAAACAATACAATTTCTTGAAAACAACCCACATGCCCCTCAACTCAGGAATGGATAAAAAAGATGTGGTATTTTTAAACAAAGAAAGATAACCTCGAGGCTCTTATAGGTAAATGCATGCAACCAGAGACCATACTCATAAGTGAAATAAATCAGACCCACATGTATAAACATCATATTGTCTCCCTAGTATAAGAACCTGAAAGAGTAAATAAAACCCCAAAGGTACAGTAGATACTGTGAAAGGGAAAGAAATTGTTCAAAGGGGAAGAACAACTGGGATGAGGGAGAGGAGAAAAGATCAAAAGAAGGAAGGGAAAAAATATAGATGGATATAAAAGGATAGCTGAGGAAATTGTACTGCTGATGTCTTTGGTTTATTGAAAGGAATAGTTAATGCTTAAATTTTTTGACCAATTTTGCATGCTTCTGTCTGGTAATCTAAACTCTTAATTTGAAGAGAACAATATGCAGTAAAAAAAAAAAACCATTGTTCAATTCCTACCATCTTGACTATTAAAACTCTAGTCTATGCATTCTTGTTGTAAGTCATCTAGCTAGTTAAAGAAAGAACATTTTTAAAAGGACAGTCTATAAACTAGTACACTATAAAGATTATTCTTATTAAAATTAAGGTACCTTTTACATATTTCATGAGTGTATTCTTTACTTTTGTATATTACAAAGATTATTTATGTGTATTAATTGATACACTAAGTGAGCTAGCTTTCCCATTTCTGTGTAAGAGAAAAGCCACAAACACAAATATAAATTAACTCAAATTTTTCTTTACATAAATATAGTAGACATCATCCTGTAGTCTTTTCTGTCTAGGTAAACTCTGCCCATCCTTTGAGACCCAGTGATGCACTGGGCAGCAGCCAAATAGGAAAACAATAATCAGAGGGACAAAGTCTTCTCTAGAAATTGTGGGAATTATTCTGATGTAGTAGCACTTTGGCCTCTCCATGACTGATAGCAAAACCAACCAGCCAAATAAAGCTCTGTCTTGAGTAGAAATATGTCACATGCTTACACCACAAATTTCACATACTACTGGCAAGATATAATGTACTGTAAACCAAAAGCAAAAAAAGCTATCACCATCTAGATTCTCCAGCTTTTGCATATCATATAGAATTTATCTGCAGTTTGCAAATGGAAGAAAGACAAGATTTCTACTGGTAACTGTCAAGCTGAAGACCCAAAGCTTGGAAGGAATAACAAATCCTAAGTGATACTGAGCACACCTTACTTGCATTTTATTCCTTGACCTCAGCTCTCTACAGAGGAATTAGAGGTAGAGGAGCAACCACATGGCTAAATACATCACCAGTGTTTTGCCTGACCCAGTTTCTTAGGGGGAATTGTAGAAGACTGGAGGCAATTTCTTTAAAGCTATGGGTCAGAAGTCATTTTAAAGGAACAATATGTATTGGCCTATAAAACAATTGATGATTTTGGGATCCACACACATTTGGAAAATTGACAAAATAGTTTATGCATGATTACAACTTAGTACACACTGGAAAATAACTGCCCAATTTCAAACGAAAAATGAGGAGGTTGCGGATGCACACAAAGGAATGAATGTGAATTCATCATGTGTAATAGGCAGCTATTGTCTCCTTTCTGTTGGTTATAAAGGAGATATCTCTTTTAAGTGTGCACTGAATTCCTTTCATCTTCCATAATCTATGAAGATTTTAACTTTATAAATATCCACTAGATTTATCTCCATTATTTCTGTGATTTGGCTCATCTACATATAAATATGTTAACATCTTTTCCATTTAACCTTTCCTCCCTCCATGTTCCAACAGCTACTGCCCTGTGAATTAGCTGCAAGTCACGCCACAGACAACTTTCCACTGTAATTGGGATTCTGTTACTATCAGTTCTCTGAAATTGCTCTCATAAACTCATCAATAATATTTTTATATTTCTCAGTCTGATCTATAGTTGCTTTTCATTGAGAGGAGAAAATCCAGTCACCCTAATGAATTCCTTTATGACTGATAAAATAATTTCTCAGTGTGAGTCCCTAGTGGAATTATGAAAATGTACAGAAATGCAAGTAGGAAGGGGAAAATGTGCAGCTTGAAAACAGATATTGAAAAGAACAAACATTATCAAATACTCTATAAACTATTGAACACAAACACTAAATTATGGATAATAGGAAATAGAAAAAGAAATTATTGAAAGAACTATATAATTAGAATAAGTGAAGACACTAATGTTAATGAAGGATAATAAATTCAAATTTGTTTTTCTTTGTTTCTTGTTTATTAGTATAAATTTGCAATACTTAGTGAATGCATTCATCATGGGGAATTGGTACACATACATATAGCAACTTAAGTCTCTTTACTTTGCCTCCCCCTCCTGTTCCCATGCCCCACCCCAACCACAAAACTCCTAGACAACTCTCTTAATTTCCAGTTCTCATACTGAATTTGGAAATCTCACTGCTACTTCCAATTCAATAGTTCAACATCAATTTATCTCCCCCTGCCTCTGGTTTTCTCCTCCCATTTTTCTCAATGCACTGCATTTCAAAATTGTACCCTCTCTCTTCCTTAAAAGTCACCAGTTATAAAGATAAAATTAAATGACATTTGTACATTTGAAGTTGTGCAAATATCACATATACAATTGTACAACGTTTTCATTCCCCTAAAAGGTATCCTTGAACTAGTTTGCAGTTAATGTTTGCTATTTCTTCCTCTGGATGTGCCTATTCATTACTTGTCCATTTTTAATTGGATGTTTACTTTGGGGATGTATTTGGTTTGAGTTCTTTATATATTCTGGAGATTAGTCTTCTGTCAGAGAAATAGCTGGCAATTTTTTTCTTGTTCTGTAGGTCATTGTTTCAATCTATTATTTCTTCTGCTGTGTAGAAACTTTTTAATTTGATATGATCCCATTTGTTGATTCTTGGTAATATTTCCTGTGCAACCAGGGTTCTATTGAAAAAGTCTTTGCCTATGTCTATGACTTGAGGAGGTTTACATATTTTGAGCTTCCAGCAGTTAAGTATTTCACATTCACAATTTGGGTTTTTGATCTACTTTGATTTTGGTTTAGTACATGATGAGGAAAATGGATCTAAATTCAATCTTCCACAAGGGGATACTTAGTTTTCCCAATACCATCTATTAACGAGTCTCCCTTTGCTCCAGTGTATTTTTTGCACCCTTTCTGAAACATCGCATAGTTCAATATCCTTATAGTTATCTGTTCCCTTGATCTTCATGTGTCAATACCATACAGTTTTTATAACTGTAGCTTTGTAATGTAACTTCAAGATCAGGATTGTGATGCCTCCCACTTTCTTCATCTTACCCAGGATTGATTTTGCTAATCAGGGTCACTTTTGCTTCCTTAGTAATTTTAGAATTGTCTTCTCAAGTTCTGTGAAGAATGCTCTTTCTATGTTGAATGGAATTGCATTAAATCTATACATCAAGTTTGGAAGTATGGTCATTTTGACTATATTGGTTCTACCTATCCAAGAACGAGATATCTCTTACTTTATTTTATGGGAAAAGAAAATTTCATTTCAAAATAAGAGAATAACAATAGTAAACACACTGTTTATCATTTTATTCAAATAGTTACTCAGAGTACAAGACACAGAGCAAAAATTCTTACAAAGAAGAAACAAACAGATCATTTCTTTTTTTCAGAGTACTCCCTCTGTTCAAATCCATTAATAGCATTCCCACTGTGCTTAGATTAAAGGCTTTACCATTTATATTCATGCACATTGCTACAAGGCCCCTGGTGATCTGACACCAATTATGTCTTCTGTTTCATTAACCACCACTTACCTGACTCATTTCCAAATTCATGTTAAGTACTTGTGTAATCTCAGCTTCCACTAATTCACTCCTAATGGAATATACTTTTCCCTAGCCTACTTTCCCTGTGGTGCTCCTATTCAATTTTTAGGTCTCACTTTCAACATCATGTCATACTAATCCTCTGCTAGCCTTCTTAGGTTATAGGTCTCTTTGTGAGTACACCACTTCACCTGCTGTAGTGACCTATGTAAATCGTTAGTTTTTCAGTACTTACAGGAATGAATTCATGTTCACTACTGTATATCTAGTACAGATACAGTTCCTGGAGGATAAAAAGTGCTCTGTACATATTTCTTGAATGTATGAATACAGTGATGAATTAATAAAGGAAAAAGGGAAATTTTTAGTTACATTTAAAGTAATGTATTAACTAAGGATTCAACAGTAATAATGTAAAGTCAGTGTTGATGATATTAAAAAGTCTAAGAAAAAATTCTACTATAAAAGACTCAGAAAAAATGGTATAAAACGTATGCAGGGTATAATGTTAAATTAGATGAGTAAGGCAAATCATGTTTGAAATATAATGAAAATGGTTGGGAACCAAGCAGTTGTCAAATATTCTAATATATATCACTCACACCATAAAATAAAATAGGCACAAAATATTTGGAGATATGGGCCACCTAATTAAGCATTTTTTCATTTATGGGAAAATAGAACTTGACACCATAATGCTAAGCAAAATAAATCAGACATAGAATGTCAAACACTAAATACCATCTTCTATATGAGAAACCTAAACTCTAACTGAATAAAATAAAGGTTAGATGGTAGCAAAAATATTTTAATTCATTGGCATACTGACACATTTGAGATCCTATTTATATACAATAGAAGATATGTCCTCTAATCCTCCTTTATGCGTTCATGGAACATTTTGAAATAGAGGGTGATTCAGGGGACAAAAAACACTGAATGCCTTCTGACAGCACTATGGTAAAGTATTTACTTTATGCCTACAATTAAATAAAATTATAAATGGGAAATAACATCAGCAAGATGTTACAGGAGAAACCTTGGGCCTTCCTTCCTTCAATAAACAATAATAATTTGACAGCCTCAAATTATGAAAAAATTTCTTTGTAAAAAATGCAGAAAGTAATAAAGAAGCTCTTATAGTCTAGGTAAATGTAAAACCTTACTCACTAAAGATAACAGGACACCTTTTTAGCAGAATAACTACAGTTGTAATAGCACCAGCAAAAGTCTCTAGATCCCAGCTTCTCCATGGGTAGTGAACATGTTGGTTCATGCATCTAGTACCTAAGTTTTTCTGAGGCAATTTGACAGAGGTCTGATTTCTGCTTTCAATTTGGATATCTGAAAGGATCAGCATATTTTCCTTAGGTTTAATGGAAATGACAGACTGGGGTGGATGCTATGATCCCTCCCCATTGCTCAGCATAGAGTGAATTTATAAAGTTTCAAGCTTACACATACCACCCACCCCAGGAAGGGAACCATCTGATCTATGTGTCCTGCACTCCCAACTTCTCTAGGCTTCCCTAAAAGCTACCATGTATCTTACCAGTCTTGGAGATCTGATGGGTTGGGCATGCTCCAATTACGTAGGGCCAAATAGAGATAACCCTTGCTGGACTGATAAATACCACAGTTTCTGATATCTACTCAGCCAAGAACAAGAAAATAAAAATTTCAACTCTCATCCTCCCCTCAGGTAGACAAAAACTTGACCAATGAATCCAATTCCATAACTTCTTGATAGCAACAGAGTGGGCACATAAAAGTCACAGTGATCTTCTTGTTCCTGAGGAGGGTAAGAGGAGGTAGAGTGCCCTAAAATTTGCACCTGAACAAATTAGGTGGGATCTTCTCCTGTATCAGTCATTCCATGGAGACAGAGAAAATATTTTTTAGTTTCTAGATTTCTCTAGTACAAAGACACCAATATATATAGTAAAATGAAGTGAAGAATCAGGCAAATTCAAAATAAGGAAGAATATGTACCTCTAGAAATTGAACAGTAAATAAATGGAGTTCTATGATTTATCTATCAAAGAATCCAGTCATAAAGCTGCTTGCCAATGTTATGAGAAGTATATATAAACAAAATGATAATTTTTAAAAAGATAGAGAATTCTAAAAACCACTAAATAGAAATCATAGAACAAAATAATTGAATTGAAAATACATTAAAAGAGTTCAACAGCAAACTGGATCAAGTAAAATAAGTGATAAGCAAACTGCAAGGTAGAAACTGGAATCTATACAGACCAATACGTACATTGTAACATTGTATCTAAAAGACAGATATAGAGAGAGTTATAGAATGTTTAATAGAAATAATGAATGAAAACTGCAAAATCTCAGAAAACCATAACTATATCCTAGAGTCTTTAGGAGATACTCTATTCATGAACACATAATAATTCATACAAAGAAACATAATAAACAAAATGCAAAAAACAAAAGACAAGCATTTTGAAAGCCACAAAAAAATGAATTATTGCCTGCAAAAAATTTCTGTAATTATGTCAATGGAATTTTCAGCAGAATCCTGACAAGCCAAGAGTGGGAGGAGTTACATATTCAAAACACTTAAATAAATATAAAGCTGTCATTCAAAAATTAAAGAAAATCTATGTGTTGGTGTACAACTACAATATCAGTACTCTGGGAGGCTAGGGCAGGAGGATCACAACCTCAAGCCTAGCTTGGGCAATTTGCCACATATGGAGATACTATCTAAATTTTTTTAAGGCAAAAGGTGGCTGGGAATGCAGTTCTGTGTAATTCCTAGTGCCACAGAAAAAGGAAAACCAAGGTAGAGTGGCATACACCTATAATGCTAGCACTCTGGAAGGCTAAGGCAGGATAATTGCAAGTTCAAGCTCAGCCCTTACAACTTAGTGACTTAGGGAAACTGTGCCAAAAAATAAAAAATAAAAACAAAAGGCTAGGAATGTAGCTCAGTGTAAAGACCCTAACTTCAGTCCCTAATAGGAAAAAATAAGAAGAAAATGGGAAAAACAAGAAAGGGGAAGTCACATGAAACTAACAGATGTATTTTTCTTCTTAATGTTTCCTGTTAAACAATTTTAGAAATGAGAATAGTAAATCCTTCTCTACCAATAATTATTTAAAATATAAAGAGATAGTGTTTAATCCTAATCAAATGACAGAGTGGTTGAATTGATTAAAAAAATGTCTATCTATATGCTGTCTATAACATTCATTTCATATCTAATGACACAGCTGAAAGTGATGGTATAAAGTAAGATATTCCATGACAGTAGTAACCAAAACAGTACCAGAGCAATAATACTTATATCAGATGAAATAAATCTAAGTCAAAACTGGAAGTTAACATGTGTGAAATGAGACAAAAAGGACATTATGTAATAATGAACAGTCAATATATGAAGAATATATAACAATTATAAGTGTATATATACCCAATATCAGAGCATCTAAATATATAAAGCAAACAAAGACATAACTGAAGAAACTATGTATAGAATAGTAATAGGAAACTTCAACACATCATTTTAAATAATGAATAAAACATTTAGACAGAAGGTCATTAAGGAATCAGACAAGCTAAATTTATAGAGCAAGTGGATCAAATAGACACATAGAGAACATATCACTGGAAAGAAGTAGAAAAAACAAAAACACTTTCTTCTAAGCACATATGAAACTTTCAAGGTAATGAATCATAAATTAGGTCACAAAGAAATCTTTAAAGAATTTAAGAATATCAAAATCATAATGTGTCTACACAAAGCACAATGCATTGAAACTACTACTTAACAGCAGGAGGAAAATTAGAAAATTCATAAACATGCAGAAATAAATACATTTTTAAATAAATATTGGGTCAAAAGAGAAATCAAAAAGAAATTAGAGGGCTGGAGTGTTGCTCAGTATTAGAGCTCTTACCTAATACACACAAGATCTTGTATTCAAACCCCAGCAATGAATTAAAAAAGAAAACTAAGAAATGACTTGGGATAAGTGAAAATGAAAACACAACCTACCAATTCATGTGAGCTACAAAGACAGCAAAACAGGAAGTGTACTGAAATAAATGCTAATACTTAAAAAGAAGAGAAACTCAAATAAATAGCCTAATATTATAACTCAAAGAGCTAGAAAAAAAGTAAGATCAAAGTAAGCAGAAGTAAATAACAAAGATTAGAAAATAAATGACTAGAAAATAGAAAAACTATAGTAACAAATCAATGAAACCAAGACTAGTTTAGTGAAAAGACAAAAGTGACAAATTCTTAGGTACACTAATTAGGATACAAAACAAGTTAATGGAGAGACATTGCAAAAGGATATCATAGTAATATAATGCACCTGAACAGCTACTGTGAACAACTACACACCAACAAACTGTAGAAGCAAAAAAAATTGGATAACTTCTAAGAAATATAAAACCTGCCAAGATTAAATAAAAAAGAAATAGAGTACCTGAATATATAGATATAGATAGCTATACCTATAGATATAAATATAGATAGATATAGATATAGATAGATACAGATATTGAGTTGAAAATAGTAAACCTATGAACAGACAAAAGCATAAGATTAGACAGTACTACTGTGAGCTCGACAAAAAATGTAATGAAAAATTCAGGCCAGTGCTTGTCAAACACTATCAAAAATGAAGAAGAAGGACTACTTTAAAATTAAATAGAATTTGGGCGTGGGGATGCACAACTGTAATTCTAGCACTTGGGAGGCTGAGACAGGAGGTTTGCCACAAGTTCAAGGCCAGCCTGGGCTACATAGCGAGTTCAAAGCTGTCCTGATTTATGTAGTGAGACCCTGTCTTAAATAAAAAAAAAATTAAAAAGTAAAATTGTATAAAGTCAGTATTATCATGAATAAAAGTCAGACAAAAGTATGACAGGTTAAGGAAACTGTATACCAATAGACCTGATGAATAGATACATGAAAATCTTCAACAAATTATTAGAAAACCAAATCTAACAGTAGATTGAAAGGATCATTTGCCATTACCAGAATGATTCATGTATCTCTGGGTTCCAAGTAGAGTTCAACATATGAAAATCAGTTAATGTGATACACTATATTTACAAAATGAAGATAAAAATCACATGATCATCTCAGTTAATGTAGACAAAATATATCTGGCAAAATTCAATACCTTTTCACAGTAAAAGATCTCAGTTTACTAAGAACAGAATCAGTTCAACATAATAAAGGCCATATAAAAAGAAGTTCAAAGCTAATATTATAATCAATGGAAAAAAATTGAAAGCTTTTCTTTCAAGATGAGTAACAAGGCAAGGATGCACATTGTTTTCATTTGTATTCAACATGACACTGGAACTCCTGGCCAAAAACATTGGGCCAGAATATGAAAAAAACCACCCAAATAATAAACGAAGAATACAATTGTCTCTACTTGAAGATGGCATAGTTGTACATACAAAAAAATGCTTAAAGGTTTCACAAGAAAAAATCAGTACTACTAAATTAATTAAGGTTTCAGAATACAAAATCACTATACAAGATGGTAAAATGGTGAGCAACAGAGAAACAGCCTTTCTGATCTGTGGAGTCCAGGCCCTGGAATACAGCAACATGAGAAAGATAAGAAGGAGGGAAGTGAATCCCTGCGACCCAGCAAGGATCTGAAATGAGAATTAGTAGAGCCCACAGAAAGAATGATGAGAGGGATCATAATTCAGAAGAGAGAGGTGGCAAGTGGTGCTTTCTACCTGAGCACCAACTCATGGTATTGTACGAGTGGCTCAAAACTGCAGAGACATGGTGACAACTGGGGGTCCCAGAGGGCTCCATGGAGAAACATAACAGTGGAATGGAGCAGTGGATACTGTGGACTGCAGGCACTGGTGAATTATTCAGATCCAGATGCCCTTATCCCTAGAAGATGGAGATTGACTGATAGCCATTTTTGAAAGGGGCATCAGAAGTCAAAATTCATACCAGGTGCAAGTTGGCTCCATGTACTGGCCCCAAGTGTCAGGGTGAGATGCAACCAAATTCAACTTGGCAGGAGGTCAGGGAGCTGAATTCAGTCCCACACAGAGCAGAGTTCAAGTCAGCAGGGAGCCAAATTAATGCCAACAAGAGGTACTCAGAATGTTGAAGACTAAAAACTTGGGTCCCAGCCTCACAACCAGAAACCAGAAATAGCATGAACTTCAGTGGAACCAAGGATCCAGATTTCCTGGATTATCTACTACCACCATAATGCTAGTTCTGGCTTGCTGGGATCAATCAACACAGATATGAGATCTGTCCACCCCTCTGAAACCAGTGTCACCAGGGACATGCTGTGAAGTAGACATTGTTTTTTCTGCTTTTCTTCCTATTTCGCTTTTTCTTTCTTCTTTTCTATTTCTCTCTCTTCTTCTTGATTATTTGCTCATGTTCTTATAGGAGTGAGAACATTGTTTCTAGTTTATATTATTGTTTTGTTCTGTTTGTGGGTGTGTTTCTTCCTTTTTTATTCTTTCTGTCTTGTCTTTGTCAACAGTTCCCAAGGCATGCTAATGTTCCTTTGTCCTCCAGACTTGCTTCTAATCCTTTTTTCTTCTTCTATTTTTCTACTTTTTCCATAACCCCTTTTCAATATTATTTCCTGAGGGTAAAATTGCCACACTGAGGGAATATTCACAGTACAAAAATTTTTGGTTTGTTTAAATTTCATTATATAACTGCAAATCCTGCTTATGTTGTTAAAGTTGGCAAATTAATAGTCACCAGACTTTGTCATTTTCTAGGATGTGTTTGATGCTGTTGTTAATACTGATTATACTACTTTAGTCAAGGTGACATAATTGTTCTGATTGGATGTTCTTCCTTGTATACAAGCACTGAGATTTCCTGAGGGCAATAAGCAATGCAATAGGCCAGTGCCAAGGAACAAAGGGCTAGGCCAAATAGGCCGAAATTTCTCATCCCAAACAAATTGAAGAGGCAGGATCTTTCAAGAGGCTTAAAACCCAAAAGCCCATTACACTTGGAAGACATCTCTGAGAAGTACTTATTTGCTAAGAGTTCTCAATACTAACAGTAAAGATACTTACCCTAAACAATCTGCAATCATCAATGTAGGAATTGAACTAAAACTAAAAAGAAAAAGAGAAGACATGGAAACAAGATGCAATCTCAGACATTTAGCTCACCAAAAGCAAACTGAGAGAGGAATGAAGTAGAACCATTTCAAAGCCGCCTACCTGGACTCTCAGAAGTGGTAACAGTGGAAGTGAAGCAAATGAATGAGGTTCTAGAAAAAAAATCAAATCAGAAATAGTTTCTCAGATAACTTCAGAAATGATGACCATACTAAAGGGCATGATTAGTGAATCAAGAGATGATACAGACAAAAAAACTGAAGAACATAGGAAAGTTATGGGAACATGAATGCTCAACACAGGAAAGAAGTGGAATCCATGAAACAGATATAATCAAATATCCAAAAGATTCAAAATTCTGTTGAAAGTATAGAGAACAAAATGAATCAATATGAGAATAGAATATCAGATCTAGAAGACAGGATTGCAGTTCATAATAATGAAAAGAAAGATTTTTTAAACATAGCACGACAACATGATAAATCAATGCAGCAGCCACTAGATTATGCAAAGAATAACATAAGATTGATCACCATCAATGAAAATGCAAGAGATAATGAAAACAGCATAAAAACCTGTTTACAGAAGTTATGGCAGAAAGCTTTTCAAGCATGAAAAAATAATTTTACATACAGAGAAGTGAAGCATATAGAACTCCAATTAGCCATGATCAAAATTTTACCAAAAAGCATATAATAGTCAAGATTCCAGAAATTCACTACAAGAAAAGAATATTAAAACCTTTTTAAAAAAGAAAAACTCACTTGCAAAGGGAACACTATCAGTATCACACAAAACGTACTCAACTACTCAACAAAAACTCATAAGTCAAGGAAAGCTTGAGGTACAGTGTTTCAAACCCTAAATGAAAACAACCTCCAACATAAATTGTTGTACCACACAATACTACCTTTCAAAATTGTTGGAAAAATAAGATATATGACAGAGAACACAAGAAGTAACTCATGACCATGAAGCCAGCACTCCAAGATATTCTCAAGGACATTATAGAAGGAGAAATGAAGACTACAACTCCATGAACCTCAACAGAAAGAATCTAATAGACAAGGACAGTAATTAAACAGAGGGGAATGAAAGGCAGCCAACAACAAGCAACTACCATGACAAGGATAAGTCAATACATATCAGTTATAACTATCAATGTAAATGGTCTCAATTCACCAATCAAAAGCAGCAACAGGCAAATAGCAAGGAAAGCAACAACAAAGTATATAAAATTCTTTTTTCATTGATCAGGAAATCAATGATACTTATTGATGATACTTATTGATGATAAATCAATGATACTTATCGGCATATTGATCAGGATCCAACAATATGCTTCATACACAAAACACATTTCACTAAATAAAATCCACAAACTAAAAAGTCAAATGTACAGATACAAATTCCCTATAATGAATGCGGTCATTATGTAAACCTAAATTATATCAAAAAATTAAATATAAAATATTTCAAAGGATGGAAAGCCAGGAACCTAGAAATTAACAGGGGTAGGTATTCCATTTGCAGACAAAGTAGATTTCAAACCATGACTGATCAAGAAGAACAAAGAAGATCACTATATCCTTCTTAAGGAAATAAGAGATAATGATCATAAATACATATGCACCAAATACCTGCACATGCAACTATAAAACAAACATTAAAGGACATGAAAATATTTAGATGTTTGACCCATTTTGACTTTAGTTAGTGCATCGTGATAGAAATAGGTCTAGTTTTAGTTCTCAGGCATATAGAAAGCCAGTATTTCCAGCACAATCTATTAAAGAGGCTATCTCTCTTCCAGTGAACATGTTTGGCTACTTTGCAAAGATAAAGTGCATGAGTGTCTTTGGAGTTGTGTTTGCATCTTTTAATCTATTCCACTGATCCACACATCTGCTTTTCTGCCAATATCATGTTGATTTTATCACAATAGCTTTTTAACATAATTTCAAGCCAGGGAATGAAATGTTTCCTCCCTTGCCTTTGTTGCCCAGAAATGCTTTTGCTATTCTAGATCTATTCTGGTTCCAAACGAGTTTTAGGAATATTTTCTCTAGTTTTGTGAGGTATGTTAATGGTATTTTGGTCAGGATTGCATTGAATCTGTATAACAGCTTTGGGAGTATGATAATTTTCACTATATTGGTTCTTCTTATCTGTGAGCAAGGGATATCTTTCCATTTTCTGATATCTTCTTTGATCTGTTTTTTTCAGAGTCCTATAATTTTCCATACATAGATCTTTTACTTACTTTGTAAGACTAATTCCTAAGTTTTTCATTTTTTGATGCTATTGTGATGGGTGTCATTTCTCTGACTTTTCTTTCAGTGAGACTGCTGCTTGTGTACAGAAATACTATTGATTTTTGAATGTTGACTCTGTATCCAACTACATTACTGAATTTGGTTATTATGTCTAGAAGTCTTTTGGTAGAGTTTTTGGGGTCTTCTATGTAGAGTATCATGTCATCTGTGAATAATGATAATTTAATTTCTATCATTCCTATCCTTATTCTTTTTAATTCTCTCCATTGTCTAATTGCTCTGGCTAATGCTTCCAGAACTATATTGAATAAGAATGGTGATAGGGGATATCACTGTCTTGTATCTGATTTTAGGTTGAAAGATTTCAGTTTTAGTCTATCTAGAATGATGTTGGCTATTGGTTTATGATAGATGGCTTTTATCAGATTGAAGTAAAGACCATCTGTTCCAATTACATGTAGGATTTTTATCATAAATGAGTACTGAACTTGTCAAATATTTTTCTCCATCTTTTGAAATGATCATGTGATTTTTGGTTTTAGCTGTTTTAATATGCCTTACTATATTTATTATTCTAAATATTAAAACAGAAACAATCTACTGGAAGACAAAGTAAATAGAAATTTTGAAGACATAGGTATAGGAAAAGAGTTCATGAACAAAACCCAAACTGCATAGGAAGTAATTCAAAGAATCAACAGCTGTGACTTCATCTTATTGAAAAGCTTTTGCACATCAAAGGAAATCACCAACAGAGGAAAAAGAAAACCCACAAATTGGGAAGAATTTTAGGCAATTGTCCCTAAGACAAAGGACTTCTATGTAGAATATATATAACATTGAAAAAAAATCAGACCCCTCAATTCAAAGACTCAATCAAAAAAATGGGCATCTGAGATGAATACACATTTCTTAGATGAAGAATAAAAATGGCAAACAAATATATGAAAAAATGTTCAACATCATTGGTCATTAGAAAGATGCAAATTTAAACAAAATTGTGATTTCAGCTTATTCCAGAAAGAATGGCTATCATCAAGAAATCAACTAATATCAACTGCTGGAAAGACTGTGATGGAAAAGGGACCCTTTTTACTGCTGGTGAGAGCGCAGACTTGTGCAACAGCTGTGGAAATCAGTATGGAGATTCCTCAAAAAGCTAGGATTAGAGGTCCCATTTGACCCAGCTATTCCGCTTCTGGGAATCTTCCCAGCAGAATTAAAAACACCATACCACAGTAATGTATGTACACCTATGTGTATAGCAGCACAATTTGTAATAGTTAAATCTTGGAAATAACCCAAATGCCCATCAACCGAGGAATGGATAAAAAACATGTGGTTTTTCTTTATACAACGGAGTACTATTCAGCTATAAAAATGATAAACTTGAGACTTTTATAGTTAAATGCATACAATCAGAGACAATACTCATTAGTACAATACATAAGACTTACGTGTGTAAACATCATATTGTGCCCCTGGTTTGAGAATCTGAAAGAGTAAATAAGGTTTAAAATGTACAACTGATATTGTGAAATGGGAAGGTTTGTTAAAAAGACAAAAAGAACTAGGATGGGGGAAGGGGAAAGGAAGGAAGGGAAAAGAGAGAAAGAATGCCAGTTAGTTATAATATTAGTGTGTTGTAGTTCATAGAAAAGGAAGGTTTGCACTTATATCCATTGGAGAATTTTTAATTCCCATATCTTGTACTCTGAGTAACTGCTTTAGAGATAATAATTTGCAATGTATTAAATAATGTTATTTTCCTACTATCCTGTTATGAAAATTTATTTTACCTTTTTTCAGTAAAATAAAAAAGAAGATATTTCACATATACATATGTAGACACATAGCTACATAGATGTTTTTGGACAGGAACTTCAAATGTGATTTAATAAAAGGTTACAACAAAAGTAATTTCTACTTGAAAATTTTAAATGTAAGATTTCCTGTGTGACCTTTGAGTTTGAGATGATTTGGTCAGCATGGTGCCCATCTTTGGGAGGTAATAATTACAGCATAAAGAAAACTAAGCATTTACATATACAGTATTTAGTTTCTTTATGCTCATTAAGAAATTATTGATTTAACTTGCCTTAAGTGCATAGTGGGCTAGGTTCTTAGCCTTCATATCTATATTTGTATAGATATACCTATATAGGTATATATTCATATTTACATAGATAAACCTATACAGGTATATATTCATATTTGTATAGATATACCTTGTCTCTTCACAAGGGTAATATGTTCATACATATAGCAATATAAATAGAGATAGACACATAACTTGTTTCTTTTTTTTTTTTTTTGGTTTTGGTTTTTCTCCGGTACCGGTAACCGAACTCACGACGGTGCGCTTGCCAGGCAGGCGCTTTTGCCGCTGAGCTAAATCCCCAGCCCCTTTGTTTCTTCATAAGAGCTAAAATGAGAACTAAAGTAATGAGAATTTAGTTGGAAATGATTAATTTACAGGATAATCCCAAGGATGCAGTGATAGTTCAACATATGCAGATCAATAAATGTAATTAGTTCTCTTGATGCTTTCCTGGGATGCAAAAGTATGTAATATCTGTAAAATATTTTATAATTGTTCTTATATTAACAATTAGTCCAGATTTGTATTTGTGATGCTTTTAATGTACTTTTAAAATAAAGTTTGGAAAAATAAACATATGAAAAACCCTAAGAAAAGGACATGAAAAATCAAATAAGCACTAATATAATTATAATGAGGGACTTCAATACCCCACTGACAAAATTAGAGATTTACTGGACAAAAGTCAAGAAACATATGTCAGAATTGAACCAAAGTTTTGAATAACTATACTTAGTAGATGTCTACAAAATGAGTGTTCCACCCCATACTATCAGAATACACATTGTTCTAAGCTGTACATGGCATGGTCTCCAAACTAGATGACAGACTAGCTGGTAGGTCATGCTTAAGTTAATGCAAAAGAATTGAAATTATCCTATGCATATTATCAGACCATAGTGTAGTGAAATTGAAAACCCATGGTAAAAGAAACCACAAAAACCCCATAAACACTTGAAAATTAAATAACATCTGTCAGAATAGCCAATAGGTCAAGATGAAATTGAAGAACAAATCAGGCCATTTCTATAATCAATGATAATGCCAATACAATGTACTGAAACTTATAAGACACAATGAAAGCACCCTTAAGGGGAAATTTATAGCAGTAAATTCTCATCAGAAAAATAGAATGAGCTAAAATAAACAACCTAGTTTGAACCTCAAGCTTTTAGAAAAAGATCAAGTCAAGCACAAATCTTATATGAGGGTGAAAATTATACAGATTAGAGCAGAAATTAATCCAACTACAATTAAGAAACAATGAAGAGTTAGTTCTTTGAAATTTTAAATAAAATTGCCAAACCCTTAGTCAACCTTATCAATAAAAGAGGAGAAAGACTTAAATCTATGCAATTAGGAACGAAAAGGGTGAAATCATAACAATATCTGCAAAAATCCAGAAAATCATTAACAACTACTTTGAGATCTTGTATTCTAATAATATGGAAAACAAGGCAGAAAACAACAGGTCTCTAGGTTACCAAAGCACAGTCAAGAAGATATAATAATTTTAAATAACCAAATATCAGTAAATAAAATTGAAGATACAGCTAAAAACCTATCAACAAAAAGTGCCCCCCATCCTCATGGATTTGTCGCTGAATTCTATAAAGAATTTTTAGAAAATCTAATGACAATATTCTTCAAAATCTTTAATGAAATTGAAAAGAAAGAAATACCCCTAAAATTATTCCTTGAAGCAAGCATTACCCTGATACCAAAACCAGAGAAGGATCCAACCAAAAGAGACAGCTACAGACCAAGCTCTCTAATGAACACAGATCCAGAAATCCTCAACAAGGTAATGGCAAAGAGAATGCAGGAAATCATGAAGATTATACACTATGACCAAGTAGAATACACCCCAGGGATGCAGGGATGGTTTAACATATGCAGATCAATTAATGTAATACACCATATTAACAGAACCAAAGACAGAAACAAAAACCACATGATAAGCTCACTAGATGCAGAAAAAGCGAATGACAAATCGCAACACCAATCCATGATAAAAACCCTGCAGAAAATTGGAATGAATGGTCTTTGTCTCAATCTTATAAAAGCCGTCTATGACAAGCCAGTAGCTAACATCATACTAAATGGTCAGAAACTGAAACCTTTCACTCTAAAATCAGGAGCAAGAGAAGGACGTCCACTATCACCACTCTTACTCAGTATACTACTGGAAATATTAGCCAGAGCAATTAGAAAAGAGAAAAAACAAAAGGAATCAAGACAGGAAAGGAAGATATTAAGTTATCACTATTTGCAGATGACATAATACTCTACATAGAAGACCCCAAAAATTCCACCGAGACTTCTACATTTAATAACCAAATTCAGTTGTGTAGCTAGATATAAAGTCAATACTCAAAAATCACTAGCATACTTGTACTCAAATAACAAACTCACTGAAAGAGAAACTAGGGAACCCATACCCTTCACAATAATTGCACCAAAAGAAGTAAAATACACAGGAATCAATCTAAAGAAGGAAGAAAAGTACCTTAGCATTGAAAACTATAGTACTGTGAAAATGGAGATCAAAACTTTATCAGATAATGGGAAGATATCCCTTGTTCTTGAGCAGGAATAATCAATATAGTGAAAATTACCATACTCTCAAAACTTTTATGTAGATTTAATGAAATCTTAATCAGAATACCAACAGTAAACCAAAGAGAATTAGAGAAAACAATCCTAAAATTTCAAATTCCAATTTGTAACCTGAAGAGACCTAGAATAGAAAGAGTAATTCTGGGCAATAAAGGCAAGCAGGGGGCATTGTTATCCACGACTTGAAATTATACTACAGCTATTGTGATAAAATCAGCATGGTACTGGAAAAAAAAGAAAAGAAACCATGGAACACACGAGAAGACACAACTCTAAAGACACTCAGCAACCTTGTCGTTGACAAAAGGGCTGAATACCTTCACTCTAAGAAAGATAGCCTATTTAATAAAAGGTGTTGAAAAACTGGCTTTCCACATTTCAAAGATTAAAATTTGATCCACAGCTTTCACCATACACTAAACTAAAATCAAAATGGATCAAAGATCGAAATAGTGAAACAAAAACACTAAATCTGCTATAAGATAAATTAGGTTGAATTCTTGATGACAAAGATGTAGGCAACAACTTTATGGACAAAATCCCACTTGCACAGGAAATATCACAAAGAATGAACAACTGGAATTTCATCTTTTTGAAAAGCTTTTGCACACTCAAAGATACCACCAACAGAGTAAAGAGATAACCCATGTGGTGGGAAAAAAAATTTTTGCCAGCTACTCTCAGAAAAGGACGAATATCTAGAATATATACATAACTCGGAAAACTTAGACATGCCAAATTTAAAGACCTAATCCAAAAATGAGCATCTGAAGAATTAGAAAAGGCAAAAAATATATGAAAAACATGTTCAACATCTCTGGTCTTTCAAGATCTGCAAATTAAAACAACACTGAGATTTCATCTCACTCCAGAAATCAATGAATAACAAATGCTGGAGGGTCTGTGGTGAAAAATGTATCTTTCTCCACTGCAGGTGAGATGGTAGACTGGTGCAACCACTGTGTAAATCTATGTGGATATTCCTCAAAAAACTAAAACTAAAGGGCCAGGTGTGGTGGTACATGCCTGTAATTCCAGCATTCAGGAGGCTGAGACACAAGGACTGCAATCAGTCGCAGGCCAACCTCGGCATCATAGTGATTTCAGGGCCAACCTGAATTATGTAGTGAGACCTTGTCTCCAAAAACCAAACCAAACAAAAATACTAGAGGTGCTATTCTCCATTCTATGTATCTTTCTGAAAGCATTAAAAATATCATATCACAGTGATATATGCACACTCATGCTCACAGTAGCACAATTTATAATAGTTAAATCTTGGAATCAACCCAAATGTCCATTGACCAATGAACGGATGTAGAATATGTGGGGGTTTTATAGGAAAAAGTACTACTCTGCCATAAAGAAGGACAAGCTTGAACATCTCTAGGTAAGTGGATGCACCATACTCTTAAGTGAAATAAATTGGAAACACATGTGCAAACATCACATGGTTTCTCTGGTGTGAGAAAATGAAAGTGTAAGTAAGACCAAAATATATAATAGATATTGTGAAATAGGAAGAAAATATTCAAATGGGAAGGGGAACTAGGGAGGAGACTGGGAAACAGGAAAAAAGGGAAAAGAAAAAATATAAATATAGCTTTTGTAAATGAGGGGAAGAGGTGTTGAATGGAAGGAAGAGAAAGCTTTGAAAAAGAAAAATCAAGATATATACTGTACAGGTAAATATTCCATATGATATTATTATTATGTGTATCTCAAAAGTATAAATAAAATTAATTTAAAAATTCTTCATGTCTATATACCAAACATGAAATAGCTGAAGGAATTAAAATATTCTCATTTACAATAACATCAAATAACATTCCAGTAGTAAATTTACCTAAGGAGACGCAAAATTTTTTAATGCAAACTAAATCACTCAAGAATCTTTAGGAGGTATGCATATATGTAAACATACTCCATGTTCATAGATTGGAAGAACTAACATTGTTTATTAGTTTATCCTACCCAAACTGATACCCAGAATTAATGGAATTTTTGGAGAAATTACAATTCAGGTTTTAAGGAAATAGGTAAAACAATGCCACCATTGCATGGAACAAGTGAAGACCATAAATAATCCAACCAATCTTGAGAAAATCTGAACAAAGCCAGAGTCATCACAATGCCTGTCTTCAAAATATATTACTAAAGCATGGTCATCAAAATAGTATCTTATGGGGCTGGGGATTTAGCTCAGCGGCAAAGCGCCTGTCTGGCAAGCGCAAGGTCATGAGTTCGGTTCCTGATACCAGAGGGGAAAAAAAAAAAAAGTATCTTATAAAGATAGAAGTACTCCAATCGAAAAATAGCTCAGAAATAAATCCATGTATACATGATCAAATGGTCCTCACAAAGTTACACAATGGGACTTTTTAAGAGTAAAGTATACTAGTGCACACACATAGACAATGGGTGAGGTAGGTAATATAAGGAAAGAATTAGAAAACCTACCTACTGTCTAACAGAGCAGAAAATATAAGAGGATAAGAAACAATATTCAAAGAGAAAAATGGCTGAGTATTTCGTAGAATTTAATAATCAATTTGAATAATTTTATTAACAAATTATGTTTACATATATCCCACGGAATCTTCACAAATGTAATATGACATCAAGGAGAAAGCTCAAATATTTATAATTTTATAATTCAACTGGGGCTGGGGATATAGCTCAATGGCATAAGCACCTGCCTGGCAAGCGCAAGGTCTTCAGTTCAATCCCTGGTACCGCAAAAAATTTTTAAAAATTAAAAAAATATATAATTCAACTGGCAATAGACTAATTGTCAGAGAGCAGAGACCAAAAACACACTCGCAAAGATGGGACTTGGATATGTCATAGATGTGGTATTTTAATCAGAGGAAAATGAAGTACTTTGATAAATAACGATATCAAAATTGATTCATTACATTGAAAGATAATCTCTCATCTCAAATTAGATATAAATGTCAATTCCTGATGAAAGGCCTACAGGTATAACCCAAAGTACATAATTTAATTCAGTTAACAAAAAAAAACTGGCTTAATGGTCTCAAATTAGAGAATGATCTCATGAAAGCATAGAAAACTACAATCTGTCTTACAATGTGTACAGACTTAGAACATACAAACTAATGGTAACCAATCATAACAAGACAATATATATGATTAGTGACTATCCAGGACAGGGAGAACTACAAAGACAGAAAGTGGATTCACAGTTGCTCAGAGCTGAGATGAGTGTAGGATGTACTAACAGGTATTGATTTTCTTTGTGAGAAAATGAAAATATTCTAAAATTAACTATGGTAATGGTTACACACATCTATGTCTAGATTACAGGCTATTGGATTTCATACATTAAATGGATAAACTGTACATAGGAGTTATATATTAATAAAGCTGTTTGAATAATTTCAAATGACAAATTAATAGGTTGATATACAGACTTTGAGAGCACTGAAATAATAAAAGTAGTGTCGAACAGAATGTAACACAACATAAATCAAGTAAATTGACAAGCTACAGATTAGGGGAAGATATTCACTATGCACATAACTAACATATGACACTGTACGGATAAAAAGAACAAAGAGTAGGCACAGGTACAATTCAGAAAATTAAAGGAAAAATGAGCATGTGAGATAATGCCCCATTATGCTAGAAATTAGAAAAATTAAAATTAAGCTGCAAATAAGACTGATAATTCTGACAAACTCTCAAGAGTTGGCAGGATGTAGAAACAGGAATTATAATGTAGTCGCTGTGGGAGCATCAATTTCTAGTTACAAGGGAGAGTCTTTTTGACATGATTTAATAATTTTAAAGATGAATTCTTCATATTGTAATCTAATAATTTCCCTCCTGTACGATTTTCATATATATTTCACAAAGTATATAATTATGTAGTATTTTTATTAACAGTATAAAACTGAAAGTAACACACGTTTCCATTAATAGAAGAATAGTTACATATATCATGGTCTACTCAGTGGAGTAGTTAACAGCCTTTAAAATAATTATTTGATACATATACCACATGAATAATCTTAAGTACACAATACTTATGGTTACTGCAACCTGAGGAAGTGAAAAAAACTTAATAAACAGTATATATAAAGATGTAAAATATACAAATGGTAAGTTGTTTTATGGATGGATTATTCAGGGTAGTCTAGGACTAGGTTGATTTGTGGTTTAAAAAAGCAAGCAGAAGGAGATCTAAATAAGCTGAGCAGCTGGAAGCACTTTTGTGCTCACTTAGTCATGATATCAGTTGAGGGTTTGCAAAAGGTTACTCCCTATCATCTTTATCCTGAGGTCCAGTTATATAGAACAAGGATCTCTGGTAATAGTCTAGACTGCCATCAGCGATGGAAATAGAGCATTTGAGCATCTCAGATGAATAATTGATCTGGTCTGGAAATGGCACATGTCACCTTTAATCATAATTTAATGACTAGAAAAAAATCATATAGTACCACTCTACCACAAGGGGTGCAGTAAGTGCCATCCCATTATATACGCAGAAGTCTGAGAACAGAAAATATTTGGTGAATGGAATTGAGTACAAAATTGAATATGTGCATACATACAATTCACAATACTAGCAACACAGACATGGAGTGAAGCTAGGCATGGTCGTACACACCTGTAATCCCAGGACTCAGGAGGCTGAAGCAGGAGGGCTGCCATGAATTTGAGGCCAGCCTGGGCTACATAGTGAGTTTAAGTTCAGCCTGAATTACATAGAGAGACCCTGTCTCAAAAAAAAACCAAAACAAAATAAAAAGAAGTACAATGAAAAATGGAGAAGTACAAAAGGGGGCTCTGAGACAGTTAAGGAGGACTGTCACCTTCATTGGCTTTGGGGTCCACCAGAAGGGCTGGTGGAGCACCTGTCTGTTTGGGTCTGGATGGGTAATGGAAACATGGCCTCGGGTACTATACATGGTCCTCTCTCATCTTTTTCGGGTGCTGCTTCCCTATCTGCTTCCTGACTACCATGGCTGCATCTCCACCATTCCTTTCTGCCATATCTTTGCCTTAGAGCTAGCTGACCATGTACTCAATTCCTTGAAACCATGAAACACAGAAGTTACTTCTTGGAACTTTCGTTACTTCTTCGTTTAAGTCGTGGATGTCAGATATTTGTCTCAGTAACAGAAAAGTTGGCAAATATAGGCTTCAGTGTATTTTTGGTGTTTTAGTTTTTGGAAAAAAGAAGAAAAGCCTAAGTAAAATATGACAAAATATTAAGATTGTCAAAGTTGGCCAGGGATGTAGCTCAGCGGTGCAGCACCTGCCTGGCAAGCACAAGGCTCTGAGTTTCATTCTTGATACCAAAAAAAAAGAGTTGTGAAAGCTGCATGGGAGGTACATAATTGTTCATTTTACTATCCTATGTAGTACTCTGCATGCTGGAACTACCAATAAGCTTTAAGATATTAGAAAAAGATAAAAATAAATAGCTACTTATATTTAAGAATGAAAGAGATGCTGAAAAACAGGCAAATGAAACTTAAAGGGACCATAGAAATAGTTATGAGAAATTGTACAGTTCTATTGTATTTTAAATTCTGTAAGAATGAGTGATTTATTAGAAAACGTACACATTCCCAAAAGTTTCCAAGAACCATAAAGCAAAAATCAACTAACAGTTATGATAGAAACTGATAAAGATATCGAAAACCTACATTTGTTTCTTTACCAAATTGTCAGAATCAGATGATTTCACAGGTAAAATTTTCTGTACTTTGAGAAGTTAGTAGCATGGCTCTCATTTATTCAGTGTCTGTGTAAGATATATGCTACGTGTTTTGCATATATATTAATTGGATATCTTCCAGATACCTACTGAATGTGTTTTGTTTTATGGTCATTTTATAAATGTTGAAAGAGTATATAAAGCCAGTGATTCCCACCCCATTGCCTTAACAACTGTACCTGATCCATAGCTTTGCCACATATTAAACTAGTTCAGAATGCATTGACATGAACACTTTTCCCCTTTATTTCATTATGCAGTATAAAACTCACACCAAACTTGAATGTGATGAAGACAGAAAATGTGAAAAAAATTTACTGAAAAACATACATTAAAGGTCTTAATGAAAACAATCTGAAACAAAATATTAGCAAATATAATCCAACAACAACAAATAAAATGAAATATAATTATGAAATGGGAGGCATTTTAGAACTGCAAAGAGTTCAATGACAGGAATTCCATAAGAAATTATGCAACTTTAATTTACCATATTAATATGTTAAAGGAGAAGAAAATATGGTCATTCTGGAATATGCTGATGAAGAAATGAATTTAGGAAATTCTACTTTATTGAACCATGCCTTTAAAAGTACAATATATGACTCAAATTAAAGCCTTGTAAAAAGATTGAAAAGATTAAAATTAATTCCACAAGCCAATATACATCTTGTTTTCTTTACTGCTGTTGAAAATTGTTTTAAAACTGCAAGGTAGTGTCATCATAGAAAAGAACAGAATAAAATTTTACATATTTGATGTAAAAGTGATTACAAAATTAATATGAAATGAATAATGTCTTCACTTTACAACACCAAACAAGTTCAAAGATGATTTAAAAGTCCTTTTACATAAATAATCAAAACAACAGAAAAAAATTAGCAAGGAATAAATTGAATAAGCCATAAACAATTTCTTCTACATAAAGAAAATGATCAAATAAAATTTTACTGAGATATTAAAAGCAAATGACCTAAATAAAAGTACAAACTGAAGTAACTTAAAGATATCAATTTCCCTGTGTCTACAAAATGGGGATTAAAATGACTATTTTTGACCCTTCATACAGATAACAAAAAATTAGCATAAAGAGATAAGGAAAGCCACTGCCAGGAAAGGTGTGGGATGTAGACATATTAATGCAGAATGTTGAAAATGCAAATTGCTTCAGCTTTTTGGGTGGGCAATTAGCATTAGACTTTCTTGACAAATTAAACATATGAGTCAAATGAAAAGCTCCATGTGTGATCATAAAAATATTTTTGAAATTCATAATTAATTCTAAGAGTAAGCAAATGATGTTTGGTATTATTACAAATTCCTTTGAGGGTATGATGTAATTCTTTTGGCAAATAACAAAATAAAATTTTACATAACAGAAATGAAGGTAGCAGATTTGAAAATTAATATTCAATGAATAATTTTTATAGAAACAAAACCAAATTAAAATGGTATTAAATGAGATTCTTTGTGTGTGAATCTTGATCCGCTGACTCCACAGTTCATCTGGAGGGAAAACATGGGAGAAGAGCCAGCAACTGGGTAAGAAGAATAATGGTAGGAAACTTGTCACTGCAGATACGAAAAGCTATTCTAAAGCTATTGTCATTGAAATGATATCACAGAAGTGTACAGGTGGAACAGTGTAACAGATTAGAGAATTCAGACATATCTCATCATATACTGTAATTTTATACTGAAAGCAGCATTGTCAGTCTTTGGGGATGTGAGCTAAATAATACATCATCTGGGAGAAACTGGTTATCTACTTGAAACAGTGTTTTAGTCACTTACTTGTCTCTAGGACACAATAGCTGACACTCACAACTTAAAGGAGGTGAGGTTTATGTTGGTTCACATTTTCAGTTCATTGACAGCCAGCTCCAAGGAAGAGCATGGCAACAGGGCCTTGCAGAGGAAAGCTGTTCTTGTCATGAGGGTCAGGAAGCAGAGAGAGTGGACAGAGGAGCTGAGGAGGGAGATGAGCCCTTTCACGTGCCTCATGGCATGCTGTTAACCAGTTCTCAACTCCTAACAGCAACGCAGCTATATCACACTCATAATCCAATTGCCTTCCAAAAGCCTCTCCGATGGGCACATTAGGCTCTCAGGGCACATCTAGATATAAAACAACAAATATTAATAAGTCTGAGTTCAGCCAATATTAATTGTATGTGTAAGATGTTCCAAGTTGCGTTCTAAAGTCTTTGAACAAATTTCTTTTTCATCCCAAACCTATCAGTTAAGGAGAATGATTACTCATTTCCACAGCTGAAGAAATGGCACCAAAAGGCTAAGTGATTTTCTCAAGGTCACTTGGCTATTAAGTGGTGGATTCCAGACCTTAATACCATTCTTATTATTTCATAGAGCCTTAGCACTAGTAATTAAGCCTGAATAGTACTTCAGGATGCTCTCAGCTAAATTCCAAACAGATAATATATTCAAATGCTAAAAATTAAATTACAATCTAAGGAGACATGTTTGCATGATTTCATGATTTTAGTGTGGGCCACATTTTTATATAAACAAGCTGCACAGGTTGACAAATATGTTGACATAAAAAACATAAAACTTTTCTATCTAAAAATACCACAATGAAAGTTAAAAGAAAGGCTTGAAGAAAATGTCTAATTCATTTGACAAACTGATTTCTTTAATAGTCAAAGAGCTTATAAAAATTGGAACTAAAGTGATGAACAATATCATTTTGAAATGGACAAAATATGAGAAAACATTTCAAAAACAAGTACTGAAAATGGTTATTAAATATGAAGAGATGCTCATCTTCCCTAGTTATCAAAGTGTGCACGAAAATGAGATATTTTTGACTCTTAATATTAATGATGAGGGACTGTTTAAGAAAAATGGAAGAGGGGCTCCCTGAGGGAGGGCCCCTGGCACATGCAGAGCCTTAGGCGGGGAGCACTGGTCTTCGGACCGGCAGCTCACTCCCTGCTTCATAGGCCCTGGAAGGAGGGCTTGCGGTGCACAGGGAGCCTCGGGCAGGGAGCGCCGGTCTTTGGACCGGCGGCTCACTCCCTGCCTCGTAGGCCCCGAAGGAGGGCTTCTGGCACACCGGGAGCCTTGGGTGGGGAGCACCAGTCTTCCGGCTAGCTAGCTTCCTGCTTCGTGGGCTCCCAGAGGGAGGGTCCCGGGTGCATGGGGAGCCATGCAGCGGTGAGTGCTGTTGCGCGCCGGCCCTTAGGCCGGCCGCCGCCGCTCAATTGAGATCTATCATGACACAGAGAAACAGTGACACAATTGGCCCACCATGCAACAACTGCAGATACCCACCCACGGACGTGTGTGAATCATTCAAACTTTGAACAACGTGCCATACAACGGGACACTCTTTGAATACATGCCATACGACTGGACACTCTTGCTCCTGCCATTGAGAACCAGAAAGGTCCAGAGCCAGCGGAGGAGCAGCTGCTGAACAAGGACTCGAAGAACATGAGAATACAGACTAAGTCTGAGGAGTCAGAGGTCCTCTGGACTGTGTTCATGAAAGCCTTTTGGAAGCTGTAAAGCAGGAGGACCTTGCACAATACCTGCGGAGACTCTCTGGAAGCCATTCTTCCCCTGACAGTACAGGCTGTGGTGGAGCTCTGGAGAGGTCTGCAGCAAGATTCCTGCTGCCTGTGCTGACAG
>NW_004955539.1:302009-380825 GCF_000276665.1 Chinchilla lanigera | reverse complement strand
TAATCTCCTACCTCTTTTGTCTCTAACTCACTATTATTTGTCTATTTGTTTTCCTGAGAAACTATTTTGTAGATAACAATATGTAAAACAATAACCATTGATAATTTCCTACCATTTTGTCTGTAATTTGGTAAGTCCCCCCTATTATTATGTTATCCTTCTTTTACTCTTTAAAATAAAAAAAAAAAGAAAAATGGAAGAGCAAGAGGAACCCCACTGTTAGAAAGCCAAGTGACACTGGAGTACTTCTGTATAGGTGGGAACTCAAACTCTCAACCTTTTTGAAAGGGCATTTAGCATCATGCCTCAAAATTTGAAGAATGAAATGTTCTTTGGTTCAGCAGATCTTCTAGGAATATTTCTAAAATGATAACTATGCCAACCAGCTTCCCTTAACTGTGACCAGATCACTAAGAAAAACAACTTAAAGTGGGGAAGATTTATGTGTGTTTTCAGTTTCAGAGTTTTCCATTGATAGTCAACTGGTTCCTTTGTTGTGGGTCGGAGATGAGGCAGAACATCATGGCTGTTTGGCATAAAGGAGCAAAGTTGCTCACCTCAAGGGAACTGGCAAGCAAAGAGTGAGGGAAAGATCCAGAGGGGAAAGGGCAGAGGACAAGATGTTCCAGTAATTTTCTTCCAACTCTGCTCCACCTCCTAATAGCCCATTCAGTTATGAACTCATCTTGTGCTCTTCCTCTCCAATCACCTCTCTAGGCCCCACCTCTGAACCTTGCTGCATTTGGTCAAGCCCTCTGTACATGGGTCTTTCGGTGATACATTCATATTTGAAGCATTATGACAGCAAAAGATATCAGGCATACAGGTTTGTACAGAAGTGTGACCACTGAAACCTTGTTTTAAATAGAGAAGCCTCTGGTTTGAAAAAATACCTACATGTCAGTCAAGACAAGTAGAGCTTGATAACAAGCTCTGAAGCAGGAAAGGGAATGCTCAGAGGTGCTGAATGTGGTGCTATGAATGGACACATAAAGGGCCTTACAAGAGACAATATATGTCAGAACTTATACGTGTAAAGGTGTATTGCACACATGAAGGTCTTGTTACTGTATGTATCTGTAACATCCTCCAAAAGATTCATGTGTTAAGAGCTGGGGCCTTTTGGAAGGAGTTTGGATCATGGGGAACTACACCCACCTGTGGAGTGATCCCCTGTGAATTCATAGCACAGTGTGCTCCTCGGAGGTGGGGTTTGGATGGAAAAGATAGACCAGTGGAGGCAGGGCCTAGAAGGGATCATCTTTCTCTGTGACTGCTCCCTTCCCCCTCTGCTTCCTGCCTGCCTTGGGATGTGCACGCTTTCCCCTGCCATGTCCCTCTGCCATCCTATTTCTGCCCTGGAGCCAGTTGAACTGAAACCATGGTCCAAAATAAGCCTCTCCTCCTCTAAGTTGTGGATGTCAGTTATTTTGACCCAGTGATGGAAAGTACCAAGATAAGCCTAATGCTGCAAGATACCTTATTTGAAGAACAACCGTTTATCAATTCAGATAGTCAAAAGGCAGCTTTTCTAGCTATTTCCTACACAAATTGCCATAGTAGAAAACATATTCAGAGACAGTTTCGGTATGCAGTTCAGGCTGCCTTGAACTCACTTTGTAGCCCAGGCTGGCCTCAAACTCGTCATGATCCTCCTGCCGCAGTCTCCCAAGTGGTGGGATTACAGGGTTGCACCACCGTGTGCAGCTGAAAATACATTCTTAATACACAAGAAGGCACTCCTCTTTCTCTTCCCCTGTAGGTCTCTAATGCTTTAAATATATGGAGGTGTAAGTTCATCTTTGAAAATCTCTGGGGGCTGGGGATTTAGCTCAGCGGCAAAGCGCCTGCCTGGCAAGTGAAAGGTCGTGAGTTCGGTTCCCAGTACCGGAGAAAAACCCAAAAACCCAAAAAAAAAAAAAAAAAAAAAAAGAAAATCTCTGGTACGTGCCATGTTATAGGATCAGTAGCCATATAGGACAGAGAAAGACAGACAGAGAGACAGAGAGACAGAGACAGAGACAGAGACAGAGCATGTATTCTCATTCCTCATATCTCTAGGGAGCAACTTCATACTGAATTAACAGGAAACATTTGTGTTACTCAAGGACAGGCAGTAAAGGGATGAGCCAAACTGGAGGGGGACAATTAAAACAAAAAGGGCTTTAGGCTAATACATCTATAAAGACGACCACACAGAGACGTATACATTCATAACTAGCCCTTCTTGCTCATTTCCCAAGGAAGAACAGACTAATGAGGATATATTGCAAGACTCTCTGCTTCTTAATTTTCTCAGTACAGAAATTGATACTCATGATGAAGAATGAAATGATGTCATTTGCAAAAAACTGAAAGGAACTAGAAATCATGTTAAGTGAAGTTAACTGGCTTCAGAAACTTAAATGTCACGTGGTTTTTCTAATCTATAATCTATGAAATGTATAAATTAGTCAATAAATAATAAAAGAAGAGCAGGCAGGAAAGCAGGACGTGGACTTTGGAGATGAGGAAGGAGTAAAGGGAGAGAGTGAAAATAATGTTGAAATAGATAAAGATATGTTAAATGCATAAGCCGAATTCTTAAAAAAAGAAAAAAATTACTTTGTACCATTAATATGCCTAAAGGGTTGCTAAAAAGGAAAAGGAAAAAAAGAGCTTCTAACACTCTTCTGTAAGCCTGCCCTATCCTATAGGGATTTAGCCTACAGATCTGTGATTTCAAGCAGAATTACTTGAGTTACATGTGAACATACTTATGTGCTCTTCAATTATATCAGAACCTCCCATCATTATTTAACTACTAACTTATCCATTTATGCATCAAAAATTGGGCTATATAATTCTTCTTCCTGATTTGATAGGGGTCATCATGCTACCATGTACCAGTTAAATGCTGTACTATAAGATGTCACCTAGTCGACTTCACCCCAGTTTGTGATGGTCAGAAATTTCTCCAAACATTCCTATATGCACGACATTATTGAGAACTGGAATTCTCACAGATCTATTTATGGACCATAAGAATATATAATATATAATGTTTTATACATATATATATATAATACATAATGTTAAAATTGTGTTGCTAAATTATAAAACAAAAAGTAGAACATTTCATAAACAACCATTGCAACATCAAAACTTACATATTTATGTTTAAAATGCAAGAAAGGCTGATCACATGAATGAATCATAAGAAAAACATCAATATGAGAAATAAAAGCCTTGATAAAAATGGTATAAAGTACTGAAAAATGCAACTATCAAGGGTAAAGAACTGACAGATTTCAGTTAAAGTTAATCAGAAATATTGTGTAGAAATGGTGGGCTACTCAAATTTATCTTTCAGCCCTTTTGTGGTTCCTTTCTTCAAGGCAGAATATGCTTAAGCTCATACTGGGTTTATTTCTGTATAATTCTGGACTGATGGAATGAATCAGAAAATTGCATAAATTCCCCAGTGAATTCACCATCTGCTCATGATTTCTGAATATTTTCTATGACTGAACTCACTGAGCAAGTGAATTGGAAGGCATAGCTGAATAGAAAGAAACAATGAGAATATAAAATAGAGAGAAAATGCAAACATCAAAACACTTGCTGGTTTAGAAACCTATAAAACAAACTTGCTTTGGGGGAAAATGTGAGTGTGTCCAAATCTTCCTCTTGTTTGCAGAAGAACTTCTTACTATGATGAAAATCTTTGGTGATATATTGGCATCAGACTAACTTCAACACCAGAGGCTATCAGAGTTAAATAACAGGAAAAAAAAATCCTGAAGTAATGCTTCCACTGGTGGAAATAGCCAGACAAGACAGGCCCTAGGTGAGGAAATTTTACAATATAGAGACTCAAAGTTAAATCTCAGCTCCAATGCTGGCTTAGACAATAATTCTCAGGACATTTTCCTGGACAAATTCTGAACTTAATCAAATATCTCTAACATGTTGTTCATCTAGCACCTGCAGAAATAAGTCCTCTATGTTTCTCGTCCTTTGTAAAATATCTCATGCAGGCAGGAAGACTGATTGAAGGTTTCTGCATTTCACAAAAATAATATTTTCTTTTTATATCTCTTTCTCTCTTTTTTTGATATTTTGAGACAGGCTCTCACTATGTAGTTTGGGATGGCCTGAAATGCATGGCGATCCTCTTGTCTCAGCCTCCCAAGTTCTGGGATTATAGTCGTGCCCCACCACACCCAGCAAAACAGTATTTTGAACCACTTAAAATGCACTTTGATGTACGTCAATGTGCATGTCCATATACTGATGAGATCCTGCTCAGAGGTGGTATAAAGAATTCATATGTAAAAGATACAATAAAATTGAAACAAGTAAGAATAGAAATTGAAATATTTCTTAGTTCATAACTTTTATTTATTAAAATATTTTTACTTCCAATACATTTGAGCATAGTCATCTACATGAATAGCCAGTGCTATGTATAGTAAGTTGCATCTAAGACTCAGCTCATTCAGTTCTCTAAACTCTGTTTAATCAAGATTTTTGTTACAAAAAATTGAAGGATATAAATAAACTCTGTTTTAAAATAAAAAAAAAACTCAGCAATTACATGGTTAGTTCTTTTTTTTTTTTTTTGGTCTTTTTGAGACAAGATCTTGCTACACAGTTCAGGCTCACCTTGAGCTCACTTTGTAGTCCAGGCTGGTCTCGAACTAGCAGCCATCCTCCTGTGTCAACCTCCCAAGTGCTGGGATTACAGGTGTGTGCCACCATACCCAGCCACAAAGTTAGTTCTTGATATATTGATTTCAGTAGGAAAGAGTTGAGTATAGAATTGGTGTACAAAAAAATCTTCATTGCTATATACACAAAGAGTCATTAAGCTAAGTCCCACAGGCTCACTTCCAAGCAGATTGTCTAGTTTGTAAGCAGAGTTTTACTACAATGAAAGCATGCCAGTTCACTTCCATATTACCTGAAACCATTTCTGCCTTATAAAGAGAGTTGAGTCATTGTGACAGAGACATTATGGACTGCAAATCATAAAGTATTTATTATCTGACCCTTCCCTAAAATAAGTTGATAACTCCTGGCATAAACTACCAAACAGAAAATTTTGTAGAGAGCAAAACCATTCTGAGTACACGGAACGTTCAAAGTCACACAGATTATCAACAGGAAAGTTGTTATTGGAAAACTGATTTCCATATTCCATTTCAGAGAAGCAGATACTCCCTCCAGGAATTATAATTAAGCCCCACAGCTATCCAGAGGTCATAATTCATCCTATTAGACATCAAAAATGGTTTTGTCTTTTACATAGAAGAATAAAAATGTCTGTGAGCTGACACTCCCTTGCCCTGACACCCAGATTAGTTGAGACAATATACACATGCTTATAGCCTAGCATTTGACATGAAATAATTGCCTTTCTTACTTCATTTGTCAGATCAGAAGCCTGGAATCTGACAGTAACAGTGGCTTCAATGACAGTTGAAGGTAGAACTTCACTTTAGAATTTGGGAATCCAAGTCCATATTTTATTCTATAATGCCAGTTAAATAAACATGGATAACTACCATGCAAGACCAGTTGGAGTACCTGATTTTTGCTCCTTATGAATTGTTTCCTGCTTAGGAGTGTGGGAAGTCATCTCTCACTGCACTGCCATATGTGCTGGTCAGAACAGCAAGGAGAGGCACTCACGTGAGTGTCTCACGTGCTGAACTTATAGTTACTAAACAGAAAAATATCCTATCTAGAAACAACAAGGCTTGTTCAGGAGGACAACTGCTGTAAATGAAACCAATCATACAAAGAAATTTAAAAAAATTATTTCTTCCTCCATTCCAAATACCTCTCCTCAATGCTTCCACCTTTTAATTCTCCATATTCACCTATCTAATCTCATTCACTGCAAACGATAGATACCTCTGCACAAATATGAATCATGGCTCTAAACGCAGAAAGCAAGAAACTATCAAGGATATTGCAATAGACTGGGGAGAGAGTTTAAAGTGCTGAATTAACTAAAAATGAAGCTGGAGAAGATGAGTTTCTTTGAAGATCTTAACCAACTGTCAATCTTAAATCTTTCCTAGAAAACATGGTCATGAGGTAGTGATATGTCAACAAACATTTCAGAGATGAAATCCAAAATTCTTTATATGGGTTGGATAGAACTGAAGGGCAGGTAGAAGGAAAAGTTAGTATGACTATGTTAGTTTCCCATTGCCCCTCTACTAAATTAGTAAATACTTAGTGTCTTAAAATAACAGAAAACTATGCCCTTAAATTTCTGGAGGTCAGCAGTCTTTGATGTGTTTTGTTGGGCAATAATCAAAGTGTAGGACTGGGGATACAGCTCAGAGGCACAGTGCCTGCCTGGCAAGCATGAGGTCCTGAGTTCAATTCCTGCTTCCAAAAATTTATCAACAGGAAAGATTATTATAAAAGACCAAAGTATTTAAAAAATAATAATAATCAAAATGTAGAGAACTGCATTCCTTTTGGAGCATTGGGGGGGATAATCTATTTCCTTGGTTTTTCAACCTCCTACAGGCTGCCCATCCTCTTTGTCTCATGGCTCCCTTCCTTTGTCATCAGCTCAGCGACACTGGGCTGAGGCTGGTCATGTTGCCATCTACCCACTTTCCTCTTTTCCTGTTGCCTCCTGTCATTTTTAGTTACCCTTCTTACTACTTTAGGTGTGATCATATAATCTCTCTGATGATTAGCCCCCTTAATTATGTAATCTTAATTCCTCTTTGTCACATAATACAAGATATATGCAGAAAATAGGGAGGGACATAGACATCAGCAGAATGGAGGTCAGTTTCTCTGCCTTGCAACAATGACTTCCGAAAGTTTTCACTGGGTAACTAAGCTATTATTATAATTTAAAATAAGAACCTAAAACTGAATGAAATGTATACTTTGAAAAGTTGCTCTATTCAGTTGAATACCACGGTCCTGGAGACAAGCTGAATTGAATTTGAATAATGGTTTTGCTGCTTAACAGTGCTGAGAATTTATTGAAATATATCTCACAGCTTCAGTTTCCTCATCTACAAAATGTGAAAACCAGCTACATCCAACAAAGAGGATCACAGTGAAGATTAAATTAGGTAAAAATGATAAAGTGCTTAGTGTGGTGTCAATGAACACTGGGTACAAATTAACTCAATAGAAGTGCAGGTTGAAGTAAAGTTGAATCTAATTTTCAATATGCAGATGTTCCTCATTTAACGACGATGTTCCATTCCTGTGACTAGATCGTTAACTGAATTGATCACTAAATGAGGTACTGTATCAAATAAAAGAAGTGTTGTGAGTCTGAACAGGCTGTCATAAGGCTGAATAGTACTTAAACATATAAGAATTATCTAGCCCAATTTGTCACACATAACATGTAAGCTGTTAAATGAGGAATGTCTTACTGAGTATTTTGTAAGATGTACAATGGTCTCCCTGGCACATTCTTTTCCACTTTACCAGAGGACCATGTCCTGCTTTCTATTCTCTACTTCAGCTTTTGACACCTCCTTTCCTACACTGACACTGTAAAATACAGAAACAGTCAGAACACCCCTAATCTCCCACTGCTTCTTCTGCGCACCCTTCTGTGCCTGTGAGCATGAATTTGCATTATTGCTTGTTGCTCTGAATGATTGTCCATGCTCCTATGTACAAACACTTTCTCCCTTGTGCACTGGATCCCATTTCCTATTGCCTAGTCAAGCAATATCCCTCTCTTCTCTATATCATCAAGTGCTTCCCTCTGTCCTGGATCATTGACTTCAGCACACAAGCATTCTAATATTGTTCTCCTTATTTAAAAATTACCTTGCTCTTGACTTCATTTTTCTCTCCAAATACTGCCCCATTTTTCTTCCTCTTAACAGCAAAACTGCTCCAAATAGCTGTTTATATTCTTCGCCAGAAATCTTTTTGCCTTCTCTTAAACTATTTACATAAGATTCTCAAATCACCACTTCACCGAAGCTGCTATTATCCCAGGTTACCAAATGATATTCGTGTGACAGATGCAAAGATTCTTTCCATCTTGCCAGTTCTTCCTCATGCTCTGCTCTCTAAACTTCAGAGCACTTTAGGTTTCAGTTTTTGCATCATTTTGCTCTTCTATTTTCCTTCACTCACTGAATAATTTTTTAATCACATGCCTTTAGACTTTTATATGCTGTTGACTCCCAGATTTTATCTATGATCTAAACTGAACTGCACATCGACACCACTATGAGGAGGTTTAACAAGCATGCTAAAATCACTGCACTCAAAACTGGGTTTCTGATAATTGCCTCAAACCTATGCTGCTATAGCTCACCCTATGTCAATGAATAGCTCCTCTCCTTGACCTGCTGATCTTTGCAGTATTCCTTGACTATATTCTTTTTTTCAAAATATACATTTAATCGATCAACAATCCTGTGGATTCCAGGTTCAGAATGCATCCAGGACCTGACAACTTCTCATTGTCTCCACTCCTCCCACCCTGGTCCTTGTCACCATGATCTGTGACCTGAATAATAGCTTGTAACCTTCTTAATCATTTCATGGCCCTCATTTATGTCTTCCACAGTGCAGTCCCAGGGAGGAAGCTGTAGTGATCCCCTTAAATCTCACTAAATCATGTTGTTTCTTCTTTGGAAAATCCTCTCTGCACCTTCCCATCTCACTATGAATAAAACCAAATTGTAATGTCCCACTGTCCTGCATCAGTGGAGTGCTGGCAAATATTTAGCAAGAACTTCTACAAGAAAAGCATATGAGTGTGTTCGAGACACATACATGGATAGATAAATATATATGCATGCACACACATTTATACTTAATACAAAGTTTACTCATTGAAACTATGACTAGTATACAACTTACAAGTATTAATTAACTGTACAGCATTTTTAATAAATTCCATGTAATCAATTGACCTTTACAGTATATTTTTGTGTTTTTTGTTTACACTGCTGTGTCCACAGCTTGTAAAGGTGCAGTTGGTGAATGTGCTTAGTTACAACATACATGTTAGCACATAATTCTGTTACATTAAAGAATAAAATGAATGTGAAAGAAGGAAGATATAGGTTGGAATTTCACTAGACCACCAATGACTGGGAAATTAATTCACTGAATCAGTTGATAGTTTTTAAACACTGGAAGGTTATATGCTCAATGATTTTTGCTATCTACAATTTAATGCCTGCTACTGACATCTTTTAAATTTAATCTGTGTTAACATTTTTCCACCATTTGCTTATGTTGAGGCAACCAGCAAAACAATTAAGCCCTTATCTGAATGATTTCTAAATTTCCATAATGTAAGTATTCTGACAGTTGAATTCAATTTGATGTCACTAAATACAAAAATAGTAACAGAGATGCAATATATAGTAATGCTATCCTACAGATACAATAGAGTTATAAAAGTTCAACTTATGGACACAGGTTATAGAATACACATTCAAGAGCATTTTACTGGACAGGAGGCAAGCTGCCCCATGAGAAATGTTAGCAGGATGGTGGAGGTTATATAAACCACTTTGAGCTGTCAGAATCAAGTGGAGAAGCACACATGGATTTGATGGAGAACCTTGGGGTTTAGGAGGATGAGGGTAAGTATAATTAGAAATAAGTTTTATGTTTCTGGAATTTAATCCTTTTCTGTTTCCTTCACACTTTTGGTAGTTTTATTAATTTTTAAACCCAACATCTGCTGATACTGTAGTTAGCTCAAGGAAGTGTCCCCCCCATGTTGGCAGAAAACTTGTTTAGTAACACTAAAGAGAGAAATGACAGCTGAGTGGCTCAGGCCAGTTAGAGATGGTGGTAAGTATCCAGTGATCAGGAATGAGACAACTGGCTAAGGTAGAACTAGGTGCATGTGTAAAAGTTCACCAGCATCCTTTGGGATTTGTAGAGATAGATATATAAGGAGGGGATCTGGCAAAAGACAAAATTCTTTACAGTCAAATAGAACAAAGGCCTGGACCTAAGATTTCTTTTTAAGAAGGCTCTATTGAAAGCAAAAAAAAAAAGGTTTTAATTTTAAAAAGACCATTCTTTTTTAAACTCTTTTAAACTGTTTTAAAAGTTATGTAATTGAAATGAAAACTATATCACCACTATATGAAAAATAAAAACAGCTATTTCAATGACATTAAAAGACATATATGTGTACCATGCATAAATAAGCAGATTAAATATATATGATACCTAACCTATAAAAATAGAAATTTATGACAGCAATGAGATTATATGAATGAGACATCAAATCAAAGTAAAAATTGGTCAATATACATTTAACACAAGAAAGTCAGTGTATAATATAAGGTAAAAATAATATTCAGGAGAGAATATTAATTAGACATCTATCACTCTACGTAAGCAAACATAAAAGCGTGTCCCTTCATTCTTAAATTAAATTGTAAAAAGGGTCAGGTTATTTATAAAGTAATCAATAAATTAACATATACAGGCTATAAAATTTCCAACCAGAAAACTATGACAGTTGAAAAATGATGATGAAGAGAGGTCTTCTAATTGAGATGCAAAAATCTCAGTGCAGCCACTGTGGAAAAGAGGAAGGAGATTCTTTAAAAATCTAAAAATAAAGGTTCCTTTGACCCAGCTGTACCTCTTCTGGGTGCATTCCTGAAAGAACAAATCCACCACATTATGGTGATATACACGTATCCATGCAGGATAACTCATAATAGATCATTTTATTTATTTATTTATTTTTATTGTTTTGTGTTTTTGGTTTTTGGTTTTCTTTTCCAGTACCAGGAATCGAACTCACAACCTTGTGCTTGCCAGGCAGGTTCTGTGCCACTGAGCTAAATCCCCAGCCCCTATAATAGATCATTTTAGACATAGCCTGTATGTCTATGATCAGATGGAAGAGAAAAGAAAATGCGGCATATATACACAATGGAGTACTACTTAGCCATAAAAGATAAATTTGAGTCATGTACAGCAAAATAGATGTACGTTAGGAATTTAATGCTACCCAAAATAATTCAGACACAGAAGGTTAAATATCACATGGTTTCTCTCATATGAGAAGCCCAAAATGTAAATAAAGAGAAAACTGAAAGACAGATGATAGGAAACAGTGAGGTAGACTGTGCAGATGGAAAGGGGATTGAGAGATGGTTGGGGGACACAGGAAGGAACACAGGAGAAGAGGAAGTCCATATGATCAAGACATTATATGTGTATGTACCAATTCCTCGAGATGAATGTATTTATTATGTATCACAAACATATACTAAAACAACAGAAAAAAGGAATAATAAACGAAAACATACATATTTGACTCTTTTCCTTGGTTAGTTATTTCTTTTTAAAGCATCTGAAAGCAGAGCTTACATTTAGCATAATATAAAGTTCAGTTCATAAAAATATATATTAAAAAAATTAAAATATATACATGCAATACATATGATAAAACATCAGTTTTCTCAATATATAATGAGCTGCTAAGAATAAGCCAATAAGTACAAAGGCCCCAATGATAAAAATATCCAAAACTATGTGAAATTTAATTCCATAAAATTCTATTATAAATGCATAAAATTACATTGAATCTAATGAGATTTCATATACCATATATCAAAATGCCAAGTACAAAAAGTTTGAAACAGCCAACAAGGTCTTCCCTTTCATTTTTGTTATAATTGACATATATCTTGGCAAGCACTATGAAAATTTTATGTGCATGCAATTCAGTATTCTGTTTTAATTTTACACTCAGATATACGCATAGATATACAGAAATATATATGTACAGTGATGTTCGGAGTAGAATTATTTATAACCTTAAATAATGAGAATAACACGAATATCCATCTATGGAAATTGGTGAAGCAAACCATTTTATACCCATAATGTATTATAAATAGCACCATCGAAATGAATGCAGCAGTTCCTTATATACTGACATGAACTTCTCTCAAACTATATTAAGTATAGTAACCAAGGTATGATGCGGTACATATATTATTTTCCCTTGGTTATTGTTAGGGGTGAATTTTGTCCCACCTGCTAAATTCTTCTGTTGAATTCTAATCCCCCAGCACAGAATCTGACTGTATTTGTATATAAGCTCTTTAGAGGAGAAATTAAGATAAAATGAAATCATACGGATGTGTACTAATCCCTTATAACTGTTGTTCTTATAAGTAGAGATTACCAGACATGTGACTCTGAGAGGGAAGACTGAAGACTGAAGAGGAGGACTCCTGCAAGGCACAGAGAAAAGCTTCCAATGAAACCAAGTCTGTCTGCACTTTGTCTTGGATTTCTACTCTAAAGAATCATGAGAAAATAAATATCTGTTATTTGCCACGCTGTCGTATACCGTTATGATAGCCCTGGTAAACTGATGCAGCTATAGAAGTAACAAGAAGGTATGTGCATGTATAAGTGGGGTGTACCCCATGAAAAATTTCTAGAAAGTTGCAAAGTAAAATTTGTGGTGTGAGAGGAGTGTTCTGGTGTGGGAGACAAATTTTGTGCCATTTACTACATTTAACACCTGCATATGTTGCTTTAATGGGTTTTTAAATTAAGGAAAACAATCACACTATTAAAAATTAAGCTTCATGATCAGGCTTTTGACAAGAGAGGAAACATAAGGAATCACTAAATATGCAAAAAAGCATAATAATAGTGAATGATCAAGTAAAACCACCATATTCCACTCATCAAAGGGGCAACATTAACATTGCCAATAATCAGCAAATGTGAAGTAGGTGGTAGAACAGTAGTTGTGCTTTGTAATTAAAATGACCAAAAGCCAGCTAATTACTAGCTGAGAGAGTTAATTCCCGAGCTTTAGTTTTCCTCTTCTGTGAATCAGGATAATCCCTAACTCATGGAGGTATTTTGTGTACTAAATAAGATACACATGTAAAGAGACCAGCTCACAGTAAGAAGTTAATAAATATGAACTGTACCCCTTCGCGATGACAATGCTGCAGAGAAATCAATACAGTATTCTTCAATACTGCTTGTGACGGTACAAGTTCACAGACTTATTTTAAAAAGCAACCTGGTAATGCTCATCATGAGCTTAATGCACTCATTCTGCTGATCTCAGTAATTACGCTTACAGGAATTTAGTATAAGGAAATATTCAGATATACACAAAGATTTGCATATAATATTCTTATCAATAGCACTACTTATAAACACAAAACAGGAAAATAATCTAAATGTCATAAAAATGAGACCAGTCAAATAAGATACGGCATATGTATATAAAGAAATATTACACAAGTATTAGGACGTATATTTTCAAAGCATATTTCATGGCATGGGGAATGTGTTAAAAATAATGCAGATTGTCAAAAGTAGAGTACAAGAATCCTCAAACACCATAACTTGAATTTTATTTTAAAACAATAAAAATAGCAAAATTATAAAATATCAACTTTTCCTATAATTTGATGGTGGAACTTGGCGACTTTCAGTTCTCATCCTTTAGTTTTCCAACGGTTATTAAAAGAAATACATAATCTTTTTTCAAACTAAGCATGCTTTCAGAGCTATATATTTAATATAGAAGACAAACAGAACACGGAGCACATGAGTGTTTATCTTGATGAATTTATACACACTGAATGCGCTTTGATACTTGCAGCACAGTCAAGAATAAGACATCATGATCACCATCAGCATCATCTTCTGCATGCTCCCCTCATGTCCCTTCAACTCACTAACACCCTCAAAGCATGAACACACACGCTCAAGTGTGCGTGCACACACACACACACACACAGAATCACAAGCCCCTCCCTAGACTCACTAGCATCTTGACTGAACAGCTTATTTTAGTCTTATCTTCTTCCTGTTTGTGCAAGTGGAATCATACCACCTACATGCACGTACCTTCTTTTGCCCAACAATTTTATTTGGCTGTTTCCATGCATGTATTACTATCTGCTAGTGTTTTCGATATTTTCTCTTCAATCAAGAGATAGGTTTTTAAGAGGTGATTAGACCTTGAAGGTTTTTCTCTCACCACTGAGCTTAGGTGTCCTTATAAAAGGACTTCTAGGGAGTGCGATCTTTCTTGCCCTTCTACCTTCTACGTGGGAGGAGCCAGCAAGAAGGCTCTGACTAAATGCCAGCACCTTGACCTTAGATCCGTTACTCACAACTTGATCTTGGATTTCTTAGCCTCCAAAACTTTGAGAAATAAACTTATGTTCTTTATAAATTACCATGTCTCAGATATTCTTTAGAACATTACAAAATGAAAAAAGACAATACTCTTGAAAGAACAGTTCAAATTGAAAACTTCAGATTTCTTGTCTGCTTTGAGGTTCTTAAAACCCACATCACAATTTCTCTTTCTGAAGTGTCAAGATTATGAAGTTTCTAGTAAACTCATATCTAAATTGTTAGCGGATAAAGTAAAATACTACTACTAATACTAAAATAAATAGTTACAATAAAACCATTTAATAAAACTGTAAAAATCCTAGGAGTAGAGTGGTTGATGTGAATTTATTTTAATTTTATACATTAGACTCAGTCTTGTAAGTGAAGATGTACTGATTGAGATTGGAGAAAATCAGTATATTTTATTTAGTAGTTACATGAATGTACCTATACTACCCTATGCTTTGTATACATGTGGTCTCATTAAACCTTCACAATAAGCTTATGGTGTTATTTTTTGTCATAGTATACATAAAAATACTCAGGCTCAGAGGTTTTGCTCAAGCTTAGACTTTAATAAATGCAGGCTCCAGTACTGTTCCCCAATTTTGTCTGATTTCAAAGCCTAGGCTGCTTCTGCTGTGATGGTTACTTGTTAGTTATGTCAGGAAATCATGTTTTTGTCTCACTTGCTTTTGAGCTCTCATAGGAGCATGTGATTTTGATTCAGTGTGTTGTCGGCCCAGGGAACACTGAGCAGTAGCAAAGAGCTGATTGCGGAGGAGCCCTGTCTGCACCTTCTCACTCATTTTACTTATACCAGCAACACCTTTATTAATTATGTAGATATTAGCACTGAGAATTAAATTTGAATCTTCAGCAGCCCTCATTCAGCAGAAGCTAAGTGCACTGGCTTCATAGTTTTGGCCCCCAATGCTTAAAATTTAAATGCTTAAAATTATTGCAGCCACCCTTTTATTTCATCAGAAATCCCCGGCAGTTCTCATCACTTTTAATGCTCGATGAATAACACATCTTTTCAGCTTTACTATGCTTCCTTGCTATCTGTCTTTGATAAATGATCTCCTCTGTATGCAGTGATGCTTGTCTGCTTAAAACTGGGAAACAGTATAGGTACAATCTATCATCTCACTCTGCACATCACCATCAGTCTTAAGAAGACAGTGCAGTTTGTTTACAATATTCTGTTCATTACGCTGAAAGGTAGTGTTGATATTGTCATAAATGTGGGAAATTTTAAATATGTTTTTATTTTAACTCACACATATTAGCTCATATATTGGAGTACAGTGCAACATTTCAATCCATGTATAAAATAGTGGGGATTTAGTTTCCTTCTGGCAAGGAATAGATTTTGCAATAACAGGAGGAAAGTGGCTATCAGATCAGTCAGAGCTCACTATGCAAAGGAACTCAGGTATGTGCCCTGTGTGATCACAAAGAGAAAAGTACAAAAATAAAGCAAAGTTTCTCAGTGGTGACTCAGAAACCCCCTTGTGTCAGAATCACTAGAACTGCTGGGTAAATACACAGAATCTGACCTATCGAATTGGAATATACAGGTGAGACAGTGCTGTCTATCTCTATGATTAAGGAGTTCTCTTGGACCTAGAGCAAGATTTCTTTACTGGAGCACTACTAGCTTTCTTGGTTGGATAATTCCTTCTTGTAGAGAGCTTCAAGTTCAGCAGTAACCTTGACAAGGACGCTTCTCACAGTTGTGCAGCCGAAAGTGTCTCTAGATACTCTAGACACTAGTGTGTTCAATCAAACGTGTCTCTAGCAATTTTCAGATGTCCCTGAGTGAGCAAAAATCACTCTTAGCTCATCTCTACTCTAGAACAAAGTTGTCTAGGGCTAGTTGTTGCAGAAATATTTTCTGTAGAAACTGCATATATTGAGGCAACTTTTGAGTATGTTGAGAGAGACCAAGTTCTCTAGATAAACCAAAACAATGATATATGCATTGTGCTGTTTAATACTCAGCAAGTAATTGCTGTGCTGCTATATTATTGTCATTCTTCCTGAACAATTTACAATTTCTAAGATTTTGCTCTTAAAGTATCTTGAGATGGGAAGGTAGAAAAAGATGGGTGTTATGCAGTTCATGTTGTGGTGTTAACTGTTCACAGAATTCCATCTTAATCTTGTGATTCTTTCACTCCTTGTTCAAACTTGAGAACAAGTTCGTGCTGTGCAGTATCAAGATTAACCATGACCATTTTTTCTGCACATGTCGGGACTACAGCCAGTCCCTTACAGTAAGAGAGATGAGATCTGGGTGAAATGACTACTATATATGTTTAATATATCTAAAGTGCTTAATTGGGGCTGGGGATTTAGCTCAGCGGCAAAAGCGCCTGCCTGGCAAGCGCAAGGTCGTGAGTTCGGTTCCTGGTACCGGAGAAAAACCAAAAAAAAAAAAAAATAAATAAATAAATAAAAAATAAAGTGCTTAAACAAGTGCCTCGCTCACAAGTGCTCAGTAAATGCTGGCTATTGTTAAAATTTCAAATGGTGTCTTTGTGCTCTCTCTGCCTGTTGTTATTAAGGTAGACAAAGCCAGTGCAGCCTCACTGGATTCTTGAGGAGGCCTCAGAACAAATCAGAAGCAATGAGTATAATGGGCCCAGCAAGGACATTCTTAGATGGTAAGAACACAGACTCCCTGAGTGTTGGAGTTCTCCTCTCTCACCTGTGAGCATCACATTTATTCTATTCACAATGAAAAGCAGTTAGCGCACAGGGCTAGGGAAGCTTGATATTAGATGTAAGTTTAAATCCTCCTTTGAAGTATATGCTCATTATTATGTGTTATCACCATTTTCTCACTTGCAACGGCTTCTCATTGGCTGAAACTGTACCACGTAACTATTCCTTCAGATTTGACACCTCTTTCCTTAGCAGTAATACATGCCGTGGGAGGGGGGTTCTGCCGCGTCTTTTGAACAGTCAGCTTCTTACTCTCCTGGTCTTTAAACTTAGACAGATAGCTCCAACTATTTGTCCTCAGCTCTCTTTGTATTCTGTAAACCCCAAGGTGGCCTGACCTACTCCAGTGGCCCACCCCAAACTAACACTCAGAAGATTGTAGCTTGGATGACGGTTTCCAGCCTCAGAACTACCAAAGCTCAGGGCTTGATAGCCTAGTTTTGAGGCAATTTCTAGTGCACTGTAGGATATTTGCCAGTATCTCTAGACTGTGTTCAGTAGTGTCAACAGTAGCTTGCTCCCTGTTACAGAATAAAAGTTGTCTCCAGACATTGGTAAATGTCTTCTAGGGTGTGCTAAGCAAAGTCACTACAAAACTGAATCTCACTGGACTACACCAATGGGAAGGCGCTAGGGATGTAGGGGGAGAGCTGGGGAAAGATAGGAGGTCTTTCGTCCTCACTCAGGGAACCAGCTCCCGTGCATCCAGACCTGAGTACACACAATGGATGCAGTGTGCCCAGAGCCCTCAACAAAGGCTATAGTTCAAACTGCTGAGTGGAGGCTGAGCCATGATCAGGGCTTGCTTGAGTGCTTGGTCCTCACAGGAAGCATGTCACATAAAGGGGCAGGTGCTGATAAACCCAGAGAGACAGGCTAAGTGAGTATCTCATTCCTCCGTGTTTTTTGATTAATAGCTGACCACTTATTAAAGGTATAAAATACTTTCTCAGTGTGCTATTCCAGCAAAATTTTTTATATTTTCATTTTAGCTGAAAAATTGTGATAGCCTTTCCTCAGTAAAACAGGTGTACACCTAGGTTTAGATAAGCTAGAAGGCTTCTTTTCATTATGAATAAGTCACATATTGTTGAATGTCTCTGTGTAGAGTGCTGCCAGAGGGAGCCTTGGAGACATGTCATATCTTGCAGAAGGGAATGAGTAAATGGGCTGGTGCAGCAGGTATTGCTTTGATCCTTTTAGCCTTCACTGAGTTTTCCTGATAAGAACAGAAAATCCAATATCTTTAAAAAGGTACTGATTTATTTGGGATTTTGAATCTGCTTTTCTGAAAAAAGGATTTGAATTTCTTTACATTCTCAAGGAGTATGGTCTTAATTTTACTATTTACACGTCCTACTGGACCCTTTCCTTCATATGCTCTTTCCCTCTTGGCCAATCTGAAATCTTAGTTATGCTATAAGGAGCCCCACTAGAAAAGACATTGTGACTTACCTGGGCCCTGACTCCCTCAAGAACTTAAAGGAGTTCAAATCCTTTTATTTGTTCAGAAAAGCAGATGGACAGTCCAAAAGAAATCAGTACCTTCTTGAAGATATTGGCCTTTATTCTTATCAGGAAAACTCAGTGCAGGTATTTACAGGGGAAAATAACAGGATCATATGGGCATGCCTGGAAGATCTTGCTTAGTTTCAGGTAATGCTCCTGTTAGAAGAAAGCAAGAATGGGCACAAAGGAACACTGAAGTGAATCACTGTAATTCTAGGAAGGAAACCATGAAGGTCACAATTATGTCAGTGGCAAAAAGTATACAGAGTAGGCATTGCATTGAGAAATATCAACGATGTGAACCAATATGACCTAGTGAGTGACTGAAGATAATAATAAAGGAAAGGAAGGAACAGAGTGATGCCAAAGGCCCAGGCTCAGTAATTACATGGACAGTACTGCTATTCCTGAACTTGGAAATGGAAAGAATTTAGCAACTGAGAAAGATACTTGACTTTACCAATAGTGAATTTGAAATGCTTGTGACGATGGCTTGGCAGAAATACCCACAGTGTAATTTGAATATTACAAATCTGTTAGCATATGACATACATTTCTGCCACAAGTCAAAAGTTGATGTCATAGGTGACTTAGAAAAACTAGAGGGAGGAGAAAATGAGAATACCTTTGTATGAAGCGTCATTAAAGGCTCTTTAGGTAAGAATCATTGCATAGGGGCAGAAACAATCAAACAATAAGCGGATAAGGAACGGGACCTTCCCCCTAATGCTCATGCATCACACATCAGAGTATTTTCTGATCAAAGAATGAAAACAGAAGCAGTTTGACCAGCCTAATAACTGCATTACTGACAGTGGAGCAGCAGAGAGCACGTGCTTTCTGAGCTGATGTGTAGCAGACAAGTGAGTGTGTTCCTCAGCTCTGCCTTCTGGAGAAGGCCTCCCATGAGAAATGCTGAGGACTGCCAGCCTCACTTCCCTTATTCTCAAGATCCCATGCAGTGTTCACACTGAAGTCACACTTCCAACCAATAATTGAACACAGCAGGGTTACAAAAGCCAGTCCGATGCAGCACACTGTGGGGACCCTTCTAATGGGCAAGCTTTGCTCTGCGGATCCCCCATCACTCCTTCCTGGCCAAGATATCCTCAGAGATGTGCTATAGCCTGAAGATCTTCCTATCCATTCTTCTTTTGGAAGTCAGGTCTTCACTGGAGTCTGAGGTTCTCTCCATCTACTCTTACTTCTTCTCACTGACGTTCTCCATGTGCATTTTCCTCAACAAATCCTGTAGAGTTTTCATTCTGCTTTCACTTCTGCTTACAGGGCCAAACGTGAAGCACTTAAAAACACTATTCCACAAGATGCTTATAATGAGAATTCAATCAAGTCTTTAGATTGAAATAGCATTTTATAGAACATGTAAGATATGGGAACAAGGTAAATTACACCATGAGTAAACAGTAATACAATTCAAGCAGGTGAGACATTGTCCCCCCAATGCCATTAGAAGAAAAGTGAAGACTATTCAAAACTGAAACTTAAAAGACATAAGAGCTAAATGAAGTTCATAGTGTTTAATAAGCTGTATGTCTCAATAAACCAGCTGTAACAAGGCTTACAGGCAGATTTAAATATGAAGTGCATACTGAAATACACTTAGGAGCTATTGTTACCTTCGTTAGTTATCTTAGTAATAGTGTGACATATATAAAGTGTTACTTTTCAAAAGCAAATATAAATAAAGGTACCAAATGTCTCTAATCTTCTTTAAAACACTTCATAATATATAATGTATATGAAGCAAATTTGATAAAACAATATCTAAAAAGCATTATCATTAAGATGCAAAATAAAGGTGCTTACTTGTACCAGTATTATTTGCCTTTTCTTTGGAAATCATAGTCAATATAACAACACAGTTATATCAACAACCTAATAAACCTATTATATGGCTTACTATGTGAGATACACAGTTTTACACCTTTAGGAAATCTTACTAAAATGATCCTTGAAATTTCCTGATGATGTAAGTAACAACAAAATCTCAATTTGACAGCAAGCCAAAGTAAATAAAAGTAAGACTATATAGCAGGTAAGTAGGGAAGCTGTATCGATCCATTTCCATTGCTGGGACAACATACTAGCCATGCACAATTTAATAGAGCACAGAGTGAACTGGACGTATGGTTTCAGGAACTTCAGTCCATGATCCATTGACTCCATGGTAAAAACAGCACAGTGGAAGAGCTTGGTAGAGGAAAGCTATTCAAGCCGTGCAAGCCAGGAAGCCTAGAGAGAAAGGAGGATCCGCTCAGGATGACATACCCCTGAAAGGCATGCCTCCTGTGACACATCTCCGTCATCTAGGCTCACCTCCTAGGAGCACATTTAGTTACTAACTACTCAGTGGATCAATGTGCTGATGAGTATAACCAGTACATGATCCAATCACCTTCCAAAAAGCCTCACCTCTGAATGAATGTGACTTTGGGGGGGCCATTCTAACTCTAAACCATAAGAGAAGCCACATCCAAAGAAAAAAGGCTCTGGCTCTAATAAAATGTACACATAAATGTGATAATGATGTGGAATAAAATACATCAGGTGAGGCCAGGGATATAGCTCAGTGGCACAAGTGCCTGACTGGCAAGTGCAAGGTCCTCAGTTCGATTCCTGGTAACTAAAATACACCAGGTGTATAATAGCATATGTCTATAATTATTTATTAATTTATTTCTTTATATTAATTAGAAGACTAAGGGACTACATGGTGTATAATTTTAGAACTACTTACCATTTCAGTAGGGTAAGAAAAGAGAATTCTTACTAAAATAAACAAAACCAAGATATACTTATGAACAATAAGATTTATATTTCCAATAAATATACTTTATACGTTTAATTTGTTCCCATCAAAATTCCATTTAAAATGAACTGGCAGAATGATTCAAACGTATACCTGAAGTAATAGTTGATCATAGCTACAAAGTTTTGGATCAAGAAGAGTGAGGAGGACCGACCCTAGCATACACCAAGGTCATTTTATAAAGGGGGGAGTTGATATTGACACAAAGCAGCACCTAGAAAAGGTACAGTGCAGCGTCTGTATTTAGACTCAAGAATATGTAACGTGGCATATGAAACGTAGCATTTAAAATAAACAGAAAAATGTCAATCAATCATATAGGTGTGTCGTGGTTACTGGTTAATCATTTTGCAAAAGTATAATAATTTCTTACAGCATTCAGAGAAGTTCAAGGTGTCTCAAGAAATGTACTCTAAACCCTTAAATTAAAATTTTAACCAATAAATATCTTTAGATAGAGAAGCGGTTTCTAAGCATTTAATGAGAGGATAAGAGCGCTTAAAGGGTAATACCATAGAATCAAAAATATGATATCTATAAGAACAACAAAAAAGAGAAAGATGAGGCAAGGTGTAAATAACTATATGGCAGGACATTTGCAATACAGTAACAGTGCTGATATCCCCAATATATCAAAAACACCCTTTTCTACTATAATAAGATTACGCTCAAAGAAACATTGAAAAACTGTTTAAAAATGAAAACTATATATTGAAAATAGTTTAAAATTGTAAGGTACTTAAGGATTCCTATTTATCAAGTAATTGTTGATCACCTTATTATACACACGTATTGTTCTCCTTTTGTCTGGGATATCCTCCCTTTACTTCTTCCCGTGACCGGTGCTGTCTCAAGATCTCCATATCAAAAGCCAAATTAATATATCTCTCCCAACAGCATCCCACAACCTTTATTTGTAGAAATCATAACTATCTGAATTTATCTCACTCACTCAGTTGTTTGGGCATCCTGACGTTTTCTAGGAATGGGTATATGTCCTCAAGGCATCGAACAGAGCTTTGTCTTTAATAGATGGTCAATAAACGCGTCAAAAATCGCCCAAAGAACAATCGCCATTCGAGATCCATTCCAGCTTTAAGATTTGGTTGTGATGGTAGAAAGATGCTGGGGCACTAAGGAAGACAAGCAGAGGTAAAATTTGCCCAAATAGCTGCAAAGTGAAATACCTACAAACCCAGAATGCACTGAAAGTCTCTTGGCAAAAGGAAACACTGCCCCAAAACAAATACAACATTAGAGAGAAATATTCAAATGATATGTGCCACGTTTTATATATTACCCTCCTCTTTTGTTGTTTAATTTAGCCAAACATCCACTATCTAAGCCACAATTCAAAATACTCAGTGAGGATGTTTTAACAATATCAACAAAGTCAGACCTTCTTGGCAGATTAGGAAACAAAAATTTCCCTGGTTGTATATGATATCATGTGACAGAAGTTTGCAATTTAAATAAGAAAGTGTCTTAGTCATGAATACATACCTAAAGCTTTTGTCTGCTGAAACTAGAATAAAATATGGAAATTTTCTGTGGAAACCTTGGAGGGGTAGGGGTGGGGGTTGAGTATGTTAGCAAATGGAAATGTGCTGGAGTGATGACTAATGTTATTTTCCGTGCTCCTGGGAGATAACACAATTGCATTGCAGCACCTTTAATGAGTTTTCACTTTTGATACAGTCAGTACATTTGCATGTGAACTAACAGAGACCAAAAATATACTTCTTGTCATCACTGTAGGAGCAGAGATTGTTCCTGTGCTGTATAAAGTAGAAGGAAAGCAGATCTCTGGACTGCTTTCTACATTAAAGAGAAATAATTTGACTTCAGTGAGCCTGACCTTAAACAATCTGAGAAGACTTGAGTCCAGTGACTCCCATTTTACAATAGTTTATTTCTTCCCTAGGTCAATCTGAAGCTAAGAAAAGTGTGGGAGGGACACTTGTCATATATTTATGGCAAGAAATAAAAGGTAAACCATTACACTTCAGTGCCATGCCTTCATCTCTATGTTCAAACACATGAAAATTTTCCATGTATTGTTTCAAATGATGATTTTGCAAGTCACTGTGCACCTTTCCTTTTGAAAGCATTTTCAGAGTCCTATTTGTGATTAACAGAATTTTTGCCCTCAGCTGTAAAAGCTTTAAAGAAGAGGGCTATGTCTGTGTAAGGAGTAAACACTTAAGAAGTTATAACTGCAAAGTCAGTAAGAAAAATTAAAAGATTTATGCGGCATTCTTCTAGTCTTTGCAATAGCTTCAGAAATGCAAGAAGTCCCCAAACTATTTTTTGGAATACTCATTTCTGTAAACTTTCTAAATGAAAAGCACAAGGTCTTCATAATTTGAATATAAACTTGATATTTGTTAATACTCTGTCACGGCATAGAATTCAGAATAAGATGGGCTCTTGGATTTAATCTAAGAGGATTTACTGATTCAAGCATCCCAAGGTCTTTCAGCTGATGTTTTATTCCACCTGTCAGATGATCTTACAGCAAGGATCCCAAGGTCACTGCTAAAGTGAGGCTCGGCTACATTGGGAGAACAGAGCTGCATCGTCTTCAGTTTTCTTTGCAGATATTCGACATGTCCAGCACCGCATTTCATCTAACCAGTGAACTGGCATCGTATTTACACAATTGGCTCAAATAAGCAAGTCAAATAATGAAAGACCTTCTGAGGAAATAGTGTTATGATTTATTATAAATAGAATTCCATCCTAGATTGTGTCACAAGTGCTCTCAATCTCAAGAAATGCTTTTCTTAAAGTGAAGCATTGCTTCCTTTCTCTTTTCTGGACTGTATTTAATTTTTATTTGCACTTGGGTTCATTAGGTTTTCCTAAATCAGGGCTTCCGGAGAATGATAAAAATAGCTTCCCATTCTCTAGCTTACAAGTATGCGTGATAATTATGTTTAGCAATCAGGTCTCAACCCCAACTGAATCCTTTCAGGCTTACTGCACCCTTGATGCAGTGAACCTCCACTACGGAAGAAAGAGAACCAGATCTTTTAAGACCTTTCCTGATCTTGTGCCTGTCTGGCTTTTTCTCTTGACATTTTCTCCCTTGATGCTACACACACAGCAGGGGGCTACACCAAGTTGGTGCTCAATGCTAAAGCACTTTGCAAATGATTTATTCATGTCTCTCTTCATCTGGGTAAACTTCCACTTCTGCTCAGAGACCCAGCTCAAATTTCATCTCCTCAGCTAAACCTTTCTTTAAAGGGCAAGGGAAGGATTGCCTCTGGAACCTAATCAGCATGATGAATTTTCATTTCTCTGGCAGAACAAGAGGAAGCAAAAAGAAGAGGAAAACATATTCAAAAAAGAAAATACTGTACTCATAAATGTGCAAATTATATGCTCCTTTGACTCTAAAACAACTGTGGTATTGATATTTTCAACTAAAAATTTTCTGTACTTGTCACCAAATTTCTGTTAAGATATCCGATGTTTATCTCTGAGCAGTCCTGTCCTAGTCAAGAGTGAGGTATCTTCTGCATTTCCAGAGCACTTCGGGATATATTTGCTGTTTTGGCTCAAACTCAAGAACATGTTATAAAGAGCTATCTCTTCTGTCAGCCCATGACTGTGAGATCCTATTGGATGTAGCAACCATCCATTGGCTTTCTTTACAGTGCCCTGGACAGGGTCTACAAAACGTAGGGAATCATCACACAAATGTTACATTACAATGAATAGTATGGTCTCGTTATCATCTTAATTAACAGTTTGTTCAATTCCTTTGTGCTAAATTCCACTTTACAGTGTTATCAAGCAGGAAAATGGAGATGGTATGAGTGAAGATGAACTATGGTAAATCAGACTACAGTGGAAGAACCCAATTATTTAAATCAACAAGAAACTATCTCCCTTGAGAGCACATATATGTGTACAGTTACTAATGACATAGTAGATATTTCTCTGTCATTCAGGACTAAGTTAACCTGCACATCATATTCCTCTGGCCAAATTTACTGATGAAGCGGTGATCACAAAACCTTAACTACTAGAATCAAATGACTGTTGGGACAGTTAGCTGGGAATGCTTGGATACATAGATTTATTTTCTTTCCCACTAGATAAAAGGCCAAAGGCATGCAGATAGGAAAACTCTGGAAGCTAGCTTGAAGTCACCTGATAATAAACTAACATAGAATAACAGGGCCAAGTGGTCAGAAAGGTCCTGAAGGCATCATTAGTATACTTTATTGAGGCATACCAGAAGTGAGATGCATTTCTTGACTTTTCAGTTCCTTCAGCTAATAAATCCCCATCTTTACTTACATGTAAGATAAGATTTCAGTCACATTAAGGAGCGTCCTAACATGTAAAAGAAAAAATAATTACTGTACTATCTTACATGGAGTATCTACATATATGTAACACTTACTGAGCTAAATAGTTTGCTTGCAATAGCTTATTTAATACTCATCGCAACTTTATGATTCAAGTTCTAATCTTAGTGAGTTACAGATGAACAAGTAACTGCATAAATGCTGCTGTCTCTTACAGTAAGATTAGTAGCTATCATGTATTGAACATGTATGTGTGTGGAGTTTTTGTAGCATTATACCAGGATATATGTACATGCACTAATGTCAATTAACAACAGAGACACAGATAAAGAAATGTATTAGGAGGTGATGTCACCACTGTACAGACATCATACCTAGTCAAAGCTCAGTGTATGGTACATCCCACTATATATGTGGTCTATAGAGAATAGTTTATTGTTCCTAGGTTATAAAACTGCACAGCATGCTGTAGTGCTGAATACTGTGGGCAATTATAACACAATGGTAAGCATTTTTGTGAGTAAACATACCTAAGAACGTGGAAAGGTACAGAAAAATATTGCATAAAAGATAAAAATAGTGAATCTTGATAGATGTTCACCATGAATGAAGACGGTCACTGGAACTTCTTGTACGCAAGTCAGTGAGCGTGTAGTGAATGGATTAACAGATTTCACAAGCACTACATGTGTAGGTTATACTAAGTTCATAAAATCTTTTTATTTCTTCAGTAGTGAGTTCACGCTAGCTTAGTGTAATTTTTTTACTTTATCAACTTTTTAATTTTAACTTTTTGACTCTTGTAATATAATGGTGTGAAAGATAAGAACATGAATATTTTCTTTTACCTTTTTGTGGCACTGGAGATTGGGTCTGAGGCCTTAATCCTGAACTACATCCTCAGTCCCTTTTGAAGGTTTTGAGACAGGGTCTCAGTAAATCACTAAGTTGTCCAGTCTGAGCTCCAACTGCAACCCTCCTGATTCAGCTTCCAGAGTGTTAGGATAAAACGTATGTACCACCATACTTGGTAAAAATATTTTCTTTCTTTACATCCTTATTCCAAAAGCTTTTATCTATTTTTAAATTAATTTTCTCTTTTTAAGATTTTTGTGGTAAACTAAGATGCAAATATACACATTAGCCTAAGCCTACACACTTAAAAATCTTTAAAAGCAGCTACACAAATGGAGCCGCCATCTGCTGTGAACAATGACTGTTAGACCCACTAGTTTCACTGAAGCAATGGCTTCACCTCACTCCTATTTTTTGAAGGTGGTAGCAATGACAGAATGAGACATTAATGGTGAGCAATAATCATGACTGATTTTCCACTTTTGCAGTCCTCAATCACTTTTCATTTTGTTTCCAAGTCTATCACTTGATAGGACTTCTTACTGGAAATATTAGCAGTGGATTTTGGGCATTTAGGGCCGTGATGAAGAAAACAACTTTAAATCAACCCCTGAGGAAATGATGCAATCAGAAGATACAGTAAACACGAGATGTGTGAGGTTGCCACCTGCATAACATGGCACACTGTATTACTGTGAACTTTTTAAAAGTAGAAGTAGTACAGTCTCAGATATGGGCAAAAGTTACAGTATAATATAGAGATAGATCAGCAAAATGGGTATTTATTATCATTATTCACTATTACACATTGTGTGAGTGTCAGTGCAGTAGGTTTCCATACACCAGCAACTCTATAAACACACGAATGTGCTTTGCATTATGACACTACAAGGATAATAGAAATTTTCTACTCCAAGGAATCTCCAAACTGATTTCCACAGTGGTTTCACCAGTCTGCATTCCCACCAGCAGTGGAGAAGGGTTCCTATTTCTCCACAGACTCGCCAGCATTTGTTATAGGCCTAGAGGTCCCATTAAACCCAGCTATCCCCCTGCTGGGTATTTTCCCAGAAGATCTAAAAACATCATATCACAGTGATGTATGTGCACCCATGTTCATAGCAGCACAATTTGTAATTGCTAAAATGTGGAAGCAACCCAAATGTACATCCACTGAGGATTGGATAAGAAAATTGTGGTACTTTTATATAATGGAATATTACTCAGCTGTAAAGAAAGATAAACTCGAGGCTTTTATAGGCAAATGGTCACAACTAGAGACCATACTCATAAGAGAAATAAATCAAACATACATGTGCAAGCACCACATTGTTTCTCTAGTGTAAAGCCTGAAAGAGTTAATTTAATCTAGGAGATATGATAGACATTGAGAATTGATAGGAAAGAACTCATAGGTAAAGGATAACTGGGATATGGGAAAAGAGAAGGGAAAGAAGGAGAAAGTTTGTATATATGTATATGCAGGATAGTTAACACGGGTGTTCTACTGTCCTGTATTTCCTTGCTGAAAGAAACTGTCAGTGAGGCATTGGTTGATTAGCTTTGTATGTCTATATGTGTTTTCATGAGAAACTACATTGAAGATATCAATATGTAATACAATAAGCATTGCTAATTCCCTACCACTCTGTTTGTAACTCTGTAATGTCTGTACTGATCCTATGCTATTTTGTAAAATGTTGTTGGTCTGTTAGTATTTTCCTCCTTTTATTTCTAAAATAAAAAAAAAAGAAATTTTCTATTCCATTACAGGCTTAAGAGACATATAAGTTGTCCTTCACTGACCAAAATATTGTTATTGAACTCATGACAATGTATGTTTGCTTGTGTGTGTGTGGTGTGTATATGTGTGTGTTTGTGTATAATTTTAACACCAATTAGCTCATTGAGAGGACCTTCAAATTAGCTTCAAGACAAAGGAAAAATCAAAGAGATTAAATGACTTGTCTCTGGTTGCATATATAGTAAGCAACAAATAGAATAAGGAAATAAGGTTTGGTTAAGTATTCTTTGAAAACTGTATTCATATTTAGGAGAATTGAATTCCATATCTACTTCCAAATCTTAATTTAGGATGTCAATTCATTCAAAGGTCTACTATCTTTAAGTAAAATGAGGGTAATAACAGAGTCTGTATATTCCAAAGATGTTAACAAGTTCAAATGAGACACTAGGTATAAAAATAAGGCATAATATACACATGTATTTCAATGATTATTATAATTCAACAATAAAAATGGATTGCATACTTAGTTACTGAACATATTAATTGAAGGATTATCTCTTTTTAAATTTTTATTTTTTATTAGCACATGTTTGCAGTATATAATTATTACCTTCACTGTGGGGAATTGGTACCTGTACATAACACATATTAATCGCTTTTTCATCCCTTTTGCTTACATTCCTTATCCCCCCCCTCCATGACTTAGCCTCCTTCTTTTTTCAAAAGATATATCTCCCTCCTTCTTATTATCTATCTTTTATTTTACTCTTTCAGCTATTTTTATTTTGTTTCTCATATAAGGGAAATTATGTGATGTTTAACCTGGTATTTCTGATTTTTTCACTTAACATTGTGGTCTCAAAGTGAATCCATTTCCCTACACATCACTCAATTGTTTTCTTCTTCATGGCTGTAGTAGTACCGCACAGTGTGCAAGTATCACATTTTTTATCAATTCATCTGTTGGTGGATACGTAGGTGCGCCAAGATTTAGATATTATGAGTTGTGCTACTATACGGGGAGTGTATGTGTCACTGTAGTATATGTCTTTAACTCTTTGGAGAAGATAGCTAGAAGTGGAGTATTTAGGTAAAATGAAAGTATTGGTTTTAGTTTTTTTGAGGATTCTCCACACTGACTTGATTTCCACAGTGGCTGTATTAATTTAAACTCCCGCCAACAATGTAGAATGGTTCCTTTGCCCCTGCAGGCTCAACAGCATTTGTTATTATTTGATTCCTTGATTTCTTTCTGGAGTAAAATGAAATCACAGAGTGAATCAAAGATCTAAATTTTAAAACAGGAACATTTCATCTACTGGAAGATAAAGTAAGTAAAACTCTTGAAGGCACAGGCATAGACAACAATTTTCTGAGCATAACCCCGAGCGCATGAGAAATAATGCCAAGAATCAATAAATGGGATCATAAAACTACTAAATAGCAAAGGAAAAAAATCAACATTTTGAAAAAAGAATACAAAGAATGGGAAAACTTTTTGGCAGCTATTTGGCAGTCAGAGGACTAATACCTACTATAAATAAAGAACTCAGAAGTTCAGTGTCAAAACACAGAAATTCATGGAATTCGCATTTTTCCTACTTCCATGCTGTTTATTGATAGAAAATATCTATTCCATCACTTACATTTCTGTGATATGCACACACTTACTTTAGTTTGCTTTACCACAGAAGGGTGTAAGCTGTTGTTTCTTATGGGCAAATATTTTCACTTTTAAACATATTTTGTAGTGTTCTTGGTTTATCATACCAACCGGATTAGAAAGCTCTTGGGCCTTGGTGTAGGATCACTGTAAAGAAAAGTAAAAGCCTGAGCTCAGTCACAAGCTGTGATCTTAATAAAAGTATAGATAAACTGTCGGCCTGTGTTTATACATTTCTACCAAACAGTTAGTGCTAATACATATTAGAGAGAACATGAGCTACTGCTGAGAAGAAAATACTTGTTATACTCATGAGTATGCTCAGAACAAATAGAATCAATAGAAGAAATCCCACAGGAGATAGGTTCACTCAGCTCAGAAGCTAGAACTTGGACCACATTCAGTGTTCATAAGAAGGAATGCAGAACTCTGGCTGCAGTACAAATGAAGCAAATGTAATTTTATGACAGGAAGAGCCCGTAGACAGCCACCTTTCACAGAGGGCAGGACCTCTGGGGTTAGCAGCTTTGTGGAAGGAGATGAGAATGGAGACTACCCACGGCCTTGAGGCCATACAGCAGGACTATGAAGGATAAATGGTGATCCTGTATGGCCCACCCTGCCTATACCTCAGATCTCAAACCTTTCTCCAAGGGCTCAGGCAGAAAAGCCTCAGAGAGTTGAATGGGAACACAGAGAACCAGACAGGAAGCAGAGAATGGGCTCAATTGCTTATGGACTATGTCTGAAGGTTTTTCAGGAATCCACACTGACTATTATGACCATTCCTTTGGAACTGAACCCACAGTCCTCCAGCTAGTCATATGGCTCAACTTCTCCCCTCCATCCTAAGTCTTTACTCAAATCGCACCTTCTCAGAGAAGCCTACCCTGACCACCCGATGTAAAACTACAATTTCTCCTCTATACCTACACTCACTTCCTAGTCCTTTTACTTTGTTCTATCAGTTTCCTTTTCAACATTTATTATAGGTTAATATGCTTCTTTTTAATTTTTTTAGCACACATACACAGTATACAATTACTTTGGGGTGTGGGTACATGCATACAGCACAACTTGTTTCCATTTTTGCTTTCCTTCCCGTTCCCTCCCCTCTCACTTTCCTCCTCTAATTCCCCTTTCCCCTTTTTCATTCTTGTTGATATTATTACTCTTAATCCTGTTCATGGCATGTAATGTTTAAATTCAATGAAGTCATTAGGTTCCTGTGCTTGGCATGTCTTTATTCGACTTCTTTCACCTTCCCCTCCACCTCACTGCTCACTCATAGTCTCTTAGACACTTTCCCATTTGCAAGAGACCCATTGCCCTGGCTCCTTCTACCCATCCTTTATTCATCTTTTTCTTTGTACTTTGCCTTACTCAAAGGAGAGGTATGGTATGGTATGTAAGCTAAATGCTTCTTAACTTGATTACTAAGTTTACTGATATCTTTTTCTGTCTCCTTCTCTCAAAGAGAATGGACACACTGCCATATGCTTTTTCACTAATGTGTTCTCAAATGCACCGTGAATGTCCAGTAGTGAGACAGAGCAGGCAGTCTTCACATCATGGAGCTGAGCTGGTCTTCTCAGCCTACATACATGATTTGGAGTTGACCTCCTACTCACGGCAAAGTTATTGGTGTTCTTATGTTGAACATGGGAAAGTGCACAGAACACCTATACCAAACAAGACTCTATTGTGAACACAATGGTTCAAGACAAAAAAGTACTACTCCATCGTCACATCTGAGCACAACTAATATACAAACACTGTGCAAGTCACAAAATGTGATCAAACGTCCCCCTATCCTACCTAATGTGACATATTACTACTTGTTTATCTTTTTTACCAGTTACAGCTTTATTCTTGCTCTATTTTTCCTGCTTTCTCTGGAAGATTTATTGAGCTTCTTAATCATAAAAATGTCCATGCTTTCTAATATCATCAACTGAGATCACTGTACTGCTTCCTTATGCCATCTTCCAAATTCCCTAATATAAGCCAGAATCCTACAGAAAGTAACTTCTTTTTGTTTTATTTTGTTTTCTTCCAGTACCAGGAATCGAACTCATGACCTTGCACTTGCCAGGTAGACGCTTTGCCACTGAGCTAAATTCCCAGCCCCAGGAAGTAATTTCTGTTGACTTACAGAGATACCTTATAATGTGCATTTCCCCTCCTCGCTGGAATGAGCAATAACCCCAAGTGGTTGAACTTCTGGTGTGTTTCTGCCATTTGACTGGAGCACACTGGTGACAGGTACAGTACATTTTCAGTGAATGAACATTCTGCACTTCCTGCTTAAACATTATGGGTCTAAAGTCATGTCTGCCCCAAATCTAGACAAGGTTTCAACTCCATGCTTTTCCACATAAAGTGGTGTTAGAGCTCTACTGCCTTCCAGATTCCACTTCCTTACCTGGTGGACACAGTAAATTATTAGCAAAAATCCCTCCCATTTTCCCAGGATGATTTTAAATTTCCCTACAACTGATTTGTAAATCTTTAAGCAGAGGTATGTACCAGTTGATTTACTGATACTGACGTGGAAAAGGGATGCAAGCACCTGGTGAACTAGGATCCTTCAATGCATATAGGAAATGCTGAAGGCCACAACCTCCAAAGGCCAGAGGAAAGAAATCTGTCAGAACAGAGGAGGTATGGTTCAAAAGACAAAGGGGATCGTGAAAGAATACAATTATTGTTCTCATCTTTTTAAATAATGTTCTCCTGTACTCCATTTTTCAAACGTGAATTACTGAAGTCTGCTGTTGGCAGGGGCTGATATAAGGGGAATATTACACAACATTATGCTGAAAGAAGTATTTTCCATTGCATATAAAATTATGTCAAATATTTACAGATTGTAGTTATTTAGTGAATGAGTGAATGAATAAATGTCTGCATGCAGAGCCCATGGTTCTCTATCATTGCTAAAATCTGAAATTTTTTATTCCATAAAATTATTATGTTGAAAATCTACTCACCATGATAACATTAGGAGGCGAGGCATCAGGGAGGTGATTAGCCCCTAAGGACAAAGCATTCATGAAGGAGTCCAGTGCACTTGTATGATGACCCCTGAGAGAACACTTCAGGACAGCATCATCTGTGAGCTAGAAAGTAGTCCCTCCCCCAGCAGGAATCTGCAGGCACTTTGATCTTGGACTTTCTAGCCTCTCAAACTGCGATAAGTTTCTGCTGTTTATAAGACACCCAATTTCCTATGCTTTGGGCTAGCAGCCTGACCAAATAAAGACAAACATCATCCATTAACCTATTCTATTACAGGGTGAAGCACAATGTGAAGGCATGCAATGGATACCCAAGAATGATGTTTCTTTGAGAGCACCTCAGAGAGCAAGAACTGTCATTGCCTTGATATTCACCATAATATTTTTATTGGTCATGTATGAAGTTAGAATTTCAGCTGAATGGGGAAATAACAAACTTTAAAGTGGTGTGAGAACCCCTTTCCAGTAGTAGATCAGTTGTTAGTGCAACAGAAAGAGGGTGCTAGATCTCTGAAAGGACAAGAGGAAGGTTTAGATTTTAGGAAAAAAATATAGAACTACCTTTGCTTTATCAAAGGGAAAATGTTCCCATTGACACAAGTTTGTGTCTCCAGCTGGTCTAAGCAACCTCTCAATGGGGCATTTCCCCTCCCTGGAAGATGCCAGCTGTGTGTAGGTGCGTGCTATGAATGGATGACCTGCAGCAGATTCCTCCCTAGAACTAGGGTTGGGAAGATGGCATTCCCCAGGTCCTCACAGGCTTGGGATTTTATGAGACAAGGAGAAAGAACAAAATGAAAAGTGGCAGCAATGGAAAAGAAGTGAGGTGATTTCACTTTACACTTGACCTCCTGCAATTAAGAATAACTTTGAGCAGAACACCTAGCTTTCCAGGTTGTCTGGCAGCTCTCTGGCATCTAACGGCCATACAGCACTCTCTATTGCAATGTTTACTGTGGAGTTAAAAGAAGCTTCCTGAGACGTGAGCCCCTCCTCTAGTGGATTTTTTCCCCTGAGAGCACAGCTACTATTGGACAACTTTATTTTTTACATTTCTTTGATTTGTTTGGACTTCATTCAACATCAGCACTTTAAAGTTCATTTTAAAGAAGCAGTACAGCAGCTAATACACAAATACATGAGCAAAAGTAGTGTTCAAATGAGGGAAGCAACCATGGAATAGAGGAATCACTTGTTGGAGATAAAGACTACAGTTTCCTGAATGCCTGTTTTCTGCCAGTCCCTGTGCTAGAAATAAAATAGGCCTGGAGTAAATGGCAGTCTTATGAAGAGTAAATGACAGTCTTATGATCTAAGTTTCATGGTAGACTTGTGAGCTAAGCTTGATTACTTCTAATGGAAACACACTGGGTTGATAATTATATAGCACACATTTTCTGCAGTCTTATTCCCTGCCAAACACTATTCTAAGTACATTGCATGACTGTCTTAGTTACTTTGTTGTTGGTGGGACATCAGAACTGATACTCGCAACTCTAAGGTGGAAAGGTTTACAGTTTCTAGACATTTCATTCCATAGTCAGCTAGTTTCAAGGTAGGATGGCATAGCAGAGGGACATGGCAAAGGATAAGCAGTTCATGGTGTAGCAGTCAGAAAAGCAGAGAGAGAGAGAGAATAAGGGGGGAGGAAGATAAATATATATACATATCCTTCCAGCCCACAGCCACAGTGAGCCGCTCTTCTCATCAGTCTTCACCACCCAACATCACACCCACCTATAGACCCATCAGTGGACTAATCCAGTATCACACACCCAGGATCCAGTCACCTCATAAAAGCCCGCCTATGACAGCCATGAGTCCTTCAGGGACATTTTAAATACAAACAATAACAATGACCTTTTATTTTTTACTCACATGACAACAGGGAGAGAAGTAAAGTAAGTACTTTTAATTCTCCCATTTTCCAGGTGAAGGGACCAAAATCTAGAAATATTTTAGCAACTTGTTCATGATCACACAGTGTATAGGTAGTGCAATCAGGACTGAAATCCACATATTGTGACTCTAAAATTTATTGTGTGACACTTAAATCCAATGAGCTATGAGGTTTAAATTTTGCTGTTTGGGTAGTTTGTGTGTGTGTGTGTGTGTGTGTGTGTGTGTGTGTATGTTTTGGAAGTGTCAGAAAGGTAATAGGTGGGATAAAGTGATGATTGGAAACTAAAGTGCGAAGGCCCGTGCTGAAGGAGAAATATTTTCAAATAGAGCACCAAAAGGCAAAGAGCAGAGATGTGTCTGAGTATGACAGTGTCTCACATCTGGGTCCAAAGTGAACTTGAGAAAACACTTGTGAAGAGCTCCTAAGCAATTATAGTTCTTTTATGTGAGCTGGAGAACCAGAGAAAACCATCGAAGAATACAGAGCAAAAAGGAGATTTCAAGATGAAAAAGAACCTGCGGTGAGGTGCTATTTCATTTTGCCTTAGTGTTGGCTGATTCAGACTTTAGAAAGATCCACATTCCATCTTTTTTTTCCTCAATTTCAACTTTAAGTTGTATTTAATTTAGCTTTCATCTCTCTAGTTGGATTCATCTGGTTTTCACACATCACATAAATGTCCTTCAACCCCCAAATGAATAACAATACAACTTTACATATTTTATCAGACTATTAAGAATAAATTAATATAAAATAGGTATATATAAGCAGAAGTAACATTTGACATTATTTTTATAGCTCTCCTAAAATAATCTGTAATAAGAAATGCACATTGAGCCATACCTTTTGAGTCATAATATAGTATCTGGTAAGAAAGTCTAAATTTTTATTTACTTACACTCATATATTTCAAGAAATTCAATATAAATATATCTTATCAAGATAAATATAGGTTTTCTTGTTTGTTTCTGTTTTTGCTTTACAGAGCTGGGGATTAAACCTAGGGTCTTGGCACTGAACTATATGCCCAGTCTTTATTTTTTTATTTCGAGATAAGATTTCCCTATGTCATTAAATTGTCCAGGCTGGGCTTGAACTTGCAATCTTCCTGCCTCTCCCTCCCAGTGTTCTGGGATTAATGGCATTTGCCACTGTGCCCAGTAAAGAATTGCAAACACAAAGTTCGAGGTAAAATGACTCTTCACTGATAATTCTGAAATCAAAATGGTACATAACTCAGGATGTGTTATCCCATTTATAAATGAAGAAACTGAAGCACATTCCCTGTCGTAGGCAGTGCATAGGTTAAGACTTGCAAGGAAAGTCCGGGGATATAGCTCAGCGGCATAATGCCTGCCGTGCAAGTGTGAGGTCATGAGTTTGATTCCTGATACCAAAATAATAATGATAATAATAATAATTGCAAGGAAAACTCCATTCCTGTGCATGTGAAAAATCATATTATCCTGTTTTTGTGTTCTTTTAAAAGTAGTCATAAAGAAAAAAACCTAACCTTCCTGGAAAAAGAACTGGAAAACATATATGGCTTTATAGATTGCATGGAGAATTCTGTGCAAAGGAATCCTTGCAGCAACGATAGCTGCAGATGGCATGGCAGGGGGGTGGTTCGTAAGAAGCAGTGGCACAGCATATGCTAGCTGGCCGGAAAGGTTCTCACACCAGGGCACCATGGTCAAGTCCTCTGGGAGAGGAAGCTGGCTTCAGTCAAGCCACTTGAGCTACATGAACATCCTGCTCCAGAGCCTTCTCCCCTGAGAAGGAATGGGACTTGAGTATAGTTAAGGCTCCAAGTAGAGCAGTTAAAATGATAAAGGTTTCCATGGCTAAAGATGCAGGATTCAAATGGAACTTTGATGCCCCAGTTTCAAACAGCAGGAACAGCTGGAGAAAGCAAATCAAAATTGCAGGAGCCTTGTTAAACTGCAAATAAGCAGGCTCCCTGGGAGAAGAAGAGAAAAAGCAGGATAAGGCAAGCTACAAAATTGAGTGAGCTACCTTGTCATTATAATCAGAAATAGGAACAGATTTTACTAGGTCGGGTTTTGACCTCAGGCTACACGTTTCCATCTCTGGGCCCTGATTTCATTATCAGTAAAATGATAATAACACCTCTTCTGTATAGGATTATTGTCAGACACAATTGGAAGGCCTTTAAAATTGTAAAATGTGCTAACATGCTAATGAAAACACTCAATCCTTCTGTTTTACTTCTTGATTTCTTTCCTTAAGCTAGTAGTCATTTTTTCTTCTTTCTGCAGTAATATTTACAGAAGAGCTAAAATTAATTGTACTATTTTTTAATGTTTGGGTGCCCCTCAATGAACTAGGGAAGTGGCAAAGGTTTTGGTTGGAGGATCACTCCGTGCAAGTTCTGCTGCTGAGAGCTGAAAGAGGATAGGGGAAGAGTTGAGCCACACAGAAGGCTTGGAGATGCTCAGTCACACAACCCTGCTTGCTAACTGAGAAAATGAGAAAAGACAGTGACAGAACCCAGGAAACCAGTAAGGGATAAGAGATCACAGCAATGGGGAGTGTGTTGGTTTGGGGGATATTTTGCAAGGGGAACAGTGTAACACAGGACACATATTTTATATGATTATTTATAGTAGTCACCCTAAGAATGCTATACAAAAGAGTGCAGGAAATCTGTCCACACACCATAAGCCAAGAATCCAGCTGAGGGCTTGGATCCCATGATAATGTCCTGCATGAGTCCAGCTGAAGACCCAGAACCCAGAACAATGCCTCCCACGAATCGAACTGGAGACACAGAGCCCACGACAGCATCTCACGCAGGCCTTTTTCACAAATCTGCACTGGGAAGGCCCAAAGGTCAGTGATGGAATCTCGAAAGTCTTTGCCAGCAGGATGAAGGATCTGTGCTAGCAGGCTGAGGGATCAACACCGGAGCCAGGAAGCAATGCTCAGAGTAAGCTCCCCTGAAAGGTACCACAGCCATCTTCAACAACAGTGAGGTCCCAAGCTCCTCAGATGATCAGGATGGCCGAGCTCCCATCAGGAAAGCCATTGCAGCAAGCTTCTCCAGGACACTGGTGGTGCACCATCTTTCCCTCCAGAGCCAGGAAACGATGCTCAAAGTGAGGACCAGAGCTCCCCCAAAGAGAACGAAGCTATTCTCAGTGCCAACAAGGTCCAGAGCTCCTTGGAGGATGAAAACAGCAGAACAGCCAAACAGCTTTCATCAGGAAACCCAGCATGACAAGCTCCTCTGAGAGAACCAACAGCTCCTTACAGCTTCTGCCAGCTTCCAGCAGCCTTTCTCAGTTCCCAACAGGCTGTCTCAGTTCCCAACAGCATTTTTAGTTCCCCAAAGCCTTTCTTCTTCTCCAGGTCTAACTCTCATGCTGCTGGCAACAGTCCCCAGGTGGGCCTCCCACACCCAGCATCACAATTGCTCAGTCCAGCTAGGAATTATAAATTGACACCACTTGTCAATCCACTACAGGGAGTTATTAAACACACATACACACACCCAATGAATAAAGTCCTACCTAGAATTTCCTCGTTAATCTGCTCTACCATTTAGAAGGAAGAAAGCCAAAGTCTGTGAGAAACTGCAGGTTAAAGAATATATCACATTTGCACAGATGAGAACAATATGAATAATAAATCATCATTCCGTTCACAGCTGAGTCCAGGATCAGGATAACTGCAATAGCATGTGAGGGGCTTTCCAGCTGCGACACTGGTCACCCCTTTGTTCACCAGGGTTGATCAGGCTGACCTGGCTGGCTAGGCTTGTGTCCCCTTCCTCTCTCACTGTTCTGTGGGCATCCCTCCACTCTGTCCCCTCCAAAACTGCAAGCATGGTGAAAGAGGACCCCCACCCCCGATAGAGGATGATCTTTTCCTCTGGCAAGGGTATAGGAGTAGCTGCTCCCCTGCTAAAACCTCCAAACAAGCTCTCAAGGATAACTGCAATAGATCAGTATCAGTAATTCAGTGCAGTAGGCTCAGAAGGAAATTGCACTATGTAATCAGTTTAAAAATCACTTCCCCAGAGAAGTCTTTCCTGAATGCTCACTCTCTCCCAATCTGGTTCTCTTTTAATCTATCATTGCACACACTGGATATTGCTTTATATTGTTAATTAGTATGTAATGATGCTTCCATGGGGTTATTATTTTAACATCTGTCCTCTTTCCTGATTAACCTGTAAGCTATCTGAAAGCAGGTATTGTGTTTGCTGAATGAATGAATGGACTAATTTAAAACAATTTTTAAAAATCAGGCCACGAACAAGGGCCATCTCTTTTACAGTGACAGTTTATGGTTGAATAGGTTTCCTATTAAAAAATGCTCATGGCTAACCGTGCTCAGAGAAAGGACAATCAAGTACTAATTATTTGAATTGGAGGCATAGCGACTGGCAATACTAGATCTCAAGTCCTGAGTTTCCTAAATATTTTCTGAAACTAAGACTCATCTAGGAATATTTATCCAACATATACATTGCGGGCCCACAACTGACTGAATCATAATCTTCAAAGAGGCAGGCAGAAAGCTATATATTTATCAATTTCACCAGAGGATTCTCAGCAGCAAAGAAATTTGAATAACACTGATCTATCCCAAAGTAACTATAAGTTTGGTCCTTGCAAATTCTTTTTTCCTTTTTTTTTTCTTCTTATTTTAAAGAGGAAAGAAAACAAAATAACAAAAAAGATAAAAACAAAACAACACAAAAACAATAAAAATGATATGGGATATAGCTCAGTGGCACAAATTGTTCATGAGATTCACCTGAAACTTGAAAACTATTCGGAGTCCACATATATGATACTCCATGCTGGCTCAGTGAGAGTCTTAGGGAGGAATATATGCAAGCAGTCTGCACATTTTTCAAAATTTTCCCCCACTAAATCTGAATGGTTGTAGATATGAAAAAGAAGTTGGTGGGTTCTTTTTTTTTTCCTGCAAAGGACCAGAGAGTAAATATTTTCAGTCTTGCAAGCCACTGGATTTCTGCTGCAATTATAAACCCTGCCATTACAGTGCAAAGCAGCCACAGCCCACACTAATTAATTGACATGGCTGTATTCCAGTTAAACTTTATTTACACAAATAGACATCATGCTGCATTTAGTCCGTAGCCTATGTTTTTTTCTTTGCTTATATGAATCATTTTGAACCTATTCCACGGATAATTTCTATACTTTCAAGAGTGTAAGGTCATCATACTTTTTTTAAAAAAGAATAAAATTTAAAACCATGTTGTAGGGAACATTATGAAATAGATACAAATACATATGGATTGTAATACATCCTGAACATTTCACCAAAACAGACCCAAGACTCTTAGATCCCCCATCTCTATATTGCACTGAACTCAAAGTATCTTCTACGATATACCTTAGAACTCATTGTGTACTAGGAGCATCTATTTGATTCTAAGTCCCCTCTCTGGATGTTTATCTTACCTAGGAGCCGTATCCCTAATTTAGATAACCCTTCGGGACATTATTTTCCCTTTATTTCTAAAAGCTAAAGCTGCTCTCTCACTTGTGTTCTAACTATCAGTGGCTTCTGACATTGGGAGAGGCATCCTTCCATTCACCATTGTCTTTTGCGAACTACTTGTCTCTCACTTCAAAATTTCAAGCTCCTGTGTACAATAAGCCATCAAATCACCCACCTAATTCCAATTGTCTTTTTAACCAAGAAGATGTCTCCCCACTCTTTCCTATCATTTATTTACAAAGTTCACCCCTGAACAATTTCTTCTTCTGTAACATTATTAGTCATTTTCACATCCCCATCTCATACAATCCTTCAAAAATTGTGATCTCTCAGTTTGATTTATTCAAATCAAATGATCTTCTAACTCATCTTATCTCATGATGTGTGCCCACAGTCATTCCTTAAAATTTTACCCTCTCCAAAATGGGTCAGTATCTCCCACTTCCTATTCTTACTTGCTCTCTCTAGTATCCTGAAAACAGCAATGCTTTAATCTCTCTAGAACTGTCAATCTATTGGTCTCCTCTATTAATTGCTCATCATTAATGTCACTCTACTGCATTCAACTCTGACTGTTTTGTCATACTGGTGAATATATTACTCGCTATGTCCTATTCCTCTTTAGAACAAAACTTTCTAAAAGTGCTGTCTATACCTGTAACCTCTTTCATTCTTTTTAAACACTGAGCACATTGTACTTACCCACATACACGTATTTGGGGGCTGATTTCCCTTAGTGAATCTTGAGCCTGGTTTCTTTCGTTCTAGGTTTGTGTCTTATTTGTTCAGCAGAAGCCTTATTTTCTTCTTCTCTTCTAAATAAATTTTATTAGTACATATTTGTGCTACACAAAGTGTACATGCATTTTAGGGAGAACGTGATGAACTTAACACATCTTGATTCTTTTTATTCCTCTTCCAGCTCACCTTCCTCCCTTTCCCAGTCTGCAGATTTCCTTTCCTCATTTTCATTATTATTGTTATTAAGTTTTTAGTTCATGCTTATGACAAATAGTTTATATTTGTCATGGGTATTTGGTACATGTACCTGGCACATCTTAAAACTTTCGAGTCCTCTTTTGTAAGCCTTTGGTCTTCATCATCACCCTTTAACAACTCTTGTCTTTTTTTTTTTTTTTTTTTTTTTTTTTTGGTTTTTCTCCGGTACCGGGAACCGAACTCACGACCTTGCGCTTGCCAGACAACTCTTGTCAAGGAGGCCAAAATACTCTTTTCACCAAATCCAATAGTCAAGTCTCATTTCTCATGTGATCCGGCTCTCAGTCCTATGTGACATAACTGATCACACATGCTTTTTGAAAACTTCATCTTTTGACATCTTAGGCACTTGTCTCTTGATTCTCCTCCTACCTCACTGGTCACTCCTTTGAAATCTGTGGTTGGATTTTGCTTCTTACAAACCTCAAGAAAATGGAGTGCTCCAGGACTCATCCCAGAAATTCACTTTTCTGTCTACATTCACTCCTTAGGCTATCTCAAGAATTCACATGGCTTTAAATATCATCTGCATTTGTATAGCACTCAACTTCCTAATATACAATTTGAGCCAGAATGATCTCCGAAATCCCAAAGTGTATGTCAGGCTTTCTGACTGGCAGCACTATTTTCATCCCTAATAGTCTTCTGCAGCCTAACATGATCCAAGCCTGCTCCCTTCACAGCTTCCCTCACACCACTTTGTTCGGCCTATACTCCCCCTCCATTAATTAAACGGCAACTCCATGCTTACAAATACATAGCCTAAAAGCCTGGAATCTTCTTTTAATTTCCCTATTTCTGTTATACTCCCCAGTTAGCCCTTTAGCATGTTTAGTCAGGCTCACCTTCAAAATACATCCAGAATATGAGATCTTCCACTACCACTGAGGTTCACTTCATCTTCATTTTCTTTTGGGATGACCCACTCGAATAGCCCCCAAATCTGCCTTGCACCATTCTCTACCCCAATCTATTCTATACACACTGTACCTCTCATTTTACTTTAAAGAATTACTTGCTATTATGGTGTCCATGTTCAAACACATCAAATGGCTTCTTATTTTACCAACAATAAAAATTCAAGTTTTAGAGCCTGGTTTCTAAGGCCTTTCATGAGCTTCACCCTCACCTAGAGCTGTAGTCCTTATTTCTTCCCACTGCCATGCTCGTCTCATTCCTGCAGTGCCGGAATACTTAGTGTTCACTGCACTAGTCGGGCACATGTCTGTCTCAGGGCCTCTGACTGGAGCACCCTTCCTCCAGATAATATTTCTTGTTCTCATCATTTGGTACGTTCCAATATCCTAGTCTATGCCCAAATGTTCAGAAAGACATTTCCTAAGCCCCTTATGTTAAATAGTGTTCCCCTCACCATCTATCATCTTAACTGTTTTATGTTTTCTCTTTGTAACATTTCTAATCACAAAATATATTATTTGTTAGCTTATTAATTATCTGTCAACCCTAAAGGAGCTTTAAGCACCATTCAAACACTGCGTTAGGTGCACAGTGTTTAGTACATGATAGCCATTCAGTAAATGTTCATTTACTGAATGTGTGAACAATCCTTAAAAGGAAAAAGATGATATCCTATAACTGAGAAGATATACTGTCGCAAAAGGATTTAAACAAAAAACACAGATTGGAATGCTACAGACTCCATTGGTGAATTAGTTTAAATGCATCAACAGTTTCAAAAGAATCCAGTGATGAAGTTGTGGAGATATCCCCAAAATGTAAATAGCCCTTCAACTGCTGATGGAATGAATTTTGGCATCCACTAGAAGGGTTTTAAGGGGATTCCAAATTTGACTTACGTATCACACAGTGGAAGATAGACATATAGCTGGGTTCTTCAAGAAGATATACACACCACAAGGAACACAAGTCTATAAAAGGAACCATGCAGTTAATCAGATTAAGGTTTGCCATGGAAAATTAAATGAAACAATTAAATGAAGAACAAAATAACAGGTATATAGGTTATTTTCATTTTCAAAGTACATTTATATAATCTTTAACTGAAGTAGCCATGGAGTTAGGAAGACTGGCTTTGTCATGAATAGAGAATTGCCTTACAGACAAGAAACAAAGAATAAAGAAAAACTGGTCTGCAGAGAAACTATAAATGAAGAATCTTCCAGGGGTCAGCCTAATCTGGCAGTTTCCTTAAGTGATCTGCAGGAAAGGCTATAATGAACACTAAACTCTTCTGGGATCACAGAGAAAAACCACCAGGACAAAGTGCAAGAATATTGCATGAGGCTGCATGAAAGGGAAGAAAAAGGCAGAAAAATTTCACCATGGACAAGAGAAGGAGAAAAGTTCATAGTACTCTCTTCCAAGCTGTTAAGTTACTATATGTTTATTTTAAGAAGACTTGTGGGTCTTTGGGTACTAGTTCATGGAACCAAATATGTCTAAAAATTATTAGGTTGTATTAGAAAATGTACTGAAATAAATATCCACCATCTAGACAATATACAAGATGATAGCATGTTCACACCAGGAATGTATTGCTATTGCATTTCAAATAAGAAAGAAAAGCACTAAAGAAATTCCAGAGGGAAGCAACAGAAATGACCAGCACAAAGGAAGGACTACCATATGAGAAAAAAATCTGAAGATTCTGTTTCTTCAACCTGAAAGATAAAATAACTGAAAGGATGTTATTCAAATGCATAAGATGTTGAAGAGGGGTAGAGAAAGAGGGTGTGACCATGCTTGCTACAAGCTAGTTTCTCAATCCAAGAGGGTTCTCTTCGGGCATGAAAAAAAAATAATTTTAGGGCAAAGAATGGGAAATTCTACTATAAGTAGTAGATAGAAAGCAAGTTAACTGTTTAAAGATTTAATAGGTGTTTCCATGCACTAGACACTTTTAAATTACATTTTTTTCATTTATTATGCTCTATGGAAGTAAAAATACAGAGTTGAGTACCACACAGATTCTCCCTTCCAAGAGCACCCACCTGCAAAAACAAAAATAAAGAAGCAAATACATACTTGTTATGGTTTGTGTGTGGATGCCCCTCCAAAGCCTCATGCAGTCATGGGGCAGGCTTCTAGAGTTTATGAATGATTCATGGTCCAGTGTTGGAATTCTAGGTGTAAGTGCTTCACCTACCTGGGGCAGATAATTTGCATACAATATAAGGGAAGGAAAGAAGTTGCTTGCCACTGCTCCCCACTTTTCGCTCTTGCTGTTTTTGCTGTCTTCCGCCACCATGAACTATTGCCCTCTGCCATGTGCCACTCTGCCTTGGAGCCAGTCAAGTATGGACTGAAACCTACACAAACTTTAAGCTAAATAAACCTTTCCTTCCTTAATTCTGAGCGTCAGTTATTTTGTCTTAGCAAGGAGAGAAAAGGAACCAAGACAATAGTATTATCTTAGTATATATACCTGAAAATAATTCCTTCATTCATCTACTCATATTTCTACAGCCACTACTCTAAGCCATCTCTTCATTCCATCCTTGGATCCCTTCAACATATATTAAGAAATAATAAAGTTCCTCCTCTAATTCATTTTCCTTACAATATTCAGGATCATTTTAAAGATTAATTGACCCCATGACACAGTCCTGTATAAAAGCTTTCCAGATCGCCCCCATCAGCACTCTGTGCAAACTGGGCTCCTGCCCTCTCTAACTTTTTCTCATGCTAGTCTCCCCTTTTAAAATTTTGTTCCTTTTGTCCTTCCTTTATTATAGCAATCTCTTTCCTACCTTGAATGTTTTCTCTTTTTTTTTCCCTTTCCCTGGAATATTCTTGCCATTGTATTTTGAGAAACTACCTCCTTTTTTATTCTTCTGATCTCAGCTTCAGTGTCAACTCTTGAATGCACGCTTGTCTGCTCACCAATCTAAACTAGCAGTTACCCCTGTTTTGTTCTAACTCAGCACTGTGTTTCCTTCCTTTGTAGGTCTTAGTACAATCCATGGATTCGTCTGTTTTGTACCAGGGCTATAAGGTCCACTGTGGCAGAAATTATATCTGTCTTGCTCAACTTTGTCTCTCTAGTACATAGCTCCAGGCTTAGCATATAGTAAGTACTTCAGAAATTGTTATAAAAATGAATACATGAATAAGATAAATTTTAAAAATATGATGTCAGGCTTCTAAGCTGCTTAAGAACTATAGTATAATTTATGGCATATATTTTATTTATTCATACATTGAATAGTCTTTCACATAAAATAATCTTGAAGATAGAAATGCAGAAGGAAATTGGTCATCTTATGAAACTTCATTACATTAAGAGGTGATAAAGAGTGAAAATATATTTAGTTAACTCCACAGATAAGTAATTTTATAACTATTAATGAAAACATAGATGTTTGTGATAACACCCTAGCATTTGATTTCAGCATTAGGAAGACAGGCATATCCCGCAATAGCCTTCATTTAGTTCCCTGTGAGTCTGTCCTCAGCAGAAAGTGGTCATTTCATAATCTTATACTCTTACTACATTTGCTGCATTTTCTTTCAGTTTTTCATAATTGCTGACATATCCTTAAGTATTTGCATCCACAACAAAGAACAAGTTTACCTCAAGGCAACTATCAGAAGATTAAGATTTAAGAATGTTTTAAAGCACAGGGTCAATTCAAAATTTTAAACACATTATTTCAATATTATGCTAAAGCAAAGATACTTTCCTCAAAATTCAAGCCTAAAGTTTTTGGACTTCTGAGAATTTCGTTGAATTCTAAGAATATTTACAGGTTCCTCAATTATGTAGTACATTTGTTGATTCATTCAGGAAATAATTCATGAAGTCTAGTTTTAAATCTATTTAATGCATGTAATTAGTCTATCTAATGTGTTTAGCATGTCCAGCAGATTCTGGCCAGGTCCAGAGCAGGCCATAACTTGACTTAAACTATGATTATGTAGCCAGTCAAACTCTGAGGCCACTTCCGTCTAGAACAGAGCATAAAAGTAGTTCTTTCTCGTATGTCTACCTGACAAAACCCCTGATTTAGTGCTTGACTCATTCATGTGAATAAAATGAACCTAGAGGCAGATTTAATGAACATAGAATCTTCACACTAGCATTACAAATTGGTGATTTGGTCAAGAAATTTTTATGACATTTTATAAAACTGTTATTACAGTACCACAAAATTGCTATGCAGGATAGCTGGCATCTTTTAACCTATGCAATGTGCTCGACCTAATTACACTACATTAGAAAAATAAAACGACAGGAAATAAAGCCTTTAAAAGTCCCTAATATATGCTTGTATAATAGTTGCTAATGGCTCATAAGATACTGCTACAGATTTTGAAATGCACATGAAATGCTTAAAATCACCCAAAATTTGCATTTACGTGATAAATTTTAATGGATCATATGGGGTAAATTAAAATACTACAGGTAAACTGGGAACAGTTTTTAAAATTTCTCACTACATATTTATTGAATGCCAGAAAGACACTTTAATTACTGACACGGCAATTTGAACTACTGTGTACTTTTCAACACATACAGCTTAATTGCACAATCTATGCTGGAATTTTTATTTGACAAAAAGAATATTATCAGAGTATTCTACTGAGTACCTCTGATTTTCACAAATAAGATGAACAATTTCCATTCAGTCACAGAGACACTGTGTTAAGAAAATAAACAAAGGTGTTTTCCCTTTCTTAATTTAAAAAATGTGTATTTGCCCACTTTTAGAAACAATATCATCTCAATTAAGGGGACCAAGTAATTAGGTACAGAGCATCAATGTAATGACATTGTGTACAGAGAACTACTTTTAAAATTTAGGTTATCTATCTTTTTCTTAATAACCTTCTTTGCTTTTCCTTATCTTATATGCTTCATGAAAGCTATAGTGTCCTCCTAATTTTTCCCATATGAACTATTACATACTTACAAAAATAAGACCACTAAAATCCAGCTGTGTCTAAAAGACAGTATACTTATCTTATACTTTGTTTTTCAAAGCCATGATTAAAATATATTTACCTAATTTTAATAGAATTTACCATCAATTAACTAATGAAGTGAAGTATCCTTCTGTTTTATTTACAGAATTTCCATTATTCAATAACAAACTACTTCAATTCACTGTGAACCAGAGCCCCAACTTTACCTAAAGATAGACTGCTTTGAAAGTTTAAAGTCCAAGAGCTTTATCAGAAGATATGAGCTTGAAAATAGTCTACCAGATGAATTCATAGAAATCTGAATTTCTATATCAATGGGATTTTTTCTGGTCAGACCAATTAATGGGAGATCTATCGCTTCTCAAATTTTATGTGTACAACAGTATTAAGTCTAGGCACAATGTTGTACATCATTTCTCTAGAACTTATTCATCTTGTGTAACTGAAACTTGTTATCTATTAATTAGCAACTCTTCACTTTTTCCTTCTTCCAGTCCCTGAAAACCACCATTCTACAATCTATTCTGTGAATTTGATTATTTACATCCCACGTAACATGTGAATCATGCAGTATTTGCCCACATGTGAGTGGCTCATATCATTTACATAGCTAGTACATTATTCTCAAAATATAAATTGTTCTACATACAGTATGGCCTCTCAGATTCCATTGACCAGATAAGAAGTTGGCCCAGAATTATAACTGAATACTACAAAAGATACCTTGTGTTAAGAGTCATACTGAGCCTGCTTAAAAAGTCATTTTCCTCTCTCTAGAGCCATACAAGCAAACTCTCAACCACACAAGGAACAAGTCTTTTGTGGAGAGAAAGTCTAGATAGTGCTAGAAAATTCTTGGTAAGCATGGTGAGTGGGCCAAGACATGCTAGGACTATGTTCCTAACCAGTCTGCCTTAGTTTCTGAGAACAAACTGTACAAAAGGAGACTGGTCATCCCCTCATTGAAAATCACTTTCATCTGTCTCCTACTACATTTCCAAACCTTAAGGTTTTATATTGTGAGGCACCTGGATGTTTTGTCTCCATGTAACTTTCCATTTGTGGATTTCGTAAATGTGATTTCAAAATGATGTCCAAATGCCCTTGCTATTTCTTTACCAGTCACCTAGCAGTGTTTTCTTCCTAATACCACAGTCTGACTTTTATTCTTCTCACTGCCCTTTCATGCAGCCACTGTTTCTTTTCTCATCAGTTGGCTACTGGACAGAAGTCATTACAATTCCAGGTATGGACATGATGATCACACTCTATTGCACAGCAAGGCCCGAGCTCCCATAACACACACACGTAATGTAAACCTATCATACCTGGGCCCCAGAGTCCTGTGGCTCACCTCTCTCAACGACAAAGGCATACTGTATAGAAGCAAGCAATTTAATGATCTCCAAGTAAGCACTGCAAGACACAGAGCCTCTCACAAATATGGAAGGCAAGATAAATCAAATCATTTAATAATGCATGAAATTTCTGCAGAATTGGACCAATTATAAACAGACTGAAAATAAAAAAGAACATCAGGGAATTAGAATGAGTGAATATGAGAAATGACTTTTAATATATTGCATTCAAAATTACTTTAGAATCATGTATTGTGAAGGCTTGGGCTAAATGAGCGCTGTTCTCTTTCATTTTTGTCATTTTGCAAATGAGTTCTAATAGGTAATTTCACCAGTGTTTGAGCTGCGCAATCTTGAAAAAAAAAATTATTTTATCTGTTGAGGGTTTTGGTTCTACATCCATAGTAGGGAAAACTGGTGGAAGAACTGAATGTCTTGAATTTCAATGCTTGATAAGTCATATTATAGTGTTAGTGCTTGAGTGGTCCGTTTATAAACAGGAGGGGCTATGATGGTTTAATAAAACATTGATTAGTATAAAGGCAACAGTGATCCACAAGTAAGTAAATAAATAAATAAATGCATCTGAATTACGCATGCTAATTGTCTTCTAAAAGTCAATTAATATCCTGGGTCATTGTGATATAACAATAAACAAAATGCAATCCCAAGACTCATCCACGTCATTCACAGCCTTATTTTACATCTTAATTTATATGTTTCCTATTTTTCGTCTAAGGTATTTCTTGCTATGTTTTTATATAGATTTTCAATAAATCCTTGCTGAAATAAGGTCCACTGTAAATAAGTAAGGAATTTATTTAGTTCACATGAGCACATATAGATACTTAAAGCAGCCCTTATTCTAGTAGAATGTTTTTAGACACACTGTTATGGTTTATATCTCCATGCCCCTCAAAGCCTCATGTGTTCATAGGAGATGCTTTCAGAGTGACTAGACCATGAGTTTGTGATACTGGGTCATGAATGTGTGATACTGGATCAGCACACTCATAGGTGTAGCATAGTTCTAGGTGCAGGTAATAAACTTACTGAAGAAGGAGGAGCTACCTGGGTGTGAGTGGCAACAACCAATAGGCTTTCAGCCTGGACGGAATAAAAGAGAAAGCAAAAGACAAGTTCTCTGCTTCCTGCCTGCCATGAACTGTTTCTCCTCTGCCATGCCCACCTGGCATCCTCTCCTTCCTTGGAGCCAGCTGACTATGGACTGAAACCTCTACAAATTGTGAGTTAGCCTTTCCTCTTTTAACTTATGGGCATTGGGTACTTTTTCCCAGCAGCGAGAAAGTAACTAAGACACACACCCATTCACAACTGCCACACAATATGACAAATACTTCAATTGAGGTGTGTGCTATGAAGCTTATAGAGGAGGATTAACTCATTTTGGAATTAGGAGTTGTTTATTAGAAACCACTCATAGAGGTGACATTTGAATGGAGACATGATGAATGAGTATGCATTTATCAGGGGACCAAGGCTTACCGCCCTCACAAAACAAAATCAAGAGGCAGAAAAATGCCAGGAGAATAAAGAATTGTACCATTTGGCTAAAGTATAGAGAAGCAAGACACTTACATGTGGTAGTCTGATGACTAGGTCATGGAGAGGAGTGTAGGAAGAGAATGTGGAATAAAACCATTAATCAAAGTAAAGCGAACCACTTTACTTTGATAGAGTGCACTAAGAGCCATTTATCTTTAGTCCTTATGGGTATATTGCAGTGGTTTTCTCCTGTCCACCTGGAATTCTCCACTATGGAAGTATTTTACATTCTAATAATTATATAAAATGTCAGGTCCTTTTGCTGTTCAGGCATGAAGGACTCAGATTTAGAGATTTTCAGCAGGAATTTAGAGATTTCCAGCTGAAATATGTTTTCATAGTAAAAGGGATAAAAGCGTTACATACTGACCTTAAGTGAGGACATTTTTTAAAAAGCCTGGGCAAATTTGGAACTTCTTTCAGTCCATTAAATTACAAAGGTTTCCTTTCATCACACAGAAGTTGGTAAAAGGCCATCAGAGATGTTATGGTTGAAAAGATTGCATAGTTGCATAAATATTTATTTTATTTTAAATCAAAATGGCCTTCCAGTCCCCTAAATGTCCATGTCAAGGTCAATCAAAGAACCATGACCTATTTTTCATTTACTATATTTGTTAACAACCCCAGAGCCTGTGTTTCTCCTAAAAAGGCATTGTAGTGCTGAGATGGTTCTTACCGCTTGGTCCTCAGTGTTAGGTTTTTGGAGGCTTACATTCTAACTTTACACACGCAAGATGGTGGCTCATCTATAATCCCTTATATTTGGAGGGAAATTCAAACTGATACCAGAAAATTCTGGCCACACATTGCCGACAGAAATTACTTGCCACACTGATGATGAGTTTAGCAACTAGAAAGCTGTGAACTCTGAATAGTTGGCAGGAGAATCTTAGGCTCCAACCAGATTCTTATGTCAAGTCAATCTATGAAGGAACAAATGTGTTTCTTCAGTGAAGAATGACATAGGGAGAAATATCAAAGAGTTATTTCATCAGGTAACTAGCTGTGACTTAGTTACTATCTTGTGAACTTAAGTCATTTAACTTATCCATGAGTCAGATTCCTAATTTGTAACATGGATCTAGCAGGAGATATAAGGAATACTTTCAAAGAATTCAAGAAAAGTACTTAACACTCTGCCTGGCACTTTGCATGTATCATGATAGCTGTTACTATCATTTTCCTCTAGAGTGATACTTTGGAATGACCATAAACGAGACAGAATTCCTCACAAATTTAGAGGGTCATGAGAAACTGAGGTATTTGGAACATTATTTAATCCAAAAGGAATTTACTGTGGGTTTACATTGTGCAGGTATTGTGGGAAAGAGATGATTCAGGCAGTTTCTACTCCCCCCAAATTTATAATCCTAGGATAAATACTGTCATATGCATGGACAATTTGTCCGTGAAGGCTGCTGCATTACCTGTGGAGAGGAGATTATGGCAGTTTGAAGCCACAGAGCTTTTCTCTGATGAGGAACAAAGTATAATCTTGGAAGAAGTATTTACTGAAACTGTTCCATGGTCTAGGCCAGTGATGGCGAACATTTTAGAGACCGAGCACCTAAAGTACAACCCCAAACTCACTTATTTCTCACAAAGTGCAACACTGCAATTAAAGCTGAATACTGAGGTTTTCATTTAGAAAAAATAACTGTCACCTGATGTTCAGCTGCTGGGGCAACCTGGCTTACATGCCAACTGAGGGGGTTTCTGTGAGCCTGCTGTGGCATATGTGCCGTAAGTTGGCCACTTCTGGTCTCGGGTATGGACTAGGCAGTGATTATACAAACTAAAAAACAAAACAGAAATGATACATGCTCTCATTTTTTAAAATGACTAAATTTAGTTTAATGATTGAAGATGATCTCAGTTTTGAGCATCTTGAGTTTGAGCTCTGTATGAACCACAGGCACAGATAGCTATTTCATATTTTTATTATGCATATTATTATATGGAAAAGTATGATTCATTTGACAGATCTATACATTCATATAATAATTTGGACAGTTTGCATCCACACTACCTCCTTGCAGTCTTCTGATTTTGCTTTAAAATGATGAAGGTAGTACACAAAAGAAAAACTTTACTCTCCGTGAGAGGAAGATTTTTTCTTAGTCAACATTTTAACAACAGCACCAAGCAAATTTAGGCACCTAGCGGGTCCTCAGGTAAGTTTGTTGAACAACTGACACAAAAGGACAAACACTTACTATTCTTATCGTTATCATTAACATTAACATTATTATTTGTCTCTGGAGACCAGACAAAATCAGCTAGACACAAAGTCACTACAATAGGCTTTAATGAAGTTTTGAGATTCAGTGATTGCTGGGGGTGTTCAATTCTTTGCATATGCAAGTATGTCTAGCTATTTGCATTTTTCTCCATAAAATTTAGAAAATCTTAGAAAAATCATCCTAACCCACATTTTCTTCTTCACTTACTTAACTGCATTTTCTTGGTTTTGATTGTTAAATTTACTTTTGTTACGATGTGCTTGCAATATGGAATGGTTACTGTGTTGGTTTGGTGCTTATTTTGCAAGGGGAACAACATAATACAGGACACATACTTCATATGATTATTTATAAGTCACCCAAAGAACAGTATACAAAAGAGTACAGGAAATCTGTCCACACACTAAGACCAAGAAATCCAGCTGAGGGCCTGGATCCCACAACAATGTCCTACAGTTGAGCTGAATACCCAGAGCTCATAACAATGCCTCCCATGAATCCAACTGGAGGCCCAGAACCCATGACAACATCTCATGCAGGCCTGTTTCACGGATCTGCTGGGAAGGTCCAAAGGTCAGTGGTGGAATCTACAAAGTCTTTGCCAGTAGGATGAAGGACCTATGCTAGCTAGCTGAGGGATCTGCACTGGAGCCAGGAAGTGATGCTCAGAAGAACCAGAGCTCCCCCAAAAGGTACCACAGCCATCGTCGGCAACAATGAGGTCCTGAGCTGCTCCGATGATCAGGATGGCTGAGTTCCCATCAGGGAAGCCAACGCAGCAAGCTTTTCCAGGAGGCTGGCAATGCACCATCTTCCCCTCCGGAACCAGGAAGCTATGCTCAAGTGAGGACCAGAGCTCCCCAAAATGAACTGAAGCCATTCTCAGTGCCAGCGAGATCCCAAGCTCCTTGGAGGATGAAAACAGCCAAGTTCATCGGAAAGCCAGCTCCCCACAGTCTCTCTCAGCTCCCAACAGCCTGCTTCTTCTTCTCCAGTTCTGTCTCTTATGCTGCTGGCAACAGTCCTCAGGTGGGTCTCCCACACCCAGCACAACTCACTCAGTTCAGCTGGGGGTTATAAGTTGACCACCAGTTTTCAATCCACTACAGTTACATTCATTGTGGGGAGTTGACACATGTACATAATTGCACCTCAATTCCTTTTACATCTCCTTCCCTCGCTCTCCTTCCCCACTCCTCCCATCTCTTGAATACCACCCTTTACAAAGCACCCTGCTAACTTCTTTGGAAATAATGCCAAATATGTTAGCTCTCTGTCTGTCCGAAGCTTGCATTTCTCAAATGATACTGCAGATATCAAAAACACAATGGCAACAGTGTGTTATCAAAATATAAAAGGAGAGAACAATAGCAGACAGTAGTATATCTCAGTAGAATTATATTGCTGCTTATTTCCAAGCATGATGTTAGCAGATTTTCAAGTACCAAATATAAAATCCTTTAAAAGATTTCCAATCTACTTTCTCCATCCAGACATCTGGATATAATAGCAAAGCATATTTAAATATGTCTTAGTAGAATTGCAGGGAGGGCTGCTTTTTATTTCCAGAATACAGCTTCATTGTTTTGAGGAGACTCAAGATTCAACACAATGAGCCCAAGTTAATGGACCAAGCCTTTAAGTAAAGGTACCAGCGTTGATTAATGAAAATGATAAAGTGCCGTTATATTTTTGTAGCAGCTTGTTAAAGTGCACACAGGATGAAAATGAAAGAAAGTGCTAAGCCTCCAAAGTGGCCCTGCATGCAAGATTTTCCCTTATCTCTACAATGGCAAAAATAGAGTGTTTCTTTTCTTCTCACAGCAAATTCTTATTCAGTTCACTGGGGACAAGGGTAGGACATGGAGAGAACAAGCACTTACTCTAATGACTTCCGTGGAACATATTAAACGTGGGGCTGCTGAAGATTTTCATGGACTTGGCCTTGTGAAATGCCATTCAACAGTAATATGCTATGGTGATATCCAAAGGAAATTGAATGCCTTCTAAATGAAATTAAATTAGTGCTTCATGATTAATTCTGTCTCTATAAATTTATCAAAAATCAATGGTTTGTAGAGTGGTTTGGAGATACAAATGAGTATGAGCACCACTGGATTAATGACACCTGCTTTCTAGTCCCAAAATAATACCTAACTTATGTGACACATATGCTTAAACAGATACACACATAAACAACCACATGGATAGCATGACCGAGTTTTCCTAGCTTGCTGGAGAAAATCTGATAATAAAACAAAAAGTTTTCATGTCCCAGAAATTTCTTCAGGCCTGGAAAAAGTAGAATAGTTGGTTATTCTGCCCATGTAATAGACCAGTTATAGAAATGACAATGCCACACTAAGTTGAAAGTCTGGCGTGATTGTGTAGTACCTTCACAACAGTACCTCACAAAACTGAAGATATGTTCATCCCCATTCTGTTCTCGGGGGTCCAACATTTCAGGGTTACTGGATGAGCATGTCCATTCTGATTCTTGCCAAGACCTTGGGGTATAGGTCACTTTATTTAGTGTACATATTAGAAATAGCAAAAATGCTTGCAGAAAATCATTATCAGAATTTTTCTCAGCAATGCCTGACACATTTTACGCCATCAATATATATTTGTTGACAATGATAACTTAGTACTCCTACCTCAGAGGATTCTATTTGTGATAACCCTGATTTGCAAGATCACTGAATGGGTTAAGCCACTTAATTTTATTCATGACAAAAATACTTTTTCTTCATAGTTACAATCAAGATGTCTGCGTTATGGTTCTCCTGGTCTTTTCTGGCAGTATAGCCAATATCCATAATGATAACATTTCCTTCTTTATGCACTCACCATGGTATGCAATACATTTGTAATTGTACATACATTGCTGCATGAGAGCAGTGATTTGAGGAGGGTAATTATTCTTTTCCTCTTTTACAAATGAGTGAACTGAAGTTAGAAAGTAAAAAGGAACTTGGAGTTGGGGTTGTAAGTCAGTTTTAGTTGCTTAGCATCCTGTTGCCCCTGGAGGGGGCACTGTTCAGACTCACTTGTAAAAAGCTAAATGTGTGGCACCTATAATTACTTCAATATACTCTCTCACCAGTCTATTTCCTATATCCACTATTCATTCATTCAATAAATTTTAGTTGAGCACCTATTACACTCCTGGAACTGCCACAGGGAGTAGGAACATAACATCAACTCAAATAAAATAAATATTCCCATGGTTCCAGTACTCTGGTAGGGAGGACACAATAAAACATAATTATTTTATATAGCATCAACAAATGATTCGAATTGTGAAGAAAAATGCAGTGCATTAAAGTGATGGAGTGCCCTTCCATTTTGAGAATGAAGGATACTCTTGTAGATAGAGTGTTCAAAGGAGGTCCTATTGTAGGTGATATATTACCACAGGACAGACACTAAGAAACAAGAGTTCAAAACATGTCAGGTAGAGAGACCGGCAAGTTTTTAGACCCAAAATGTGAATGCAACCAAAATGTCACCAAGTTCCAGGAAAGGCTGAAGGATAATGGGGCTAAAGCACAGTGTGGTAAGAGACCACATGAGAGGAGAGAGAGTCAAAATGTACATAGAAAAATGCTTCTCTTGATAATTATATCTTCTATGTGAGCATCTGGGCACATTTTACCCAGTATTATTGATGCTTAAAAATTTGATAATTAAAAATTCACATTTGAACTGATTCATCTATGGCCACAAGTAAGAATAATAAAAGAAGATGGAACATTAAAGACCATATGGATGAAATGCTTAAAGTTTATCAAAATGTGAAAACCTGTGACTGAATGTGGATAAGGCTATATCAGCACATGCAGATTTAATAGTTTTATGTGGGAGTCAGCAAACTTTTCCCTAAAGATTGAGATAGTAGTTTTGTTTTGTTTTTAAACTTTGTGTGCTCTAGGGCTCTATCCCAGCCTCTCAACTCAGCTACAGTAGCACAAAAGCCATGGAACATACATTGATTAGTGGTCATGGATTTATCCCAATAGAATTTTACTGAGGAAAACAAGCAGCAGGTCAGATTTGGCCCCCAGGTTTGCTGACCATAGATGGACAATATATTCAATCTGAAAACGGTTTTCTGCACACCTGATCATTATTGTTCCTTCCTTCAAAAACTAAAAAGTATGAAGACAAAGAAAATAAGAAAGTGAATGACACCAAGAGTGACATATGATATTTCTTGACAGTGGAGCTAGGTGATTTTTCGAAGCACTGCATCCTCCCACACAGCATAGGGATGGGAGGCCAGTAAGTATTCAATGACAATGAAACTTAACTGGCTGTTCTCACTTTTCATTGGTCACTTAGTGATAGTTCACTTTCAATGACCTTCAGCATCATCATACTCTTGCATAAGAAGATATTGTTTTCTATGTTTTACCAAGCATAGGAAGCAGAGCCTCCTTACTCCATGTATTTTATCAAACATGAGGACAAAACAGTCTTTGAATAAAGGTATTTTGGGTCCTCTAGACCACAGATGGTGAACTTTTTAGAGTTTTCAAGAATACAAACAGCCCTCTGCGGCATGCGTGCCATAGGTTCACCAACAGTACCTTAGGCTCTCTGTCAGGTGGGTGTCCCATTCTTAACCTTGAAGAGGACCAGTATTGAGTTTGCTATATTTTCCTATGAGGAACTTATCTTTTTCACAAAGGCTTCTAAATCATTGTAGTTTATCTGAATGACTTGAGTCTGGGTGTAGTAGTAGTCTTGCCACTCCTCTACCTATTCAGCACTAATATGATCCTTATACATAATGTCAAATGGTACATTCCTGCATCTAAATTCATTTACTTCCACACTTTAAGATGATGTGACCCTTTCATTGAGACTGAAGGAAGCAGAAATTTAAATAGTACACTCAGTTCATATTAATATAACTATATTGACTCACATGTTAAAGACACATAAGTTAAAGTAAACTAAAGGAATTTTAACTAAAGATTCACTATTTAGTAAATAGTTGAGCTTTAAACTAGTTTGTGTCCATGACTGGGAACCTGGACAAGGGGACTTTCTTGTGGAAAACAAGAACTAGATTGCAGAGGCATTAATGTGGCACTTATTTTGCACAATAAGTTAGTTTTGTTTTCTTAATGCATTCTTTAAAAGAAAGACTTTATGAAATAAGAAGCCTAGATAAGAAACAAGGTAAGTCAATTTCCCACGAGAAGTGAAGAGAACCTCCAACTGGCTTAATATAAATTAAAATGAAGTTGTGTAAAATAATATTTTTTTAAAAAACTAAAAGCAAAATTAAAAATTACTTGAAGTAAAAAAAAAAAAGATGAATAAAACTTCAACAATGGAGTCAGCAATGTGAAAGACAAACTGAAGAAATTTAATCACAATGTAGAAAGAGATGATTAAGAAGTGAAAATGATAAGAGACAAGGGTGAATATGGACTCACATAGGCAAGGGGCATTCCAGGAGAAAAGGCCAGAAATAATGGAACCAAAGCAATCTGATGAAGGGCAACTCTTCTGAACTGCTGGAAAAATATTTCAAAAAATCTCAGCCTGTGCCCAAAAATCAATGCAAAGACAACCACAGCTAGATATACCTGGCCAAGTTCTGTTTCTGAAGTACAAGTGAAGAAATATTAGCAAACATCTAAGGAGGAATACAAGTTATCTTTAAAAGACAATAAATCACTTCTTTTCAATCTCATCTGAAACACAAAATAGAAAAAATCGTGGGGCAATATTTTGAGAGTTATGGTGAAATATTGCAATCCAAGAGATGTATATACAGCAGGAGATGTAAAAGACCAAAATACTGCTGTATAGAATCTCTAAAAATTACTTGAATTACATGAAAAAGTAACTGACATATGAACAAAATTAACAATTCCAAAAAGCAGAAGGCATAGGGTAAGCTGAGTCTTAGTGAGCACTTAATGTCCACATACACCTTGTAAACTTTATCACAAAATTAAGGACAAACCTGTTAGGCGTGCTTAAAGAGTACTCATACAATGTAAGATAGAGATGCAATAACTGTAATGCGGATTAGAGAAGGATCTGAGTTGAATTTGAACTTTGAATATTACTGAGAGTTGACTAAATAAAGGTTTTGCAAAAGGTAAATGTAACTTCTACCATTATATGAAAAGTTCACAATCCACTCATTATCTTGAAGAAAACATAATAAAATGTAAGTGCTAAAAGACTGACAGCAGTGAAAACACCAAGGAAGAACAGGAATGAAACACACAACGAAGATAGTCGTCTAAAGGTCAGACCACATTCTCTTGAGTTTGTAATTACTTATTTTTTAAATGATTGCTCATCAACAATAATCTGGATCTATATTTCTAAATTATAGCAAGACAAATACACATCTGGGTTGAGAATCTGGCTTTGGAAGAAAATTCAGTTAAATGAATTTCAGTCTTTCCGGTTCTGTCTTGGATTTCTTTATTGTCTTAAGCTTCTCTATGCAATTGTTAAATTATGAGCGTTCTAAGACGTGATCTTGGCTTCCCTTCCTTTTTCCCTATATTCTTACCCTATATGAGCTTGGCTATGATCACAAATTTTATACAATCAAAATATTTGCCAAAAGAAAATAATAATAAATTTTATTATATTACACGTAAAAACTTCTTTTAACTAAAAAGCCTTTATGAAAGAAGGGAGAATCCAGACAACAACTGATATAAGATATTAGAAATGTATATACTAGCCAAAAGATATAAAAATATCATCCATAATTCATTAAACAAGTTGCAGCCAACTCAGTGGAAGAGAATATGGGCAGAAATTCTGAAAAGAAAAATAAAGATTTAAAAAGAAAAATGAGTAAAGTATATTATGAGTATACATAATACTGAGAAATATGCATAATTTTTCAGGAATAAAGTTATTACTCAAGATATGATACGTATTCTTATTTTTCATTAAGAGAGACACATAGAAAAAGTAATCTGTGGTCTATGCTTTATGTGTGTAATTATACCTCCAGGACCCCCTGTGGAAAGCATAACCGAAGGATACTCAAGTTCTTTATATAAAATGATGTTCTATTAGCATATAACCTACACATATCCTCCCATGTACTTTACAGCATCTCTATTTTGTAATACAACATGCACGCTATGTTAAGTAGTTGCATATTTGTCCATCTCATTAAGTATGCAGGCTTTTAGAAAACTTTTGTCATCCACAGTTGGTTGAATCCATAGGGGTGGAACCGGAGCATATGGAGGGTAATCATGTATATAATAGTCACATATGTACTGCAAATTATATATTCGCCTCAGAACTTCTTCCCTGGCAAACTAAAATAAAGTAGCATCCCACTAGCATCTACCTATTCTCTGGTCCTTTGTTTTTCTGCATTAGTAGCTCTCATATTTAAGATGTTAAGTGTTTTACTTTCCTGCCAAGTGAGAGTTAACAGAAAGGCAGAACACTGTTGTTAAGTATGTAACAACCCCGCACACATCTGAGCTTCAGATGATAGGTGCCATATCCCTGTCAGTCTTCCCTCTTCTGCCTCAATTTTTCCCTCACTTTATAAAGTCACTCTACTCTAAATAGTCTTCATTTTCATTATTCTTCTTAAACATTAGTAGATTGTTAATTACCACTGAGCAAAGTTTAGTTACTGTTTTTCTCATTTTAGGCACTATATTCTTATGTATGCAGCCAAAGATAGCATTTGTTCTTTGGGAAAATGAAACAAATTATACTGTGACTCATACTAACTTTACCATGAACATCAAAACCAGATGTCTTCTGTAATTACTCCCACTAAATGCTGTGCTCCCTATATGGATGTGTGCACTGGGCGTTTTGATCTTGAGTATGTAGATATACAAAAGGTTTTGTTAAATTTCTTTTTTGTGCATTCTATTGTTTGAGATTGTCAACACATTGCTTGATTCTGACTCACTCTTCTAAAGTACTTGCTATCCCTTACAATTTTTTGTTGTCCATTTATCTGATAAGGAAATAGTTAAATTCTTTGCATTTCTGATAATAATGATAATCAGGGCGGGGTTTAGACTAGAATCTTCCAGCACACTGGTAGTTCTGTCTCTAGGTACCGTTACAGTCCAATCATGCATAATTCAGTTAGGACTCTAGTCTTATTATATTTATTCATGTTACTTACAAAGGTACTATACAGAATGTTCCCCAAATGAGTTTCTGAGGCCCAACCTTCTTGTGTTGCTGCATATACTTTACTTGCTGCTGCACATATTTCATCTAAAATAGTACTGAAACATCAAATAATAACACTCTGCATTGCATGAATGCTTATTAAGGGTTATTAAATATGCTAAGCATTTTATATGAAATAACTCTGTAATCTGCCAACACCTAAAAGATGAGCACTCTATACACATTCCAAAGGTGGAAAAACTGAAGTTCAGAAAAGTTAAGGTTGAAAAAACTGTAACTGCTCTGAAATAATTAAATATTGTGAACTTAGATTAGTTTTCATTATCTGCAAGCTAAGAATGCATTTATATTAAGTCAATATTTTGTCATGCAGCGTATTCTTAAAATATTTTCCACATCAAAACAATGACAGTCCTGAAAAAAAGTGTTATCCATATTTCAATATTTAATTGCTATGAAGTGAGTGGAAGAAACACAGAGATTGTACAGGGATATGTTGCATTGCCTTATCCTGGAAGAAATTCCGGCCACATGTGGGAGCCCAGAAAAAATTCACTGCCTGGCTACCCCAGGAGTTCTAGTAAGCGGTCTGTAGTGCCTTTTAATTTAAAATTTATGGTTCCGAGAAGGAGATTTCTCTTCTCACGACACTTCAGTACAAATCTTACCTCCTGTTATTAAGTGTCACCAGTTCAAGATTTTTTAAAGCATGACCATAGAACTGAGTGTTCTACCCACAGTTTGTTGGCCCATGCAAAACAGAAAGCAGGAACAAGCTCCAGTTGAAATGTGAGAAGCATGTGAGGACTGCACCATGTGGCACTAACAAGAATTGTCCTTTAAGGGCATGAAAATGTAGAAACACTGTTTTCCTGAAACCTTGTTTTATTAACCTTTATCAAGTGCTAAGAAACTAGGACATGATGGGATTTTTGAACGTTCCTGTCAGCAGCAAAAGGGTAATGCTTGTTGTGATTGCTGTTTGGCAAAAACCTGGCCTCTCATTCCAAAAGGTCTCAAATTAACTTCATTCGTGAATGATTAGAGCGCACAAGATTACCTGGTTTTATTTTCTACTTTTTGTCACTTCCTTGTCATATGTAGATGAGGAATATGTGTTGCTCTTGGTATAGAATGGTTTGTGAATGTTAGTCAATAGCTGCCCCACTATTTACTATCACTGAGTTAATGCAGAAATTTGTAGGGAGGTCTTTGAAAATACATTAGAAGCAAAATCAACAGGATGAAAGGATGAAATTTCACATTCCCCTGCTTTATTCAGTGCAAAAGAAAAGATGTAGTTGCTGACATTTCCCTGTGGTGGGATTGTTTATTTTTAATACTGTCAGTAAAGACTCCATTTTTCCCAATGATAACACACTCTACTGTGTGAAGAGGTAGACTAAGACAGCTGTGTGTAGACATGTCTAAGGGAAACATTTTCTTTAAAAACTCAAAGGCAAATGTCTATTTCAGACTCTAAACCTCTCCAATCAGCAGGCCTCAGCTTTTTGTATTATGGTGTTGATTAGGGCTGTGGGATTTAGAATCAATTTTCTAGGAGTTGAATATTGACCCTGTTGACTGGTAGTTATTTATCCTCTCATTGTCTTTATTTTCTAATGTGCAAATTGAGACACTAGTCATATACTACATGCTGTATAAAAGGCTGCTGTAGGATGCAATTCATTAATTCACGTCAAGTGCTTAGAATAGTGCCTATTACTTAGCAATTATGCTTGCCGTTAGTGTCACTGGAGACTGGACTCAGAAATGAGCCATACTTAGGCTCTGGCTTACCTTTACCATTTGGATCCTACACAACCTTAAGCAACGCATCTCACCTCACCTCACAGGGTCTCAGTTTCTTCATGTCTATCTTGGTGATAATGATGTATCCATCTCACAATGCTCTTTGAGAATAAAGTGAACTAATTCAAGTAAACTGCTTTGGACAGTATCTGGCATTAAGAAAGCCAGGCAGTAGCTTACTAAGGGTTTTGTGCCAGATAAGGAGAGAATAAGAATCTTCAGCTGGATATTGATGTGGAAGAAAAATAGAAATATAAGTACAATCATCTTACTTTTCCACTTTCTTGGCTTCCATCAGCACTGGGTGTCTTTCTCTTTTTCCCTTTGTTTCTGCCTTGAGTTCACTGCTTTGGTCCCATACTTGGTTCCTCCACATCTCTGCTAGACTCCTCTTACAACTCAGTAGCATCTTCCAATTTGTAGGAACAGTAACCAACTTCAGGACCTTTGCACCTCTATACCCTCCTCCTGACAATGAGCAGCCACACCTTTCATTCTGATTGGTCAACAATAAACTCCTCCAGCCAATGCTAGTTCTCCAGTGGCTTAGATGTGACAAACCATCATATCCAACAACTCCATGTGGGGGAGGGGAATTTGAAAGGAAGAGTACTTAATGTTCAAGTTAGAGTAAAAGGGGAGCTTTCTCGACACACTCTGCAGAAGAATGGCTATCATCGACAACTCAAACAATAACAAGTGCTGTTGAGGTTGTGGGGAAAGAAACATTGTTGGTAATAATGTAACCTAGTGCAAGCACTATGGAAATTAGTATAGCAATTCCTCACCAAAAAAAATACATTTAACCCAGTTATACCTCTGCTGAGTATCATCCTCGAAGATTAAAAGACAAAGATTAAATTAGCTGTGTGTGGTGGTACATATCTATGGTCCTAGCACTTAGGAGGCTGAGGCAGGAAGATCTCAGCAAGTTTAAGGTCAGTTTGAACTACATAGCAAGGCCCTTTCTTAAAAAGAAAAAAGAAAGAAAAGAAAAATGAAAACAAAAGAAATTGTATTACATGGAACAAGTGTACAAATGTTTGTAGCTGCACAACTCATAATAGCTAAATTTGGAAGTGGCCTATATGCTCATCAACAGATGAATGGATGAAGTGTTGTATACACAGAAGATTCCTACACAGTCACAACGAAAGATAAATTCAAGTTATTCATAGGAAAATGAATCCACTTGGACACCATAATCCTAAGTGAAATAAATCAGACACAGCTTTAACATTCTATGGTTTCTCTTATATTGGAAATTGAAAACGTAAATAATTTAAACAGCAAAATAAAAGATAGCTGATAAGAAAAACCAATTGTGTTTGTTCACACCTGTATTTACAATACTAGGGTGGCCAAGGCAGGGGGATCACTGTGAGTTTGAGGCCAGCCTGGGCTACACTGTGAGTTCAAGACCAGCCTGAACTACATAGTGAGAATCTGTCACAGAAAAATGATAGTGATAGGAAATGGGAAGTTAGACTTTGGGGAGATGGTTAGGGGGTTTGAGGATGAGGGGAGACAAAAAGGAAGCCAGGGGGAGGGGAAGGAAAAGCTTTACTACAATAGGTATATATACCCTTTTCCCAAGATAAATGTAATTACTATGTATCACAAACACATGATAGTAAAAAAGAATCATTCCAAAGCAATCTCTCAGCCTACTTTATCTCCTCTTACTCAGATATGTTGGGCACACAGTAGAATATTTTCTAAGCTGTTCTCCATAATTACCCCATTTGATGGTTCTTTACAACACCTCATATTTTGTGTATCTCATCTAACATCCTTCTAAGCTAATGTGTCCATATTTATTTTTCAATAGAAATTTGAGTTATCTCATTTTCCTCTAATACTTGGCTATATCAGGTCACTTTCCCAGGATGTGTGTGTGTGTGTGTGTGTGTGTGTGTGTGTGTGTGTTGGGAATACTAGATACACTTTAGGGTGATTTCTTTGACTCGTTAATATTTATAAGTTTTGTCTTCCAGAGAATCTTGTATCATGTCAATATTCTTAGATTTATGGGCCTATGTTATGTAAATGACTAAATAAATCTCTTGGATTTGCCAAAAGTGTGTCATGGAGATTTCCTTACAAAATTCTATGGGGCTGGGGATTTAGCTCAGCAGCACAGCGCCTGCCTGGCAAGCGCAACGTTGTGAGTTTGACTCCCGGTACTGGAAAAAAAAAATCAGACAAAATTCTAGGAGTCTTTATCTTCTTTTGTGGCAGAGGTATACACAGTATCCATAGAAGCCTTTGTTTAAAGTCCCTATTGAGTTAACTGCTTGTAGAGGTGTTAGCTAAACATTTCACTCAGTAACTGCTCTTCTTCCATATAAGCAACCATCCAATGAGTCTGTATTTGACCAGATTATATCTTCCTTTTGAGTCTCTGTAGAAAGGGGAGACACACATGGTTGAGGCACAGCCAGTAAGAACAAGAAGTCATTTCCTGGAACCTAGTGTCAGACCCATTTTATATTGGGATCTAAATACATGATTCAATGTGGTACTCACAAATAGGTCAATGACTGCTTCAAGAAGCCTCCAGCCCAATACTCCCGTCTCTTATTCCCCATCAGCTGAACTTCTGAGCTGCATTGGTGAAATAGTTAACAGAGGCTTTTTAAGACTCCAACAGCGCGACACAAACAAGGAAACCTCAAAGCACAGGCCAGCAATCAGGCAGAAGCTCACAGTATGTACTCTCAGCCAACCAATGTATTAGCTTTTCCATTACTGGGACACAAAATCTGACACACACAAATTAAAAGAGGAAATGTTTTATCTGGCTTCAAGTTGCAAAGGTTTGAGTGCATGGTCCGCTGGTTCCAAGACATGAACATCGTGGCATAAGGGCATGGTGGAGCAAATCTGCTCACTTCATGGCACCAGGGAGCAGAGCACTGGAGAAGAATGTTTCTGAGTGATGGAGCCTCCAAAAGCACGCTCCTAGTTACCTGCCTCCCTGACTTGGTCCCTCTCCTAATAGTCCATTCAGTAAGAACATTAGTGGGTTAATCCAATTCTCTCTCCTGGAGACTCTCAATCTAGCCAAATTGAGAATTAAGATTAACTGGCAGGGCAGCAATGCAATTTAGAAAATAAGCAAATAAAGTACAACAAAAAGATTTTAAAAATGAGCCCTGGTAGTCTAGGATTGTAGTTACATATCATGCTCACTCAGGCAATTGTATGATTATTCCACATAGACAAAATTTAGTGACACATGCATTAAGTGTACTGAAATGTTTAGTATTCACGTGATGGGTTTTTTCTAGGGAAAGCAGTACAAGTTCCCAGGTAGGAGGGCAAAGAGATGGTCTTGGTGTTTATGGTGATCAGTGGATGAAATTGGGATAAATATTTTAATGTACAGACCAAGACTTGAATGGATTAAGCTTCACACTGGCCCTAAAGAGGGAAGCTCCTGAGCTTTCTTATCAGATGTAGATAAGAAGGGAAAGAGAAAGTGGTGGAGTTTGAAAGGTATTAGTAACCAAAGGTAAAAAGATGAAGTCAAATTCTTTATTATACACCTCGTTGCAGGAAATAGAGTTGTGCAAATGCAAATTGCCCTGGCATCATTGAAAATATTCATAGCCATTATAACCAAGTATCTTAAATTGTTTCTTATTTCAACTGCATTTTAGTAGATTAGCATTTCTCAATCATGTTCCTTTATAAAATCTTTAAAGGTAGTTTATACTTATCTTTCTTCTTCAACAAAGGTTGCAGAGAAAGACAAAGACTTACCATCAGCAAGTGAAACTCTGCCAAGAGGAAAACAGACCCCAGTGCACTATCTAGTAAATTATGTATAAGCAGTTTGTTACCTTTTCCCAATTTCATCTCATTACTGGAGAATCCACACCTGCAATAATGATCACAGAAACTAACATTTACAGACCACTAAGCAAGAGAGAATTATGCTAATGAATTATCTTAATTATCCTGGTATAATAATATGCATTAGTATATATTACATTATAATATGCTATAATAATATATGTTACTATATTATAATATGATTATATATAATATATCAGAAATTGGGTATTTTATGAAGAATGTAAATTTATTTTATTTTATATATATATCAGAAAATGAGTATTTTATGAGGAATGTAAATTTATTTTCTCATTGTTCTAGAGGCTACATAGTCCCCATAAATGAGGAATTGAAAGGTTTGGTTGTCCAATGAAGCTGGTCTCTGCTTTTAATATAGCACCTTGTTGTTGCCTTCCCTGAAGTGAAAGAAGGCTATAGTCTCACCAGGAAGAATGCAAAAGGCGAAGGGAGCCTTAAGCTTCAAGATGCCTCTTTTTCTGAAGGCTTTGATCCCATTTACAAGGAAAGAGTCTTCATGATCTAATTCCCTCTTCAAGTTTATAGCCCCTGATACCATCAGTTATGGCTGTGTCTGGATGTCCCCCCAAGGCCTCATGTAGTCACAGGTGGGGTTTTCCAGAGATGGCTGGATCTAGGGTGTGTGATACTAGGATCAAGGATGTGATGCTAGGATGAAGAGTATGAGTGCTACACCTCTACTGGTGGGTAGCCTGGATATGATATAAGGGACAGAAAAAAGTTCATCACTTGTCGTTTGTAACTCGCTACCTTCTGCTTGCTATGAACTGTTGTCCTCTGCAGTGCCCCTCTGCTGTGCCACCCTGCCTTGGAGATAGTCAGCTATAAACTGAAACCCCCACAAACTGTGAGCTAAATAACCCTTTCTTCCTTTAACTTTGGGTTTTGGGTATTTTGTCGCAGCAACAAGAAAACTAAGCCACCATCATACTGACAACAGCTGGATTTTGGAGAAGACATGAACCATAGCAATAATATCCACATTTTATCCTTGTTACAACGCTATTAAGTGGGAAAATACCACATTTAGCACCTCCACTGGGAATCTTTATGTAATATGTTTTTCAGTTTCAGAGGCAGACAATATCATAGAGGAGGGGATATGGGAATAATTATGAGCCAGGATTGATAAGAACCTGCAGTACTCCCACTCATATTTTCACTGGCAAGAACTCACATAGCCATTCAGATCTGTAAGAAAGGAGAATCCCAGTTTACCCAAAAAGAAGAGAACTTGAATTTTGAAGTTCAGATGGTAAGCTCTGTAACACTGACTTCTTCATCCCTTTATACTAATAGGGTAGGATCTTGTACATAGAAAGTGGCCCCCAAAATATGTGTTATATGAATGAGTTTGATTTTTTGCTCATAGTTATAGAGCTTAAAAGCATATAATTTAGTTCAGTAGTATTTTTAGATACAGAGTACCAGCAAAATATCAGCAACAAAGTAAATAGCAGTATGTAAAAGTTTCAAATTATTTTTCTTCTGCAAAAAAATCACCAAGAAAGTGAAAAAACAACCCAAAGAATAGGAGAAAATATTTGCAAAATATATTCATTTTATGAGCATCTAGCATTTGGAATACATAAAAATATAAATGATTCAGCAAATAAGTGAGGAAAAACTTGTTTAAAGTTCAGTGGAAGTCTAGCCATGGTGGCACATACCTATAATCCCAGCATTATAGGAGGCTGAAGCAGGCGGTTTACATGTTCAAGTTCAACCTGAGTAATTTAGCAAGGCCTTGTCTCAAAATTAAAAATAAACATGGACTGGAGATGTAGTTTACTGCAAGGACTCTGAGTTCAAGCCTCAGTATGATTAAAATGTAAAAGACCCATAGTTATCTATCTATTTATCTATCTATCCATCTATCTACACAAAATGTGAAAAATACATAAAAAGATGTGGACATCAATAATGAAATAAAATGAAAATCACAATTAAGGTAGCATTCCACTCTTACTAGGAAGAATAATGATATTTAAAGAACAGCATAAGTGTTGGAAAGGATGTGAAGAAAGTGGGGCACATACACATTTCTGATGGAAATGTAAAATGGTGCAGTCCTTGCACAAAACTGGCAGTTACACAGGTTGTACACAGTGTTCCCCTGTTATTCAACATTTCAAATTCTCGGTTATAACCTAAAAAGTTGAACACAGAAAACAGCAGCCAAATGAGGCATCAAAATATGTGAATATAGATAATATGTCAGAAAGGAGAGAATGTTCAAATTTATTAAATAATTTTCAGAAGTAAGGTGGGGGACACACAGATGACTATTGAACATGGTACTCTGAAGTCACTGGTAACCTTGAGGAAAGAAGGAAAAGCAGTGGGAATATTCGATGTAAACCTGAATGATGTGTATTTGTTGCTAGGAAGTGCGCAGGTGGTAGACAATGAGATGTTTTGTGCTAAGAGGGACAGAAAGGAAGCAATAGTTTGAGATGGACATGGTGTCAAAGGAATGTTTCCAAGAGGCCATATTTTTAAGACATCTGAGTGGTGATGGGAATGATTTGAGGAAACTGATGACATCAGAAAGAACAAATGCAGAAGACAAAAATACTGAAAATGCAAAAGGAGTAATCAGAGCCCTGTGGATGGTATTGTACCAAAACTCATTCACTTTATATGAGACCAGATACGTTTATACACTATATAAAAGAAAAGAAAATGATAAGTATACAGTTACAAATGCAGGTATTGTGGTGGATTTGATGGTGGAGCTATAAGAAAATTCTTGATCCTCTTAATCTGAGAAAGACAGATAAAAGTCATCAAATGACAAGAGTGAGAGCATAGAGTGTTGAAGAAAATAATGTGTGGAATACTTGGCTTGAGTAGTGAAAAATGATACAAAATATGGAAGAATTACTGACTGCCAATCTATGATCCATAACATAAGGTTAAATTGGTCAGCTCCATTTCTTAAATTTCTAAATTAAAACATATTTGTTTATTGTATCAGTTTTCTCATTGCTGAGACAAAATAAACTGCCCCTCAATATAAAGGGAGAGATTTCATTTGCTCATCACTTCAGTCCATGATCACGTAATGCCACAGAGACAGCATAGTGGAAGGGGGAATGAGCCATGCATTCTGTATGTTCAAAGCTAGGGTGCTTAGTTCATGAGGCCAGGAAGCAAAACAGGAGAAGAGGTCCAGAGAGGACTGGGCAAAGGACTGTCTAGAGTACATATGGCCATGCTTTGGTGACACATCCAGATACCCCCAGAAGTGTGCTCTACTAATCTACTGAGCATTCCTTAATCCCATGAAATTGACATTTCAGGATTAACAGTTATTCTGGGCATTGTGGTGCACACCTGTAATCCCAGTACTTAGAAGGCTGAGGCAGGAGGATCTCTGTGAGCTTGTCTTGGTTACTTTTCTCTCATTGGTGGGACAAAATACCTGATGCCCAAAATTAAGGAAGGAAAGGTTTATTTTGCTTACAGTTTGTGGAGGTTTCAGTCCATACTTGGCAGATTACAAGGCAGAGTGGCACATGGCAGAGGGCTACAGCTCATGGTGGCAGAAGACAGCAAAAGCAACAAGTGCAAAAGCCAGGAATGGCAGCAAGCAGCCTCTTGCTCTCCCTTACATATGCAAACTGTCCACCCCAAGGCAGGTGTAGCTCTCACACCCATAATCAATCAAACTCTAAAAGCCTGCCCCATGACCACATGAGGCTTTGGAGGGACACCCGGACACAAACCATAACAGAGCTTGAGGCCAGCCTGGGCTACAAAGTGAGTCCAAGGCTAACCTGAACTGCATAGTGAAACTCTGTCTCAAAAAGAAAAAAGAAAAGAATGGATTAGCAGTTACATTCCACCCTTTGGCAACATCAAAACCAAGCACACTTCCTTAAACAGTATTTAAACTCAAAATAAATACACTAAGAACAAGTCCATAACTGTCTAATGTAGTACAGCTATTCTCTTTACAGCTGGAAATTCTGACACTCAATACAAACTCTTAGCTATGAACTTTTGTAAAAATAAAACCAAGTTCCATAATCACAAAGGCATAGGATAAAGATTCCCATTTCAAAAGGTAGAAATATAGGCATAGGAAAAGAACTGGAACAAAGTAAGACCAAAATCCAGGAAGGCAAATGTTACATCATTTAGCTCCATGCCCAGCATCCAAAGTACCTGGTGGTAACATATGAATGCCAAAATGCATGATTAGCCCTACACCTATGACCTAGATGATAGTAGCCTACAATGCCTCTCTTTTGGGTTGGCTCCACTCACATCATAAAGAATTCCTTGGATAGCTTTCCACATTCTTGGAGTCTTTGACTTCCTAGGGGCTCCACTACACCTTCAGCTTCATTCCCACAGATTCACACAATGCCCTCTCAAGAACTCTTTGCCTAGCCACCCAAGCAATCCTTTAAAATCTGGGTAGAGATCTCCTTGACAATAACTTTTGCATTCTACATATCTAAAATGCCAGCCTCATGTGGAAAATGCCAAGGTTTGCTGTCATCTTGAGCATTACCAGCTTCCATTTAGCCAATGCTTACAGTGACCTATGAGTGCCATGAGGTTTAAGCATGGTGAAATGAATCCTGAGAAACCAACACCCTAGGTCTTCTCAACCATGGATCTCAGGGACTCTCTTCTTAAATGAAAGGTTGAATCTTTTACACCCCTGAGCCTGCAATGGGTGGGGTTAATCAGATTCCTGAGATTCTCTCAAGGCATCTTCTAGCTCCTGTACAAATTATTTGGGTTCTTTTTTAATGGCTCTAACCTCTTCATAAATCACACCTCCTTTCATTCTTATTTCACTCTAAAATGACTTCTCTTTGCACCAAAACGACAGCTTTTCCAAAGTTTTTGCTCTGCTTTTTGCCTCCAATTCTCACTATAAATTTGGCAAAAGGTAGCCGTCAGTACCTCTGACACGGCCAGAATGTTGAACTGTCTTGAAATTTCCTCTACCAGATTAATTGTCTATGGCCATACCACCCTAAACTCACCTAATCTAATCTGATCTACTAGATTAATTCACCCACTATCCTTAATATCAATTTCCTGCTAAAGGCTCAATACAGGGGCAAAATGTAGATGAATTTTCTTCCAGAGTGTAACACACATGGCCTCTAGTCCAATTTCCAATGGAGTAACTGTTCTACTGTGGCCTTTAACTGTCCACATTCCTTTCAGCATCCTGGTCTTCTAGACATCAACTGGAATTACCTATCAAGCCCTACTGTATCATTCAAGGGCTTCTCTAGCTCACGTGTCCAAATCTTTCCAAAGTCTCCTTGTAAAACATTCCAAAGGCCTCTAAATCATATAGTCAAGTACTCTCATAAGAAAGGCCCTATTCCAGATTAATTGTCATAATTATATACAGGAAAATAAGTAGGAAAATTATTTCAACAAGTATTGAAGATTTGCCAGGAAAGTACCAGGGTAAAAGACTGGGCAGGGAGGTGAAGGTCATGAAAGTGACTGATAATCATTATGGTCACGAACTCTAACTTTGTAAGGAACTGATACATGAAAAGGGTGGCTGATGATGAAAAACAAGAATAAATAATAGTTGATGATACAAAATAGGTCGTTAACAGATTGGAGGTCTCAACGTAAAAAGATTGTGGAATCTGGCTGAGCGTGTCTATAAATTCAAATGAAGAAGAGTTATTGGCAGGAAAGGCAGGTCAAGACCTCACTATTTGTGCCTTTTTTGAGAACGACAATGTCCAAAGCATGACGATTAAGTTCAGTGAATTAAGTATAATGAAGGAAAAAAATGTCATTGGCAATGAAAGCATGAACAGTTTGAAAAGTCACAAATATTGGATGAATAGCCACATGTACGTTAAAGTTGCCAAAATGGTAGAAGCAATAAAATTAGAGAGAAGGGCAGTGACTCCGTAGCAGAAGCGATTAAATGGATGATGGTGAATAGCTGCATGGCACGAAAGCAGGTGTAGCAGCTGGTATCCTCTAACAGCATGCACTTCTAATGAGCTCTGGCTTTTGAAAGAGACAACAACGGAAAAGGTTTTGAAGTTACAAAGAGAAGCGAAGTAGTCACCTCCTCCACCTCTAGTCCCTGGGGCATGAGAAATAAAACTAGTGTTCACTTGAAAGTGAAGAAGATATGATCCCCTCAGAGAACAACCATCTTAGAGTTAGAAAAAGGAAATGAAGGGGACAGTGATATGAAAATTTGAAACTACTACAGAGTCCCTTAATGATAAGCAATAGGTTAAATGCAGAAGAGAATATAGGCATTGATGATGGAGAGAGAGTTGGTCAAATTTTATTTTTATGTATAGAACAATATGTGGCTAAGAGTGTAGGTAACACTGCATATTCTTCACTAGGGGACTTCAGTGAAACTGGTGAGCCTGGATGGAATTAATCGTGTTGTTCTCAGGAGAACATAAATAACCAGCTCAAACTACAGACCACCATGTTCGTCTGTAGTGTAAGTGGTACTTCAGGATGGTTCTTTTCCGTACTTTGCAATTGTATGGCAAGTTAGGATGTGAATAAAGCCCTCCTGCCTAAGGTCTGCTCAATTAAGTTTGATTTAGAGGGCTGGGGATTTAGCTCAGCGGCAAAAGCGCCTGCCTGGCAAGCGCAAGGTCGTGAGTTCGGTTCCCGGTACTGGAGAAAAACCAAAAAAAAAAAAAAAAAAAAAGTTTGATTTAGAGTCCAGAATATATCCTGCATGGTGCTCATGCCCTGCAAAAATAAACTCTTGAGACATCTGAGCAGGCCATTTGAAAGGAGGGGAGCATGCATGTTCAGCAGTGTGTCTATGAAAAAGATTGGTACTTAGCGACTATCATAGGCATATGAAAGCTCTGTATCATCCTTAGCCAACCCAACATGCCTGCATACATGTGGCCCAGATGCAGACACCAACATTTACTGGGCAGCTGCAAAGCCAAAGTCAGGGAAGCAGAAAGGCTGGGATGGAACAGCACTGTCTCGTGGGAATATACTAATATAGGCCTACCTGGCAGGTGCAATAATGGCAGAACAGTAAATGAACAGTAAATGGAAGAACAGTAACTTTTGTTCTAACTTCTGTCTCCAGGAAGAAGCACTTGGAATTGTATTTCCTACATAAATTCACCTGCTAAAACTCCAGGGAGCTCATCATCATGGGCAGATGTTCTCACCTAAGTATGGTTACTCATGTTTAATCAAAGTCATGGCTGCATCTGGCTCACATTAAAAGGTTTCTCTTTGTCATTGTCTTGTAAAAGAACATTTCCCCCCATGTATAAATCCTGACTCAGAACATCAATTCAATCAGCCCCAGGGGCTCTCTGGCTACACCTTCCTCCTGGGAATAAACACTGTCCCCAGAGAATCAATTTAAGGCATGTTCCCAAAGTGCTTTTCTTTTCTATGTTTATTCACTGGAATGGCCAGGAGTGAAGTACAGACAAGACAACACAAACTTAAGATTCAGTTTTATTCATCAAATGCTTCCAATGTACATGAGCATCAAAGCAGGAGAGGGGAAGCTTGAATTGAATTCCCAGGGCAGATCTGAACTCAAATTGTGAAGTCACCCCTCATTAGTATTGTCAGTGAGTTAGTATTTATCCATTCTGACTCTGTTTGTTCATTTTTAGAAAAGGGTGAGGGGCTGGAAAGTGGATAATTCTTCATAAGGTTGTAAATATCAAATAAGACAACGAATGTAAAGGGTATAGCACAACATCCAGTAGAGAAGAAAATATTTGCAAACCATAAACCTCATGAAAAGGATTTGCATCAAGAATACATACAATATACTTACAACCCAATGATAAAAATAAATTGTCCATAAAAAATGAATGAAGAATCTGAACATTTTCCAAAATAAGAGGCAAAAATGTCCAACAAATATATTAAAGTATGCTTGATATCACTATTCATGAGTGAAGTGTAAAGAAAAATCACTTCCACTCACTAGTACAGATACAGTCAAAAAGTTGTATTAGCACAAATGTTGGCCAAGATATGGAAAAGCTGTAGCTCTCCTAGACAGACAATGAGAATGTAAAATAATGGGGCTTCTTTGGAAAAAAATATTTACCACTTCCTCAAAAACGTAAAATGAAGTTATGTCATGACCCAGCATTTCCATTCCTAAATATATACCCAAGATAAATGAAAATATATACTCTTCTGTGACTGTTAATCATGATGTGTCAACTTGATTGGGTAAAGAAACATCTAAGAGACTCATAAGGTACATTTCTGTATGTATCAGGGTAGGTCATGGAGGTGTGACCTTGAGTACTAGATATATGGTTCCTGACCCAGTTACTTTCAACAATTGTTCCCTGGCTCTACTTTCCAGTTGCTCAGAACAAAGCACCTTGGCATTGTCACACCCTTCTGCCGTGATATTTCTGCCTTGGAGCCAAGTAACGTGCACTGAATCCCTTGAATTCATGATAGAAACTAAACCTCTCATCTTTTCAATTGCAGATGTGGGGTTGTGTCTCAGCAACAGGAAAACTGACAACACATCACAAAGAAACCTGTGCATGACAATTCACAGAAGCAATGTGCATAATAACCAAAGACTATGAACAATGCAAATACTCATGAACTGGTAAATTCATAAACAAAATGTAATAATCCAGCATGGAATTTTAGTTATCAGAATCAATGAAGAACTGACACACTCTACAACATGGATGAATCTTGAAAGCATCATGATAAGTGAAAGTAGCCAGTCCTAAAATATCACTTACTCTATGATTCCAATGTTAAATTCTCACATCAGGGAAACCTATAGAGACAGCCACTCTTCTAAGGTTTGCTTGGGGCTAGGTGGAAGTTAATGTCATTGAGGCACAGTATAAAGGGTACAAGGTTTGTTTATAAGGTAACAAAACTGTTCTAAAATTGACCATGGTGACTTTTGTATATATTTTAAAATAGCAAAAAACATTGAACTGCAACTTTGAATGGGTAAATTACATGGTATGGTAGTTATATATCAACAATGATATTGCAACAGCCTGTGTGGTAGGAAAGAGGACAAAACTGACCCCTCAAAAAACAATAAAAGAGTTTTGTGTAGTACCTGAAATGTAGTAAAAGCTTAAAGATGCAATATTATTCTATCATCACTTACTATGCTTTCCGGTCAATTACTTTTTCTGGTTCAAAATCAATCCACAGAAAATGACCAGATTACTTGGAAAAAATTAAATATAACTAATAATTCCTAAAAATTGAAAAACGATCTTTTGAGCTAGACAACCATGGATGTACCATCACTAAATTATGATCTTCCTATTAACTCTTCAGTTTCAACAACTACATTGCTGGGGTAAAAATAGCACTTGTTTCATACAGTTACTGTTAGGAATAAATGAAATAAGATATGACCTGTGGCCAGAGTGACTCGAGCAGAGTGATTCTCAGCAGAAATTAGTTTTTCCTACCACTATCCACCTTCCCCCACGTTCTCCTCCCCTTGAAAGTTTTCTTCAATGCCACGTGTTAATGCTTCTTATTTAAACATCAACTTTGCCTGGACATTACTTCCACTTAATGTTTCATTGATTGAGCATTGTCAGCTACTGGAATATTAATTATTGCAATGCGTTCATCACTATTCCCATTGTTCTCTGCAGATAACTTGTTGATAGATTCTAGTCACTGACGATGTTTTCAGTAGTCAGTATTGTTCCATTTGAACCTCTTTCTGGGGAACCTTTGCTACTCTCCGTAGCTACAGGTAAGAAGATCCTTCACAGAGCACTCAGTAGAATAAACGTGACTCAATGACTATCGCTGCTAACATTCTAAGTGAAAACTGCTACCAGATAATTGAACTTTGTGCCCTTGTGAAATTTTCTCTCTCCTCCCAGGAATGCTTTTTTTGAAAAATTTACTCCAAATTAACAAGTTCAAATACTTAAGGAAAAAATAAAACAATATGTTAAAAAACATATCAAGATGTGCTTGGAAATCAATGTACACTTATTTAATATAAAGGAATGAAGATGAAACTGCCACAAAATCCCTGCTGGAGCAAATCACATTCTCTGCCCCAGGGATTGAAGAGAAGAGTAATTTTGTCACAACTATATATCATCTATCCAGATGTGTGACTTTTTTCAAATCTATGAAACCTGTCAAATCTCACTCTGTAAAGTAGGAACACAGCGTTGAATTTAAAGATAATTGTATGTGCTTTTGTAACCAAGCTTATTCTACAGTGGAATAAAATATATTTTTATACCTTACAACTTCATTCAGAAATTCAACATAGGAGTTGACTATAAAAGTGGTAGACTTCGTATATAGCTTCCAAAGTTAAGTATTAACCCTGGAATTTTAACGCTTTTAAATTAACTTACCAAAAACATGAGCCAAAGCCAAAGGTAAGTTACAGGCTGTTTCAGGGAAAGCTGCTCCCTGTGGCAACACTCTACAGAGGGAATGTCACATGTCAAATGTGCCACCTTCTTGCCAAGGTGTAAGTTGGTGACAGGCCACTTTGAGAATTTTAATGCTCAGAAAAATGTCGTGATGCCACTTCTGATAACAGCGTGACCTGAAGGTCTGAGATTGTCCTGGAAGGAAATTCACTTTAAAGATTTATTCTGGTCTCTTAGCAATATTTCTGTCCACTCCTCCTTTTTCCCATATTAATGTTAACTCCCCCTTTCTCCCATGTTTACCGTATTGATGCTCCAGGGTTCAGATACACAATAGTCTCTCTTTTGTATATCTCTTGGAAGTGCCTCTTACCCATGCTCTTGTTGGACCAAGCCGGTGTTGCTGCTCTGCTGACTGCTTCTTTCTCAGAGTCCTCAGGAGCACTTCATATGGCTTTGAGTATTTTATTCACGACATTTAGCATTAATGTCATTAGTGTTAACATTTAACGAGCTTTTACCATGTACCTGACATTGTTTTAAGCATTTTGTATGTTCTACCTTAACTTAGCCTCCCAATAACTCTAAGAGGTGGCTTTTATCATTAGGCCTATTTTACCAATAGGGAAACAGAGGCTTAGAGCATTTGTATGGCTTGCAGACAGAAACAGAACTACAGAGCAGCAGAATTGGTATTTTTTAGTCAGGTTTTATGACTTAAAGTGTTATACAATACTGTCTCATTCATTTTTCATTTCAGTCCTCCTTCAAATGAAATCCATAGCATTTTATTTTAATTTTCATTTCTTGATGTCTACTGCAGCACATATAGAATGCTCTAGGACACACAGTGCATGATATATTGCATCTATTTTCTTTACTGTACTCTTTCAAATAATTTCACATCTAGAATCTTGGAAAAAATAATTTAGAAGGAGACGTTGCTGGCTAATGACACTGACATGGACAAATACCATGATGTTCCCCGGTAACACTGTTGAACTGTGCTCCCCCATGGCATTTTAGGAATTGTTGCAACAGTTGACTCTTGCACTGTCCTTGTCGATAATGACTCTCAGTGACGAGGCTCCTTGAGTATTGGTCACCAAACTACAGCACTAAGTATCCCACCTTTTCTATCCACTAACCTGCCACCTCCAGACAGTGCTTGTAAGGTCCGTGTAGATGCCTGCCATCAGCAGGACCCACTATGCCATGTCTTTTCTCAGTCTGAGAGCACCAACCTTCCTGGTTAGTACTACCTATATATCCCAATCTCTTCAAACATAGACTTCAAATTTCTCCTAACTGTTGGTCATGTGGTCTTCATTTCTTCATATGTCTCCAAGTTGCAGATGTCAGTTCTACAAGCCAAGTCTAGATCTACAAGCCAAACAGGCTCTACGAGACAAAAGAAAGTGACTTTTTAAAAGTCCTCATGTTTTTACACAGTTATTTCCAACAACTAAAAATTGGGATGTTCATGTAAAAATGCACTTGACCACTTTTTCTTTTCTTTCCTTTCCTTTTCCTTTTTTTTTCTTTTTGGTAGTGGGAATTGAACTCAGGACCTTGAGCTTGCCAGATAGCACTCAACCACTTTTGCTTCCCCCTAGAGATCTGACACCGGATCACATTTCTTGCAAGGGAGCAATCTCTTGGAGCCAGAAGTAACAACTATTGTTAAACAGGCCATACACACTCTAGTTTACCACCTGCCTGTTTCATTTCCTTAGATAAATTACCACAGCTCTTTAGGCATTTGACTTTGGATTCAGGACTTCTAAACTGAAATCTATTTCGGGTTGATTCCAAAGCACTTGGAACTTCTGTTTGTTTGCTTGCCTTGTTTGTTTTCGTGCTTGCTCTTTGCAGGACGGAGAGTTGTTGAAACAAAAGAGTGGTTGTCCCTACTCAAAGATAAGCAAAGGTATTAGGAAGAATGTCTCGATTAATACTAACAAGGTATAGTAGTATACAATTTGCAGCACACAAAAAATGCTCAGTACATCTTTGCTGAATGGATAATAATTTTTTTTCTTTCCATTCGTTAGTGTAAATTAAAATGAGAAAAATATATAATGTAATTTCTCTATAATTAATCCCATTATACCAGTAAAATAAGAATATTTTATTTAAATTCATTGGTCACATATATTTCTCTTTTTTGGAGTTATCTAACCAAATCCTTATTCAGTTTCCTGATAGAAAATTTAAATTTGTTTTAATATTTTCTAAA
>NW_004955539.1:241929-301859 GCF_000276665.1 Chinchilla lanigera | reverse complement strand
TTCTTCAATATTAAAAATAATATCAATAATAATACTATCAATAGATTCAATAGATTTTTGTCTTCCTATTTAATTTTCATCACCTTTGTGGGCAATGGGAATTACAGAGAAAACAATTAGTCTCCTGGGTTCATGCTTGGATTATGCACAAAAGTGATACAAGGTATAAGAGAGTGAATTTCTTCCCCTCCTCATTTCAAGATTCCTTATACAGATTGATCTCAAAAAATAAAATAAGCAACAGAATATATATTTCTAACCATGTGATTTCTATCCTAGCTTCAACTAAGTCAATGGAAGATGAGTGATATGGTTTAAATATAAATGTGCCCCCCAGTCTTCTGTGTTTGGAAGATGACTGGATCGTAGGAAGGCTATGCTTACCAGTGTATTAATCCACCGATAAGTTCATGGCTGAATGTGCTATAGAAGGTTGGGTCTGTGCTGGAAGAATATGTTCTCGTCCCTGGGCTCCTGTCTCTTCCTCTCCCTGCGTCCCCTCTCCTCTCCTCTCCTCTCCTGTCCTCTCCATGGAGTTTCACCATGTTCTTTCTGCCTTGCACCAGTCGAATATGAACTAAACCCACTGAAAAACTGAGAACCGGATAAATCTCTCCTCCTTAAATTGGAAGTATCAGGTATTTTTTCTGAGTAACAAATACAGAGCACCTTGTTAACAGTGCACACAATCTCCCCATAGAAAATAGCAATTGGCATTCTGATGTCAGTGGCACAATGCCTACCAACATTTCTCCAAATATCTTTCCCCCTAAGTAAAGTTAACTTGACTTGGTGGCTTTATTTCTATTTACTTTACTTCCAAGACTGGCAAACACTTTATGCAAAAGACCAGACAGTAAATAGCTTAGATTTTGTGAACCACTGGATTTCTGTCCCTTCCTGGCCTGTTTGTCTTCTTCTCCCTAGCACATTAAACTCTTTTTAAACGAACATTCTTAGGCCATACAACATATCAATGGATCGAGTCCACAGATTCTCAACTCCTATTTCATTTAATATATTTATATTTTCAATTCATGTAAAGCCATTAGCACAGAGAGTGGAACATGCACAAAAACATCACCACTACTTCAGTAATGAGTCATTTCTATTTAGTTTAGGTCCACCTACTTGTGCATGGCTTTTATAGCTATCCCAGGATGGGTGCAACCTGCTGCCTCACAGGAAATGGTGAGCTGGCCTCCCTCCAAGCAGCTTGAGAGAGTTCACTGAGTTTATCCCTTCAGATCACCTTTCTCTTTGGAGTGTTTCTTTACACATGACTTTGCTTTTGTAAGGTGAATAATAGTCATACTGGACTAGGAGTCTGCAGTGGTCTATTTTGCAAGTAAGGTCACATTCTGAGGTACTGAGGGCTATGATTTCAGCACATGACTTTATGGGAGACACAGTTCACCCCATAACATCCAGTTTTGCTTTTCCTCAGGGCTAGTTGCTCAGCATTGACCAGCACACCACTACCTGTAGTTTTGAAATTGTGTCTTCCTCAATCAGGAGCTCACAGAAGGACAAGGGACAGGCTGAAAGGCAAATACTTGATGGCTGTACAGAACTAGTGAGATCTATTGGCACTGTAGTACTCAGTGTCCGTGTCATTGTCACACAATACCCAGCACCCACACTATAAAGAAGAAAATGTTTAATTAGGTCGAGGTGTTAGGAGATTCAGTAGGTGGTCAGCAGGCTCCAAGGCAGAATCATGGCAGAAGGATGTAGTGAAGCAAAGCTGTTTATTGCATGCTGGCCAGGCAGTGGATCTGAATTGCAGAGCCAGGGAGGAAGGGATGAGGGACCATATATACCATCCAAGGTCACACCTACCCGGCCCACTCAGACCCACTCAGAAGCATGCTAGGTGCTCCTTAATCCGATGAAGTTAGCACCCCAAGATTCACAGTCTCAGACACTATAAACCCAGTGTTTTTCTTAACCTAAGGTACTATGTGCAATACAGACCTAGTTCGCAAAATTCTCTCTCAAGATAAGGGAATATTATCCAGGAAATGCATGTCTCATCATATGGTATCTGAAAGGATGATCACCGTGTCTATAAGATTGAAGTTGTAGTTAACCTTTCAAATAAACCTGGCTTCACTTCAGAAAGTGAAAGAATTGAATTAGTATCATTCATTTGTCCTTAAAACTTGATTTTATTAAATGTATATAGCAATAACGACATTCATTACAACAGCATATCACCTGAGTCTAAAACAATTATATTAGTTTGTGTCTTTTTTATTTCTATAATGAATTTTCTAAAGCTTTATAAATACTAGAGGTATATTTAGCTCACAGTTTTGGAGCTTGAAAGCCCAAACAGTCTGTGTAGGCTCAATGAATTCTCTATTATTTAACCAATTATTTTGATATGTTAGACACAAAGAAAGAAGCCAATGTATTTCAAAAACCATAAAAACCATATAAAAGCAGAGTAGACAGGAATAGAGTGGAATTTAGAAGGAAGGGATGGGAGTAGAGTGCACTCAGAACTACGCTGATGATTGTTTTCTAAATAGTGACTGGGAAAAATCATGTAAGCTTGCTATGGCAACAGAGAACTTAAAATAACTTTGCTTGAATAAAATCAAGATTTCACTCTGCACGTTCAGAGTCTTAGGGCATTTTGTTTGTGAAAACAGGCTCTAAAGGTGCAAGGTAGGGATCGTGAGAGCCCTGGAGTCGTTTTTTTGATAAGTAGCAACACTCTCCCATTCTTCCTTCCTTTCTTTCATTAGTATGTGTTTGCAGAACATGCCGTTCGCAATCTCCTTGGGGAGTGGGTACATGTGCATAATACACCTTGCTTTATCTTTTCAATCCCATTCCCTCCTGCATCCCTCCATCCTCATCGCCTCTAAATGCCCTTTCCCCAGTTTTTTTGCTTGTTAATCTTCTCACATTTTTAATATAAAAATGTTCGCATTCATTTTAATTGTTAGGTTCTGGTACATGACATATCTCTGGCTTTCTGGAATGTCACCTCTTTGTTCTCTCAATCTATAGTATTTTTTAGGGAAATTCTTCCTTGTGTATGTTAAAAGCTAAAGGATAATTTCTATGGTCAAATAAGTGGAACAGATTTGTTATGCTGTCTAGCTGGCCAAATATGGCCCAACTGTGCTCAGTAGAAAATGTAGCCTAACTGTGCTATTAGTGACGTATTTTCTTGTTAATTTTTATTGAATCCTTACTGAATGGGCCAAAACAAACTCCTTTATCAGTTCTCTGGACATTTTGTTCATAGGAAATACCAAGAAGGGAATGCCAAAGAACTCCTTCTTGTAGGATTGTCAGCTTCACAAACAAACAAACAATGGTTATGCGATTATATCTTTTTCTTCTCTCATCTTTCCTTCCTTACATAGTGCTTGGCAGTTAGTTGATAACTAATATAAATTTTTAATGAAGAAGTCAGTCATTTAAGCAAGCAATCAGTAATCATAATGGGAAAGGTCTTTGTTGTGTTTGCAGTCACCTGTAAGCTCCAAATACCTTTAACTATATAGATGATATTTTAAAAAAAAATAGAAAAGTACTTACCTTATCATAGACTCATTAATATTAACAAAATACATTATAATGTAAACTCAGTAATTATCTCTTTTTTATGTATCTGAGGAAGAAAAATGCAAAAGTTAGTTAAAATAAAGTGAAATTATATTGCATTTTCAGATAAGGTTAAATGCAATTTCCTTAGATAATAGAATGAATAGGGTAATATTTTGTTCAGTTTTTTTGTTCAGTCAGAACTTGCTGATAAGCAATTCCAACTTCCATCTCCGAAGATATTAATCACATTTAATGTGTTCATTGGCACAATGACATGCCTAAAGCAAGTAGGTGGAAACTGATTTTGCCAATGTCATTGGAATGTGCTTTTGCCAACTTCTGAATATCACTTAACAGCAATGCTAAGACAGATGATATATATGTTTCAGTTTAAAGAATTCACTCAATTTAAAAAAACTAAATGTGTAGCCAAGTTAGTCTGTTTGCATATGTATATAATAAGTAGGTTCCTTCAAATAGCATGTCTATTTTGAACCTGTCTATGCTTGGCCACATATTTTTCAATGGTGGAAAAATAGACACGATTTCATGGGAGAATTACCCTAACCCTTTGCTAATCATTATGGTAAGAATAAATAAAGCAGCAGAAAGATTTTCACACTTTAATTCCAAGAAATACATGACTTTAAATATATGACTTTCATGGCCAAAAGGACTTGGTAGGTATGATTAAATTAGGAATCTGGAGATGAAGGCATTATCGTGGAGTAGCCACTCTTGATTAAAGTGATTGCTCATAATGTTATAGGCAGTTGAGTTAGATAGAAATATTATAGGCAGTCAAACAGGGCAAAGCCCTTGAAGGAGCCAACATGCGATACAAGATACCTGGTAAACAGAGATGGATTTGCTGTGGACCAGACTTCAAGACAAAGGGCTAAACAAATGTGCCCACATACCTCCCTAGGTTTAAACGTCAGAGATTGATACTCTAAATAGGTAGCAACCACCTTTAGAAAGCCAGAAAGAGTCACTAGCCCAACCCCCTACAGGAAAAGCCCCTTATTTGTATTCATACCAGCTTGCTATGTGACTCGCTTCCCCATTTGATCCCAGTTTACTCAACTTTACCTGAACAATTATACTTGTAATCTTGTTGGTTGACCACAGTTTTGTCCCACCTCATGCCCACCTTGTAATTTCCAATTTTCCCCCTATCTTGGACCCACCTCACCTTGTGGTTTTGCTCTATAAAGTCCCCAGAAAAGTCAGGGTCCTTGGCAGCCCACTTGGGCCCCCTTCGTTCCCTCTCTTAGAGAGAAGCTTTATTTCCCTCAATAAGTATATTCTGCTCTTAACCTCTGTTGCCCCTAAAATTCATTCTTCGATTTTAGAGAATGCGAACTTGTCACAGATATCGTTCAGGTTGGGAGTTTTTATTTTCCTGTATCAATAAGGGTCCTTACATAAGGGCACAGATGGCAGAACCAGAGAGAAGACATCATGAAAAAGACTACATCAACCACTGTTGGCTCTGAGTATGGCGAGAAGCTGTCAAAACTGGAAAAATGCAACAAAACAGATTTTTTTCTCTAGAGTCTCCACGAAGAAACTCAGGCTTGGGAATTCATTGATTTTAGCCTCCTTGGTAAGTCTGTGGGACTTCTGACCTTCAACATTTTAATACATTTGTTTAATATTAAGCTAACAGATTTGTTGTACCTTTTTGAGAGCAGCTGTAGGAAACATTGCCTCTCCCTGATTGTCAAAAAGAATGTGGATAGAGAAAAGAAGGAGGTTCATACTGTACATTTTTTGATAATAAGTTATAAACAAAATGATTGTCAAATAACTGGGGTTGTTTAGAGGCATGAAAAGAGACCATGAAGATATGAAAAGACACATTGTTATTTGTTAGGGAAAACATCTAAGCCATTGTTTCTGACTAGGATGGGGAAAGCAATTGGTTTGAAGTGTAGTAGGTAAACCTTTAATTTATCTGCAACTAAATAATAACTTTAATAGAGCATTTTGTGGAAAGGGGAAAGAAAAGTCAATGTGGAAAAGAGCTTCCTTACATGGAGTAAAATACTGTTGTTGTGAGTTTGATGGCTCAGAAAAGCTGAATTCAGCTGAACCGTTACATGACTTTCCATACCTCCTGAAGCAGGAATGAAATGACTACCATCAAAAACAAGAGAAAAGCCGGGTGTAGTGGCACAGGCCTGTAATCCCAGCACTTTGGAGGCTGAGGCAGGAGGATCTTTATGAGTGCAAGACCAGCCTAGGCTACAAAGTGAGCTCAAAACCAGTCCAAACTGCATATCCAGACCCTGTCTCAAAAAAGACAAAAAAGAAAAAAAAGGAAAATAGCTCATAGTTTTGAGGTAAAAATTTATTTACATTTTCTGGATGTAGTAAAGAGGCCATTATAGTTTAGCACTGGAATAGCAGTGCACTTACACCTGATTGAGCATGCGCAAAGCCCTGAGAACAATCCTCAGCAGCCCTCCTCCAGTGAAAAAGCAGTGGTGGTCCACACAAGACAAGGTTGTGAGTTCAATTCCCGGCACCAGAAAAAAAAATAAAAGAGATTCATACACACTGGATCCCATCACCTGAATGGATACTGTGTCTCAATCCCTCAAAAATACATTTATTCTTACCTTACTCTTAAATGAACAGAGATTATCAGTATTACACTTGAGAAAGCAAACCTCAGATTCTCCTCTAGGAAAGTACACATTACTTTATAGGATTTAGAGTTCTTTTTGATAATATACTCATTCAACATGGCACAAAAATAACCTAATATGCTTAGATTTATGTTCCAAGTGGTAACAAGTCTGGCTGAGACAAAACTAGACAGGGAAACAGCATCAGGCTATGAAGGAGGAGACCTGGGCTGTAGTTCGGACAGTGCCACCAAGTGGCTATGGAATCTGCAGCAGGCCATTTTTCCTTTCTGGGTCTCAATTTCTGTCTCTTGTCATTGAAGTGGGTTAACAAGAATTCAAAAACATTTATTTGGAGAAAAAATGATTCCACTTGCTCTTCAAGCCATAGCAGATACTCATCACGGTTCACATCATCTTTTCCCTTGAATCCAGATAAAGCCTCAAAATTCCACAAGTCAGGAATTTGCGGAGCTTCTACCAGGCACTAAGAATCAACATGTCGAGGTGAAACTTACTCCCCTTCCATGGAAATGTCTTTAAAATAACTTCCATTCCCAAGAACTTATGTTTCCATGCTTTTCTGATTGAATTATTGCTGCCCCAACTATTTAAAAATAGACTTAGCTAGGCACTGTAGTGCACACCTTCAATCCCAGTCACTTCAGAGGCTGAAGCAGGAGAATCTCTTGAGCCCAAGAGTTCCAGGACAGTCTGAGTAACATAGCAAGACCCATCTCTTTGGGAACTTTTAAAAATAAGAAACAGGCTTGACGAGAGTGGATCATCTGCAGTTTCACTGACTCCCTTCTCCTATGTGTTATTTACAAATTTTTATGCAACTGAGGAGTAGAGAAAGATTTCACAGTATAATAAGTCTAGTTTACAAAGTTTTTCTTGGGCTAACAAAATCGAAGGCAAACTACATATAATCACAGAACAGGTGAATGTTTGAGTGTGGTGCACCTGGTCTTAATCTGTCTCCATTGTTCAACTGAATCTAGACAGCTATTGAACAATAAAAATAATGATGACCTGACAAAGAAACAAAATGAATCTGGAAGGTTGGCATTTAGTTAAATTATAAACTTAACTAGGATCAAGAAAGCTGCATGCCCATAAAATAAGAAAGCACTACTACGCAGTGGAAAGAGCACACACTTTGTAATCAGCAGACCTCGATTCAAAGCATTATTGTGCCACTTACAGCCTGTGCGGTTGCTAATTATGGAAATCACTGGACTTGTCTGAGTGCATGCCCTTACATGTAAAAGTGGGTCATAATAACTACCCCAAGGGGCTGTTCTGAAAGTCAAACAGAATAACTTTACTAAAGTGTCTTAGTCACTTTCCTATGGCTGGGACAAATTACCGAACAGCCACAACTTAAAAGAAAAGACATTTCTTTTTCCTTACCCGTTTCAGTCCATGTTCGGCAGGCTCCAAGGCACAAACGTCATGGTACAAGGATGTGTCAGAGCAAAACTACTCAGGCCATGGCAGCCAGGTAATAGAGAGATGGGGAGGAGCGGGGGCTAAGCCCCGACCCCATACCCACCTCTTCACTGAACATGCGGCCCCTGAACTTACCGATGGAAGAGTCCCCCGGTGAGTACAGTGCCCCTATGATCCAGGCCCCTCCCAAGCTCCTGACACTTCCAGGGGACATTAGATCTAACCCATAGCACAAGGTTAGTGCTATGAACATCCAGTTCATCATGTAGTGTGTAGCAAGTGCTCAATACATGTCAGTTTTCTTCCTTCTTTCCTTCCTTCTTTGTAAAGGGAAAACGGCATCTGAAAATCCATGCCTAATGAAAAAGCCTATCTACAAAGACTGCTGCATTCTTATTTCCTGAGGTGAAGTTTTAAATCTAGAAATAATTTTTAGAAACTAATTTTTCGACGTAAAGAACTCACTGTCATAGTAACTGCTGCCTATAGAGCTTTTCTGCATATTTCTCTCAAGGTACAGATTAAAAAGTGGAATAGGAGGACATTTTGTAGCTCCACTCTGAGAAAGTCTGATTGAACTGGGATTTTCTGATTAGGTTGGTAACATAAAAATGTTATTTGGTAGAATATAAAATCGCTGGTAGTAATTTTACATTGAGTTGAATTTAAAAGGCAAATAACAGTGTACGGTATCTGACTGAGCTGGGCCAGTGGCTTGAAGATGAGGTTTGCAGACCTTGTGGGTCAGATGGTCAGAAGGGGATAGGAGCTGAGTAGTTGCCCTTAGAAGAATGGCTTTGGCACAGGATCTGCCATAGTATTGGCCAGTACTCCCTATAGGAGACTCCCTGGATAAACCAGGCCAGCTTAAAGGTCACCATACAAATGCAGGAACATAAGTACAGGATATAAGATGATGCAAAATCATGCAATCCCTTACCTCTTGAACAAGAATGAAAATGGGCAAAATTGGGACCTTTGAGCTCTCTGAAAATACAGTCCCCAGCACACAATATGGCCTGTACTGAAAAAGAATCTCATCAGGATGCCTAGAGAAGCATGATTGCTATTTTCACCCCTGCTCTCAACTCAATCGGCTTTGTCCTTGCCATCTGTATTTGCACAGTCAAATATTGTGGTGCAATTTGAAGAACTGAGTATACTTTCTGGAAAGTTAATAGGATTTTTAATCTCTCAGAAAATGGGTAGTTTTGTGAAAAAAATTATTTCTATCTCTGGAAAAAGAACAGAGACTTCTCATTTAAAGGATTTTATATGCATAAATGTAAAGTTCAGCAAGGTTTTTAAAAATATCTTTAATGCAATTCAAAAGGCACAACAGGGACTCACTAAGTTACGCATGCACAACTTAGAGCTGCAAATAGAAAATGGCAGCTGAGCAACACAGAAGGAATAGCGCCCTTCCAGTGAACGCTTTCTCCTACCCTATAACTGATGAGGCACACTTTCCTGCTACCCATATATGTACTTCGAACTGCTGTAAGAACTGTGTCAATAGAAGAGAGAATTGTTTCTGGGAATACAGCACAAAACAGTGAAACTATGTTTCTCCAAGACGTGAGATACCATCTCATCCTCAGACACAAAGTGTACAACCCATTGGAAGGCCAGCTTCCGGCTTTAAGGTCTAACCACACAGAAGATTGCATTCAAACAAACAATAGGGCCTGATCAGTAACAAAATGTATTATGATTTTTAATTATTTTTCTACTCTCCTTGATTTCAGAAATACTTGCTGGTACCTCCTTCCCTTCCATTCTGTCCACACTGTCAATGGACCTGGGACCAGTGCAAACTAGGTGGTCAAGGCCGAGGAGACAACTGTGGCCAATGAAGCCCAATGGGCAATGAACCGCAGGATCAGAGACAGAGAGGAAGCTGAAGCCAGGGGAGGCTGAGGCAAAGGAAATATTTGGGGATGAGGTGCTGACCGGGATTGAGGAGAAAGTGGATTACACAGGTGCCCTGGAAGCCAGGACCCAGAACACAGTCAATACCAGAGATGGTGGCTGTACTGGAAGTCCTGAGGCTGAGTTGGGAGTTTGGGGTTCTCACTGGATGCTATTGTGGTTTGGGTGTGATTGCTACTGGGAAAACTCATGTTAGAATTTAATCCCCATTATGAGGTAATAAGAGGTAGAGGGAACAGGGACATTTAAGTGGTGATTAAGTCATGAGGGTTCTGCCTTCATTTATTTACTAATTTATTGATGCACAGATTAACGGAATAACAGGCTAATGTCTTATCTCAAGAGTGGGTCTTTTATAAAAGCTACTTTGGATCTCTCTCTGAATGTACGCCACTAACAGTGTGATATCTTGTGTTGCCTGTTTGTTGTTGCTTCATGTACCAGCAAGAAGGTCCTTTTCATTTGTGACTCCATAACCTTGGACTTCCCAGGATCCATAACCATGAACTGAATAAAGCTTTACTCATAAATTACCCAGTTCATGATAATGAGTTCTAGCAAGAAGAATTTGGTCAGGATAGCTACTATTGCACCGTATCACTCCATTTATTCAGGTTTTATACAGCCTCGTCCTTGCTGGCACAAACACAATAGAGAGAGTGGTTCCATTTGGAGCCAAGCATTTTGTGATTTTGTGCCTGCGTTCTCATCTCAGGCCAACAATCCCAGCTATTCCCACATTGATTTTTCACTGGTCCAGGGATCATGAGGTCTGACTCTACCCCTACAATCCCTTGGTGCCTAAGGCTTAGTTCAGACAGAATCACCAGAACTATAGGGGAAGAGCAGGGAACAGGGCTTTTATCCTCCTCACTCAGGGCACCCGGACCCTGTGAGTCCAGACCTGAGTACACACAGTGGACGCAGTGTGCCCAGAGCCCTCAGCAATGGCTGCAGCTCAAGCACGTTGCTGAGCGGAGGCTGAGCCATGATCAGGGTTTTCTTGAGTGCTTGGTCCTCACAGGAAGCATGTGACATAAAGGGGCAGGTGCCGATAAACCCAGGGAGACAGGTTAAGTGACTTTCCTGATTCCTCCACGTTTCATAATTAATATCTGCCTCACTTAAACATCAGAAAAGGAACATTCCTACTTAACATTCATGTCAACCAGCAAATGAAGCAAAACAATTGTACACATAGGTGCAGTTGCAGTAGATTTTTAAAGGATCTGAAAGGCTTTACTTAAGAAAAGTCAGTCAGGTCATGGTTTTTAAGTGCCTATGAGGATAACATGATGAATTCATAAAGTTTTAAATATATCAAGATCAAAACGACAACTCCAGTCTCCAAATGCTCTCATACTATGGAAGGTTTTTTTGAAGCAGGAGAATTTACATCAGCTGATTATTTAGGGATTATGAAAACTAAACACTATGCAACTTCTCAGTAATTACCATAGCATAATTAAGTATTCTAGCTTTTGTCCAGAATTATAATTTTTCATTACAGCATAAAAGAAAATATAGGATCACCAGGTGTGGTGGCACACGCCTGTAAACCCAGCACTCGGGAGGCTGAGGCAGGAGGATCGTTGCGAATTCAAGGCCAAACTGTGCTACAAAGTGAGCTCAAGGTGAGCCTGAACTGCATAGTGAGACCCTGTCTCAAAAAAAACACAAGGAAAATGCAGGAGATGACATAATAACATAATGTTTCCATGTTAAGGATTTTGTAAAAATGATAATCCACTTTGTTCTATCTCCAGGAAATGAAATTTAGAAGGCAGTGGGCAATTTTACCACATGTGGCCATCTTCTCTGTCTACTGAGTGACCAAACATATTAGTCATGGATCTTACTGTACACTGTACATTTTTGTTAGGCTATATTTTATATTTGTTATGACAAATATAATCAAATATGTTTTTCTTTGTTAGTGTTTGTTTTAAAATATCTACCTTCAAAAAAAATAAATAAATAAATAAAATAAAAGGGCTGGGGATTTAGCTCAGCGGCACAGCACCTGCCTGGCAAGCACAAGGTCATGAGTTCGGTTCCCGGTACCGGAGAAAAACCAAAAATAAATAAATAAATAAATAAAATATCTACCTTGATAAACTTCAAACTCCGCGTGATGGATTTACCAGTGGATCCCTAGTGTCTAGCATTAGACATGGCTCCTAATAGAGGAATTATTAAGAAAATTCCTATTTTACAATAGGAACTATGTGCTCCATAAATATATATATATAGAGAGAGAGGGAAGAAAAAGTGGAGGAAAGGAAGGAAAGAAAGAATAAAAGAAAAACGGGAAGGAAGATGGAGGAAAAGATGAATATGAATTGTTTTAGAAGGTGCCATCCAAAAAAATAAGTATAACAAATCTATAGTGGGCTTGGTGGTGCATGCCTGTAATTCCAGCAGTCCAGAGACTGAGGCAGGAGGATCACTGTGAGTTCAAGACCAGCTTGGGCTACACAGTGAGTTCTGAACTGCAGAGCGAGACCCTGTCTCAAAAACAAAACAAAACAAAAAAAAGTAGATGGTGCTATCCATATGACATATGGATGAATAGGTTAATACTAATTAAACATTTTAACCTACAAAAAACAGTAATTCACACAACTATGCCTGTCTTTTATGGGACACACACATTTAGCTTTTTTTTTTTTTTTTTTTTTTTTTTTGGTTTTTCTCCGGTACCGGGAACCGAACTCACGACCTTGCGCTTGCCAGGCAGGCGCTTTTGCCGCTGAGCTAAATCCCCAGCCCCCACATTTAGCTTTAATATGTGATATTGAGATTATAAATTGTAAGTCTCTGAAAAATCTTAATTTCCTTACCCTATGTCCTCTGTATCCAAATGAACTCTGATCCTTTTTTAAGGAAGTATCCTGTTCAGAAATCTTTAAACTACTCACATTTTTATATATCCATAGTGCTACTCAAAATTTCAGAGTCATTCAGACACTTTTCCTGGCCACACATTTCCAATTCACTCTGAAGCTCTGGAGTTCTCCTTCCATGGTATCTTTGAACCTGTCTGCCCCTTTGTCTCTACTGCCGCATGTCTAGCCAAGTTTACCATCAGTTCTCCCTCGGGTAACTGAAATAACCTCCTAACTGATCTCTGTACTTCCACACTGGATCCTTCAACCCACCTTCCCAACTGCAACTGCAATGTTTCAAAACACAAAAACACAGGCCAACTGCATGCTTAAAGTCACCAGTGAGTCATCTCCCTTAGACAAAGCTAAAATTCTTAACATGACTCGCAAGTCCTGACCTCTGACATGACCTCTCCCAACCTTTTCAGACTCCTCCTGCTGCAGTCTCCTTGCCACCTGCTCTCCTGTACTCCAGCCTGATTAGTGACTTTCGCTTCCATCACGACTTTATTGTACATTGGTTCCTTCATCTGCAGTGCTGTCCCATATCTACGTCTTTAACTAATTAGGGCCTACCATGCGGTCGGTCTCAGGCCAGGTAACTTCCCTCCCAGACTTCCACTGGCCAGCTTCCCTTTAGTCACGATCAGGCTTCCTTTAAACACGTGCCATGTAACCACTTCCTTGACTTTAATAAGAATGATCTTAGATTGAAATGACACACCTAATTACTATGTTATTGAAATCTCCTTCACCTATTAATAATAAGGAAGGATCCATGAGAACCATATTTGTTTTTGTTTACCATTGTATCAGCATTTTCTAGCATAATGAGTACAGTTGATAATGAATACTGCTGAATAAATTTAAAAATACACATAAAGATGTAGAATTTAGGGAAGCTTCTCTAAACCTACTTCTAATTTAAGGATTCCAATTTGATATTTTAATTAACTTCCTTTACAGTTTCAAGGAACAGTATTGTTCTTGGGTCAGTTTTGTTTCAAGAAAAAAAAATTATTAAAATGGTGGGTTATATTATACCCTTGTAATGAAACTAAATTAATATGCTCTACATCTTGATCTCCTCATCAAATCACCTTTCATTTGAATAATGAAATGTCTCCACCAAGCCAGGGTTTAATTCTGATTTCAAATGTCTTTCCACTGGAGAATGGCACGTCTGTATTCAAATAATATCAAAGAGGTGATATTATCAACCATAGTGAGAAATTTATTCACTGATCTATTTTCATAGCAAATGTCCTCAGATACTCTTTCCACATTAAAAAGCACTGGATCAGTCTTAACAGCAACAATGCCTTTGAATGCTGTTATTTAAAAACCCTGCTGTCTCAGGCTCCTTGGGCTAGAACCACGACAACAAAGAAAATGGTTTCCTTTATTTAATTACACATACTGTACCTTGTTCTTATTCTTAAATAATGCCAAACATGAAGATTGGATCCGAAGTGTAGAATAAAGGTGTAAGGTTGATTTAAAACCCCAGGCAGAAACATTTATTGGCACAAGCTATGTGGGGGTCTGAAGTAAAGACTGGAGCCCATCCCTAAGGCACAGCAGCTTTTAAGCTCGGGGCAGGAGGTGGCGCTTGGGCTGGGGAAATAGAATCAGGGATGGAATGAAGAAGTTAGCTGTAACTAAACCTAGAATAGAAGTTAGGCTGCTGGGGGTGCAGGGATGGAGCTTTAGGCTAACACTGCAGCCTTCTGTGATACATATAAGAAAAGGGAAAAATAGCAATGGAGATTAAAATAAATAAGCAAAACAAAATTGGAAGGGGTGTTTGAGACAGGGAAGACCAGATTGGCAAGGGGCAGGGCTGGGCATGGGTTAGTTATGGTTTTTTTCTCCCTATGAAGGAATTGCGGGTATCTGATTTGTTTTTTTTCTTTTAGTAGAAGGATGTTATCTACCTGGAGTTAAGTGAAGTTTTGGACTGCTGTTCTGATGAAATGCATCACGGTGCACAACAGGAATGGTACCACTGGTCCTGGATCTTGGTTTGCTGTTCTGATATTTTATTCAGGCTTTCCTCTAAGTTCTGTGATAGGCTTCTGTAGAAGGTGAGGGCAGTGGTCAGTTTTCCCACCCCGGTGGCCATTTCTGTGGGGATCTCTAATCTTGTTACAAGGCAGATTATAGTGACTGCACCTTTTTGGCAGATGTGGTCAGTGATGAGGACTGCGACAGCCAAATAATGTCTTCTGTATTACAATCAGGCACTTAGGTGTAAGAATCCTACCTTATAAATATCTCAGTCACTTTTATGGTTTGGTAGGATTGACACGTGACTCTATTTTGATTTTGACAGTTTTCATATTTTTAGAACTCTGCTTGTCCTGAAGGCATTGTTGATTAATCATCATTTATTATTGTCCCTCACGACTGGGGTGCTGTTCCACTTATTGGGCTTACTGGCCCCATATTGGAGGGAAAGTAATTGATGATTTGGAGTTAGTATCATAATCCCTTTTAGCCACATTTGAGCAACAAAGAGATTTACAAGGAACCAATTTTAGGCTTAACCAAACCAATAAGAGTAAAACCAGAATAACTAATTCTATTTCTTTTTATATGCCTTGTCCTCTACAAACCTCTGGACATACCTGGTCTCCTAGTTTTGCCACTGCCTTTCCTTTGTCTGTCTTGGCAGGGTAAAACTTTCTATTTCCTTTGCTATCCTATTTACTGGTTTCTTTCGGTAACAAGCCTAGAAGCCACCTGGATTTTAAAATATTTGCGGTACAGGTATGCTTTTATCTCAGAGATAACTCACTGATGTTATATTTTCAATTAGAGCTGACTGAATTAGCAGACTTTTAAGTAGCCTTGAACAGTATATTATCTCAGTACCAGCGGAAATGTAGATAGAGCAACGATGTTACCTTTTAGCCAGGGCTGACAAGCCATTAAAACTATTTTGTTTTACTTTTTCATAAAAAAGACTCTATATGACCTTGAATGATGAATTGTCTTAGTACACACAGAAATCAATAAAGGAATAAGTTAACCCTGTAATTGTAGTTCAAGAGTCATTCCAAAGGTATTTATAAGAAATATTTTAGACACATTGAACAGACAAAAATATTAATTTAAAACAAAGAATTTAAAGTAAGTTTACCAATCAGTTCAGATGTTACCAATCAGTTCAGATGTTTTTAATGGGCCCTCATAATCTTTTTGTGGGTGGTCAGGAAGGCTGTTTTCTCTTTCGGCATCCTGAGATAAGAGTCAGTGTCCGCTTGTTACTTGTTAGAACGCAGTGTAGGCTCTGTATAAACCAAGAGATACTTTTTATTTGACATTTGACCTTGCAGTTTAATTTTTTATGTCAACTTGGGTTTGGATTCCAGGTTGAACTTAGTCTGGAAAGGGATGGGAGTATGGGGTTTAGACTCTACTTTAAAAAATAATCTTCATGGTTTTGGCAGTGTTTTCCTTTGGCATTGATATTGTGTTCTATTGCAATTATTTCCTATATGTACTTGGAGTTTTGAGTTGCATCTCTGTTGTTGCTGTCATGTGTCACGGGAAACCCCGCAACCACTGTGATCTTATACAGATATTTTTTTAAGTTGCAGTATTCCCTAGCAAACAATCTTTCCCCCTAATCTCTAGGAGTTGGGAACCCTGGGAAAAACTAGAGAAGCCTGTCATCATGAAGAAAATTGAAACAAGGTGATTCAGGCACCTTCTTTTTTGGCCATGGAGGGAGTTCCTCATGTCCAAGGTTGATTATTATAAACACAGATGTACAGGTAGGCAAACAACCAGGATGAAAAGAAGATTCTCTCCCTAGTGACTACCACAGGATTTTTCTTGGTGAATCATAATACACATCTCTTACAATACTTTTGTTATTTTAACAGCATAGATTTACACCAGTATGAGTTGAAAGGCAGAAAAGGCATCAGCCTATGGATGGGGAGAGAGTCTGAAAGGGAGTTAGTCACCTGGTAGGGAGAGACTGAAGGCTCAACTGGAGCCTGAGCTAGCCTGAAACCCAGGCATTCTTAATTTGGGCAAAGTCAAAGAGGGATAAAGGAACTTGACACAGATAATGTCTCCTGCTCCTGGCACCTCCTGGAGGGGTAGTCAGAGGCCCACTGAGGTTCTGGTTTGGGGGGGTGATGGGTATGAAAGCCAGTATCCGGCAGAGAGAAAGAAGGTGAGGAGGGAGAGAAGGGAGTGGGAGGAGCCTCTAAGGGCAGAGGTGAAGATGAAGGGACCAAGGGATGAAGGGCATACGGTAGGGAGGGTATGTAGTGGGCAGGATCGAAATTCAGATTTAAGGACAGAATCCAAGGCAAGTCTGCACTGATTATGAAGGAGAATTTGGAGAGTAGCACAGGGTGGAGAGAATGTTGACTGACAAGGTCAAAGAAAGCACACACATAAGCGACTTCGGATCACTTGTCATGGTGCTGGATAAACATGTTTTTAAGTCTCAAAGAATTTGGAAGTGGAAGGTCCTGTGTTTATGTTATTGTCTATTAATCCATGCTAAATTAAGAAGAAAATAAGTGTTTTGTTTCATTTTGTTCTTTTTGGTTTGATGTCTCCCCCTTCTGGATAGAGGATTTTCAAGGAGCCAGAACAGAGGAGAGTCTTCGGGTGATCACCAGGCTGAAGTGGAATTGCCTTAGTGGGAGTGGGTGAGTGGGGTCCCTAGGCAAATGGAAGAGCAAACAACAGAGAGACAGGAATCCCTGTACGACAGGAAAATAACTCCCAACCAGCTCCTCATCTCAGAACATCAAGGAATGTAGTTCTGAAGGAGGAGGTTAGGAGAGATTTATTGGAAATAAGAACAGTTCCTAGGTTTCCAGGAGCGCTCCTGAGGGGCAGCCTCCGAGGCTTCTTGTAAGTGATGTTTTATGCAGCAAAATCACACCATGGGTACAGCGTGGGTCTAATGACAGTCAGCCTATAGGATTATAGATATAGTTGCTTAGCTTATATTGATCCTATAAGGAAGCGAGGCACATAGAGAGGTATATGGAAAGAATATTATCTTCCACTTATCTACAAGTTCTAACATACAAAGAACAAAAGGCGCTGCTGGAAAGAGAGGGGATTATGGGGCCAGACATTGTAGTTATACATATGTCTGATGTCTATCCAGGTTCACTAGACCAGTTCATGCTAACTGCAGTACAGTCTCAAGCTGCTATTTCTCTCAGGAGGCTGCAGGCCTCACTATTGTGTCACTCAATGTTGAAGCCTGGCTCCCTTCAGATTCACCTCTACCTGTATACGCTGGTGTGTCTCATCTTTTGCAATAACTTCTTCCAGGGCCCAGTCCTTCTCTGACTGCTTATGAATTTCTATCTAAGTTAGCTATCTACAGTACCCACATCTCACCGTAATGATGGTGGTCACCAGCAGATAACTGGTATGCTGAGTCTCCTGAGGGTCCAGGCCAATGGAAATATTTTTGCAGACAGGGAAGAATGGTGACCCAGTGCTACAATTTTCGGGTGTACAAGTGGATGAAGGAAAACAGCAAGGTCCTCCGGAGGAGACAGAGAAACACCCAGGTCCAGGGAGAGTTCTGCCTGGATCAGAGAGGACGGCCAGGGCTGTGCAAAAACAGCCACTACAAGGGTAGCTTTATGGACTGATGACCGTGCAAAGACTTCCTGGTCTGGGGGACCAAATGTTAGATTGATTTCACACCCATGAGGCAGAAAGATTTATTAGCACAAATACAGCAGCATGTTGAGGGGGTCTGAGGTAGAGAATTTAACCCACCTGAAAAGGCAGGGCTGCAGCAGCTAAGTCTGGGGTAGGGGACAGAACTTGCACAGTGGAATGGAATGAGGGATGGAATGAGGAAGTTGCCATCAGACCTACAATAGACATTTGCTAAGTGGTGAGGGGGCTTTAAACCAGCAAAACATACTGTACTGTTAGCACTGAATGATTATGGTACCGGGCCTGTGCCAAAAGAGAGAGAGGATGCAAGTTCAATGAGAAGATAGGACATAAAATTTATATGGGATATGGTACTCATAAGACAGAGTAAATTACTGGCAAATGGTGCGCTCTTTACATTTACTTTCAAATCGAGAAAGTAAGAAATAAAAATTTCTCGAGCTGCTTTTAATGAGCATGTGTTCTACCACCACTAAAGCTCTCATTTTGCAGCAGCAGATTTCCAACTTGCATTCGCTTGACTTTATAATGATCTTTTTATCTTGAAAGGCTGTATTTTAAAAGACTGAAACTTACTTATAGCTACTTCCTTCTCTTCCCATAGCTGTCCCCTGACCCGTCCCTCAAAAAAGATTGCTCATGATCCTTTCCTATTCAAAATCATTAAAGGTTTTCCCTATCCTTCTAGATTAATTCAAAAAATTTTAGGAGGGCATACAAGTTTCTTTAACATAATTTTCAAAGTGTTCCGTAATGTGGCCCCAGCTCAGCTCTTGCCCCCGCACATTCAAAGAGATATGAATAGTGAACTTTATGGTTCATGAAAAGATCTTTTTTATTTTTCTTTTGCTTCTATGCCTCTGCATGTACTGGGAATATTTTGTCTTGCTAATCTTAAAGACACACTTATGCAATAATAATTATGTGCTTCCCTGACCCTTCATTTTGGGCAAGGTGCCACCATACATGTACTGCCAGATCAAAAATCAAAATAATAAAGTATAGCACTTTAAGTACAAGAGGAAATAATTGCCCTTGAGGAAGGATTTTGTGAAAGCTGACCATATATGTCAGAAGTACCATAAATTCATAGTGGGACTGAAAAGGCTGTACATGCCAGTGACTCAACAAAGTTTTACCAAGTTACTGCCACGATGCTGAGATAGCCACATTGGCAGGGCTGTTAAATTTTGGGAAGTGACTCTACTGAGTAATTACAATTCATTCCCATAGGGGACCAGAGCAGTCGTTTTCTTCATAGTATTATTATAGGCAACTAAGTTAGGTAGAAATACTTTAGGCAGTCAGAGAGGGACAGGCCCTTGAAGGAGTCCCTGCAGAAGATAAGAGCATATTACAACTGTGGCAAGAGGCGCATTCCTTGAAGGCCAGGCCTCAAGATAAAGATGGAATGATTATATCTACATACCTCCCCGAGGGAGGGATAAACAATAACAATCAATAATCTAAACAGGCATCAGTGACATGGTTGAGTGACAAGGACCTCCTGACCCTTCTCTTCCCGAAAAAATTCCTTGTTTTTTCCATGTATACGTGCTTTGTGACTTGCTTCCCCACTGGATGAATGTTACTTAAGTGACTGTCATTGTAATCTTATTGCTTGATTATAGTTTTGTCCCATGTTGCAGCCACCTCATGATTTCGCTCTATAAAACTTTCTTCAAGAGATGGGCTTATTGGCAATCCACTTTCTGGGTCCACTCCTGTCTCTCTCAGGAGCTGTCTCTCCCTCAATAAAATTTCCTACTCTTAGTCTCCACTATTGCTCAGAATTTATTTTTCGATTTTGGGGAACACAAACTTGGTGTATCAGACATCTAGCAGGTTGGGGGTTACAGTATTGCCCTGTATCATTTAGAGGTCCTATATCACTAACAGCCGGAACTGGTCATTCAATCAATAAGACTAGAGAGAGTAATGGAGGTGAGTGCTTTGTTATGAACACTATTCTACAGAAATTTGCTATATTAAAGTTCTGCAATTAACAGATAGTAAGGCTCTCATCTTCTTTCTACACCCTTGAACTGCAATGTTTGCTTGTCCCAGCTCCCATCTCATCCCTAACTATCACTTAGAAAAGGAAAGAGTGAATAAACCAGACTCCAGCGATGGTACCATTTCTACAACCCCGTGATGCACGCTAACATTTTATACCTACTCAGGTTTTCCAAAGCCAATGAGACTCACAAAATGTAAAACTTCTACAAATGATTTACTCTTCAAGTTAGAGTGAATTTTCTACTCCATATCTGTCAGTGATGTCAATTTAAAGAGTTGTACTTCTAGAATTTTTGTATCTATATGGTTTATTGGTGACAAATGCCTAAGAACATTAGAGAAAAGAGCTGAAGAACATAATGTAGGCTGAATTTATACAATCACCTCACGGTTTCTTTCCTGGATGCTTATTTGGGAGACATCAGTCAGGAAATCTAATGAATATTAGGGTATCTCAAGGTACTGGCTCCAGACACCTTAGTGCCGCACCTGGTGGGAGGAACTACACCTGTGACTAAGTCATGGATTTGGGAAGGAGTAATTAGAAAATTTCTCAATGTGCAAGCATGGATTCTGGCCTTAAATTTGCTTCTATGTAGCTCTATGATTCTGAATAAGTTATTTTGCTTTTTAGATTTCATATTTTCTTCTTAAAAAAAAACCAACAACAGAACATGACATTCCATGGTCCTGTGGTCGCTTCCAGCTTTAATATTATACACTGAAATGTACTAGCTTCAATGAGGCTTAATACTTTCTTTATCAGAAAATCTAAGACTTGGTCTTAGATGTTCAATGCCACAAATCTCCACCAATAATAATAATTATTGAATAAAGCCCAGACTCTGATAAAAATACTTTGTGTACAAATTAGTTTGTTTCCAACAACAACACTTAGCAGGAAGTAGTAGTAATTTTTCCACATTTCAAGTGAAGAATCTAAGATTCACTAAGGTTAAGAAATTTGTTCTAGGTCACCCAAATAGGAAGTAATAGAATCCAGACTTAACACACTCATAATTTTACTAGTGTACTATATTGCCACTGAGTGTAACAGGAATAATCTAACTAGTATAACATTAATTAAAGCTGATTTCTACCATGCTTGGAAGTTTACTAAGTCTTAGTACATACAATTCCACAAACAAGTAGTGTTGATAATATCATATCTATTTTTTCTGTCTTTTTGAGACAGGGTCTCACCATGCAGTTCAGGCTGAACTGGAGCTCACTTTGTTGCCCAGGTTGTCCTCGGACTCGCAGTGATCCTTCTGCCTCAGCCTCCTGTCATATCTATTTTATATATAGGAAATTAATCACTTCTCAGTGTTATTCCCTGAGAGCTCAGCCTTCTTTCTTCCACACATAAATGCTGTCTAATAACGAAAGCTACCATACTAAGTTCAAAGGGGCATGCAGTCCTTCACCAAATATTTCCTGAAGTTCTACATATTCCACATTGTACTAAAACAGACCTTATTTTAAAAAAACCACATTTTCAAAAGAAGTAAAATAATATTTAATGTTCTCACTATTAAAGTGGAATGGCCTGACCAAAAAGTAGCTTCCTTCTAAGGATACAAAGATAATAGTGACACACAGCTAGTATTGTGAAGAATCTTCCAGACAGAAGAATGTAAATGCCCTGAGAAGGGTGGTGGGTTACAGGACTCACAATCATGAGTGAAGAAATACAGTGATATAGGAGGAGAGTAAGAATTATGTCAGAGGCCGGGCGTGTTGGTGCATGCCTGTTATCCCAGCACTCCGGAGGCTGAGGCAGGAGGATGGTTGTGAGTTTGAGGCCAACCTCGGTCACAAAGTGAGCTCAAGGTCAGCCTGAACTGCATAGCTAGACCCTGTCTCAAAAAAAAAAAAAAGAATTATGTCAGAGAGGTAAAACATGACAAGATCATATAGAAGTTTAATAGGAATTTGGATTTTATTCTAAGGAAGATGAAAAGTCTTTCATTTTCCTAAAGGGAACTACTTGATCTGGCTTCAAATATACTGCAGGCAATCAAAGGTAGAAGAAACAGGGGCTGGGGATTTAGCTCAGCGGCAAAAGTGCCTGCCTGGCAAGTGCAAGGTCATGAGTTCAGTTCCCAGTACCGGAGGAAAAAAAAAAAAAGGTAGAAGAAAGAATACATTGCCATTACCACTTTATTTTCTAGAATCATTTTCCTGTTGTCCAGTTGATTCCCAAAAACATTTTTAGGTACTTGACTTTAGAGCAATCTTGAAAACAACAGTTGTCAATACTCAGAAATATGAAGCTCTCTAACAGTGTAGCCTTAGTGGTGGTCCCTTCCTCCCTGCTCTGCCTCTCCTCCTCTGTCCTTTCTTCTCTTGCCCTCTCTCTTCCTCCCTTCCCCCAAATTCATTGCTGGCTTCTTTCCTTTTTTTTTCCTTTCTTCCATTCTTTTCTTCTTTCTTCTCCTCATTTTTGCTAATGTCTTAGTTTCATTCTGGAGCACAGACTAATATAGGGCCAGACTTGATGTTTGAAATGAGTTCAAGTCCTCTGTTATAAGAATCTGCAAGCATGACAACTTACAATCGATGATCAAGAAATAGAAGCGGTCTTACCTGAATCTGGTGTTATTATAGAACGAATATGAGAGAGTGACACTTTTAGTGATATAGTGGTACCTGAAAATGCCTGTTCCTACTTTTTTTTGTCTTTTTTGAGATAAGTATGTGCTATGCACTTCAGGCTGGCCTTGAACTCACTTTGTAGCTAAGGCTGGCCTCAAATTCACAGTGATCTTCCTGCCTCAGCCTCCCGAGTGATGGGATTACAGGTGTGAGGCACCACTTCTTTTGATGAGAAATGCAATGTTATTATCTGTAACTGTACTTAATTTGCATACAGTAAAAGCTTAATCAATTCAGGATTTCTATCATATTTCCCAATATTATGGATCTCTGACCTCTCCTGATGGTAATCATATCATCTGGAATTTAGTAGCTTATTCTTATTCCAACAGAACACTTTATTTAGTAGCTTATTCTTAGCTATTTAGTAGCTTATTCTTATTCCAACAGAACACTTCTTTGGCATTCCTCAGTCCAACCGGAGGATTTATCCCGTGCTCTGAGAAGCACAAGAGATGTTTGACTGCTTCCATTCATCATTCTGATTCTTCAAGAAACAATTCATTGCTTTTACAGGGTCCCTCCTGTTTGTGTACTGTTCTCCAGCCAAACAATTTCTTCAGCTAAACTGTGTGCAGAACTATGTAAGGCTGTAGTTCCAGGCAGTGGCTAAATTGTTTCCTCTTAAATTTTGTTTTAAGTAAGAGATAAAAGGGTATGTATTTCTTGCATACAGTCTGATGTTTTTAAGTATTGATCCATTATGGAATGGCTAAATTTAACTAAATAATATTTGTATAACCTCACAAAATTATCACTTTGTAATTAGAAACCCTAATATCTGCTCTAATAGCATTTTTCAAAAATACAATCTATTGATTAACTATAGTCCCTGTGTTGTACACCAAATTTCCTGTATAACAGAAATTTTATATCTTTTGGCAACATTTCCCTAACAACCATCACCCAGTGCCTTGGTTACTTTTCTCTTATTACTGAGACAAAATACCTAACACCCCAAAATTAAGAAAGGAAAGGTTTATTTAACTCACAGTTTGTGGAGGTTTTCAGTCTGTAATCAGCTGGCTCTAAGGTAGGGTGGCATGGCACAAGGGCAACACTTCAAGATGACAGAAGATAGCAAAGCAGCAAGAGCAATAAAGGGGGGTAAGCAAGTCTCTTCTTTATTTTACAGAGAAATTTTTAAAAAGAACAATAGCAAAATGCCTACAACATAGACAAAAACAGAACAGCAAAAGCCATAAGAATGATACGGGGTTTCAGAACAAAATGATAGGGATGAGCAGTGGTTTCCTCCCTTATATTGTGTATCATCTACCTATCCGCACTCACACCATCTCCAAGCCCTCCACTTCCACAAGCTGAGGATGTTTAGGAAGTAAGGGCACTGGACCCCTGCTGAATCACTTAGTTAAACTTTGTAAACTTCTCAAATTAAAACCAGGCAGCCGGGCGTGGTGGCGCATGCCTGTAATCCCAGCACTCGGGAGGCTGAGGCAGGAGGATCATTGCCAGTTTGAGACCAGCCTTGGCTACAAACTGAGCTCCAGGTCAGTCTGAACTCCATAACGAGACCCTGTCTAAAAAAAAAATAAAAACAAAAACAAACAAAAAAACCTTCTCAAATTGACACAATGAACATCTTGGAGCTGTAAGGGCATGTCCTTTTCACCCCAGGATGTAGAACTGCTGAGTTACTTAGTTAAGCTTCTAGACTCCTCAAATTGACACAATGCATCAACCATAACACCCAGCCTCTGGCTATCACTATTCTACTCTTTTCTATATCACCGACTTTTTGTATTTGAGACATTTCTATTTTTACAATCCTCTCAGTAATCTAGAGTAGAGGCAATTTTTTTTCTTTCTTTCTATCAGATATACGGACATATTCTCAACTACCTAGTGGGTAATTCTATGATCCTACTACCTCTATCCTCCTAAGAACTGAGTATGGGTATGACTTGAAAGCTCAGAACACAGGGCTCCTATGTAGAGACCAAAGATTTCTACTTACTCTTTGTACATGATGACACATATCTCTTCATTCCATATTTCAAGAATGGTACTTCACATGTTCTCAGTAAAATATGCATATTTACCTGGATAAGCTAGAATTTGTTAGAAAAACAAATCAAGTATCTTGGGACTAATTCTTCCTCTATCAGGAGCCAATTTGTAAGCAAAGCATGGGATAGTGATTATCTAAATTATATTACCAGTAAGCATTTTGAGAGTGAACAGAGCAATGAAGGGCCTTACTTTGGTAATTAGATATTCCTGCCCAGAAATGACCCCTGTCATTCTCTTATACCTAATTGACCTGAACAGTTCATTCTTCTCATTGGTGTTCCCCTCAGTGTCAAGATTAGCCATGTGATCGCTTTGCCCGATGATAAGTAACTAGAAATGACTTCACAGATGCTGTAAAATCCGTAGCATGTTTCTTCAGGTTCTGTTTATATTTCAGCTACAACATTGGCACTGCCCAGGTCCCGCTTTCACCCTGGATTCTAGAGTAAAAATGATGTTGAATGGAGCTGTTTCCAATATTCCATCAGCAAGTAGCATGAACAAAGATGAACTTTTACCCTTTCAGCACTTCCATGTTTGGGATTTTTTTTTAACTGCGCATACTGTATTCTTAATTAATTCATATGGCCTAGAAAAAAGAGGAGGTGAAATACAATCATTAAATGTGATAGTTCAGTTTATGAGTTTTCAACTTTGTGATGATGCAAGAGCAACATGCATTCAGTAGAAGCTGTGCTGCAAATTTTAAATTTGAATCTTTTTCTGCACTGGGCTTCTGCCAGTGCTGGGCAGCAGTAGTGAGCCACAGGTCTCACTCAGCCTCACAGTCAGGATAGGAAACATTCAAGCTCTACAGTGCACTGTGTTGCTAGAATAGGATGTTTGGTGGGTTAGGTGTACTAACCTTATTTTCAATCTATGATATTATTAACTTATGATAGATTTATCGTGACATGAACTCGTAAATTGAAAAGTATCTGTATTCCTTGAACAACACTAGTGATTTAAGACTTTCAATGTGTAAACCGCCTGGATAGAAAAAAAATGTCAATTTTGAAAAAAAGATCTGAATCCAAGGTAAAACAAATTAGAGAAATTTATTTGAATCTAGAAATACGCTCCTTATAGAGGCATTAATGTCCTAAGATTGTTTCTACACAGGAATTAAATCACTTAAACAGACTATGAAAAATAGTGTGGATAATATTTGCAATGAACAATATTTATGTAATCCACATGATATAACCATCCATGATTTTCTATCTATACAACCAGCTCATATAAATCAAAGAATATATAACAGTTGCAATTATGTAATTGTCTTTTTTTTCTCTTATTGTGAAGACAAAATGCCCAATACCCACAAGTTAAAGGAGGAAAGGTTTATTTAGCTGGCAGTTTGTAGAAGTCTCAGTTCATAGTTGGCTGTCTCCAAGGTGGGGTGGCATGACAGAGGGGCAGCCATTCATGCTGCTGGAATACAGCAAAAGCAATGAGGGAATGAGAGAAGCAAGCCTGGGCCGGGGATATAGCTCAGCGGTACAAGCGCTTGCCTGGCAAGCGCAAGGTCCTGAGTTCGAATCCCGGTACCAAAAAAGCAAACTAAAGAGAAGTAAGCCTCTTTCTGTCCCTTGTAATGTAAGCAGGCTGCCTGCCCTAGAGGTGGTGTACCACTCACACCCTCAATCCCAGCATTAGACCATGAATCAATTACAAACTCTAGATTCAGGTGCCTCTGAAAAGCCTGCCTTCTGGGACCTTACGAGACTTTGGGAGGACATTCAGACACAAACCATAACAGTAACCATACTGTTCAACCTTGAAATACAAACTACAAGCAATGCTCAACGAACTAGAGTACTAAAAAGAAGAAAAAATGGATACAGAAGAGATAAAAGAAAAAGAGGAGAGAAATTACCAACAGTTAATCTTTGAAACTGGACATGGTGATGTACACGTGTAATTCCAGCACTTGGAAGGGTGAGGCAGGAGGATCACTGCAAGTTCGAGGCCAGCCTGGGCCACAAAGTAAGTTCTAGGCCAACCTGAACAGCATAATGAAACCATCTCAAAAAGACAACAAACAAAAACAGACAGTTAAGAGAAATTCTTTCTGCTTGTTAAGAAAAGAAATGAAATTTGAAATATTCAGTTCAAAGTAAAAATACCCACTAGAGGTAAAGGAAGGAAGGCCTAAAACATCTTTCCATGTTTTCTGTTTGCTGATTAGAACAAATCAACAGAATAAGGTAGATATTTGTATGCTGAAGTAAATAAATAACAGAGATAGAAAATTTGATGTAATGAGAAAGAAAAAGAAATATATTTGACGGAACAGTTTCCTTCAAGAGGCAAAAGAAGATGGCTACTAATGTGTCAGTGAAGAACTTGGTTTTATCTAGAAAGTTAAAGAATAGTTCAAACAGATGAGCCGGGCTGGAAGAGGGAGTACTGTGTGGGAGAGAAGTAGGTCAGTGGGCAGATAAGGAAGGGTTGAATTGCACACACTTGACTTCTGCAATTCCCACAGAAAAGGGCGAGATGGGGTTAGACTCAGTGTTTGGCTACCACATTCCTGTCCTACAGAAAAAGTGGCTCCTTCTTCCAGTTACTCTTTTCAATGGTGACAAGAATGAACCTGTGAAGAAATAGCAGAAAGATGACAACCAAAATCCTCAAGACCCTCATAGGCAAATGTATATTTAACAGTATTCAACAACATCTTAGCCAGGCCTAGTTAGGCTTGCCTGTAAATCCCAGCAGAGTGGGAGCCTGACACAAGAAGATGGCAAGTTCAAGCCTAGCATGGGCAGCTGAATGATGCCCTGCGGCAAAATGAATAAAATTTGAAAAAGGAGCTAGAGATGTAGCTCAGTGTGAAGACCCTTGGTCTAACCCTCAGGGCTGCAAAAACAACAATTTTAATATTCAATTCTAAGTAAGAATTATGATTCTGGGACTTTTATATCCGTATTACTTTTCTCAGTGTTTGTTTGTCATAGGTTTGGCAACATAAAGTAGGGTTTCTATGGATAATCTGCAATGATATACCCTAAATGGCTAAACTAGTAAATTCATGTCACAAATATTATCTGTGCACCCACAAATATTTTTGAGGTCCCCCTTCTGTCAGATTCTGTACAGGTTCTCTGGATACAAAGATTAGCAAAGCTCAGTCCCTGTGCATGTGAAGATTGTAGACTGACGGAAGTATTGGGGGATGACGATGGGCAGAAAAGGAAGCAATCGCAATACACTGTAGTGAGGGGTGGCGAACCTATGGTACGCATGCTATTTGTTTCTCTTTTAAAACAAAAGATGATAATTTTTGATTTTTTTGACTAAACATTCAATTTTCAAGTTTAACTGCAGTATTAACACCTTGTGATAAATTAGTGGGATTGGGGTTGTAGTGTAGGCACTCATTTCTAAAAGATTCGCCATCGCTGGTGGTTTATTTGCCATGATGAAAAACTACACAAAATGTAGTGTTATGGAAAAACAGAAAAATGACTGATTAATTGTGGGTATTATTTATATTGACCCAGAAATGATGATATTTTGCCTGCAATTTTTAAATAATAATTGGCCTTTACTTATTTATTGATGTGTTTTCACTCACATGGCATAACATTCAACTGTTCAAATCAGACATTTCAGGGTCACTCTTGCTTCTGGCTAGACAATAGACTGAAGGGGAAAAATGGAATCCAGAAAGGAAAATATTGAATGGATTGAGACAAAATAATAGTGCCTTAGATCATCATTTTCATAAGGTTTACGATATCACTACCAAGTAGTTGCAGAAGATTTTCATCACCCCCAGAACAAACCATACCCTATTAGCAGCTACTTCTTATTCAACCTGCCTCTCAGTATTTGTCTAACACTGTTCTATTTTGTGTGTCATGGATTTGTCTCTTTTGCTATTTCATTTATGTAGCATTTTTCTATTTGTCTTCTTTCACTTGGCATCATGCTTTCAAGGTTTATCTATGCTGTCATGTGCATCTGAACTTTGTACTATTTTATTGCTTAATCATATTCTATTGGGTGGGCATAACACATTTTATTTATCTAATCTTTAGTTGATGGAAATTTGGGTGCCATCAGCTTTTGGTTACTATGAATAATGCTACTCTAATACTTATGTGTAGCAAACTGATCTATGCAGGTCCCAGGTCCCTGCCCAGATGCCACCAGTGAGGAACCAGCCCGCTCTGGTCTTCCCCGACCCAGGTACCACTTGTAGGGACCTAGCCCTGTTAATTTGTCACTGTGACCCAGGGGAGAATGAGGATGAAAAATAAACAGACATGGAGTTAGTTTAGCATGCGGGCAGCTATGGAGCTCTTGCCTCTAGTGGGCAAAGGAACCCCAAGAGTCTGGATCATTCTGATTTTATTCACCAAAACATGGCTACAAGCAAGTAAAGTAACAAAACAGCCATCTTCCTTCTTTTTTTTTTTGTACCAGGAATATGAACTCAGGACCTTGCACTTGCCGAGCAGGCGCTTGGCTGTTGAGCTATATCCTCTGCCCTCATCTGCCTTCTATTATTCACTAGTACATGCCTAGGTAAACAACCTGATCATAGCTGTATCGACTTTTTCCTAGAACCTGCAACATGCCGTCATCTGGCCTGTTGCCTTTCTTCTTTGTGCTCACAGAGGAGGCCAATTAGGCCTCAGTCCTCCTCTGGTTTCCTACAGTAGTGTACAAATTATTTTGTGTGAATATGTGCTTTTAACTCTCCTACCTTCAGAATGAACGTACAATTATCATTATTAGTTTCCATTGTCACTTAATTACTATTCCCAGTGCCAATATTCCAAGTCAGATTGAGTCTTAGGTTTTCTCAAACATTATCCTCAGAATTAAAACCAGTCAGAGATCCTATATGATATCCCTGCTAGCAATCCTTTTTGACTCTATTTACCTCTGTGAACTCATCTTCTAACATTGTGCTCATTCTCTTTATTCCAGTTTCACCGCCTTCGAATTTATTGGAATATCTGAGGTACACCAATGTCTTAGTTACTTTCTCATTACTGAGACAAACTACCCAACACCCACAAACTAAAGCAAGAAAGGTTTATTTGTTCTCAGTTTGTAGAAGTTTCAGTCCATAGTCAGCTGGCTCCAAGGCAGGGTGGCACATGACAGAGCAGCATCACAGAGGAGCAACAGTTTATGGCATGACAGGCAGAAGGTAGTGAGGCAGTAAAGTGCAGCAAGTGTGCTTTCCCTCTTTCCCTTTCTTCCACCCAGGCTATAACTCCATTAAAATTGTTGCCATGTGTAGTCAGGGTGGGGCTTCCATTACACACACCCAGAACTATGCTGTGGGGCACCGCTCCAGACTACTTCAGGCTTCAAAACTCACTGGGGGCAGATAAGGACACCTCTGGCCAGCTTTGACGACAGGACCCTGCTGTCTAGTATAGGCACCAACCAGGGAACAGTTGTATAAGGATAACTTACCAGTAGACAACTACAACTGCACTAATTCAGTAAACATGCAAGAATGTAAATATGTGATAAAGACACAGGCTCTCTCTTTCTGCTGCCTGCCTTTTAAACTGATGTCTGCCCCTTCTGTGTTCTTTTCCCTGTGGATCTCACCTGCCAAAGTACCTCTTCAGGACCCAGCCACAACACATGCTAGGCATATTTCATCATCATACACACCCTTAATCCCAGTATCACACACCCTAAATCCAGCGACCTCTGAGAAGCGAAGCCACACCTATGAGTACATGAGGCTTGGATATCTGGATAAAAGCCATACCAATCAGTGAGATTATTTCCCCCCTTTTTTGGATTAATTTACTGTAGTTTTCTTGTTTGTTTTGATACAAGAAAATAAAAACTCCCAACATGAACGATATCTGGGATGAGTTCGTGTTCTGTAAAATCAAAGAATGAATTTTAGGAACAACAGAGGTCAAGAGTAGAATATATTTATTGAGGGAAAGAGCATCTGTCCAAGAGAGAGACAGAAGGGGGGCCCGAGTGAGTTGCCCCAGACTCTGTCTTTTCTAGGGATTTTTATAGAGCAAAATCACGAAGTGAGGTGGGTCTAAGATAGGGGGAAAATGAACAAAACTCTGGTCAGCCAGTAAGAATTGTACCAATAAAATTGGTTAAGTCGGGATCAAATGAGAAAGCCAACATGCCATGAAAACAGAATAGGGGCTTTTCCTGTAAAGGATTGGGTCAGTGACTCTTCAAGGTGATTGCTACCTATTTAGAATATCAATCCCTGATGTTTACACCTAGGGAGATATGTGGGAGTATTTGTTTAGTCCTTTATCTTGATGTCTGGCCCACAACAAATAGTATCTTATCTTGTCTTTCATGTTGGCTCTTTGGAGGGCCTGGCCCTATCTGACTGCCTATAATATTTCTATCTAACTCAGCGGCCTATAACAGTTTCTCTCTCAAATTTCTGCTTATGTCACCATCTTAGTGTAAAATTCCCAGCATGTTTACCTAAAACTTAATGAAATCCCCATCAAACTACTTCCTTTCTCTGCTTTTCTTTTTTTCATAGGATTTAATTTATCACTATACAGTGTAAATTATATTTTATTTATCTGGTTTGCTACTCATCACCTCCACAGAAATGTAAGCTTTTTGAAGGCAAAATTCATTTTTTTCTCGTTGAAAGAATTGATAAAAGGCAAAATAAATTTTCCAAAGTTTTCCAATATTATTTTTGTGAGAAAGCCTATCTAGTCTATATTAAAGCAATTGAGTATTTACGATGATAAGTATAAGGGTTAGTATTACTTTTTAGAAAACTAAGAGAAAGTTTTCAATAAGGATAAGTGACGACTATAAAATTTGCATTAAATATTCATTATTAAAAGAGCTGAGGTCATTTGTCACCCTTTCTACTTAGCTATGAAAGGAAAATAACTTCTTTTGTATAACATTTCCTAAAAATAAATAGCTGGGCTGAAAAATAAATTCCAAAGTGAGACTATATGTATCAAAATGTGCCCTGAAGGCACTTGACTTTGGGATACTCAGATTTCCATAGGCTTGTTTGTAGTATAAAATGCTTTTATTGTAGTTTTGGTATAAGGTAACAAACAAGGGCATTAATCAGAAAAAGCTGACTAAGCTATGAACATTTTAACTATCAGAGTTTAATTAAGTTCTTTAACTGCTGAGTCATGTTTTCTTATTTATTAAGTGGATCATGTGTTTGTCAGTTTTGCATCAGTGTAACAAAATGCACAGGAAAAGATAACTTAATAGGGGCAAAGTTTATTTTTGCTCACTGTTTTGGAAGTTTTAGTCCATGGTCAGCTGACTCCATTACTTTAAGCCTATGGCATGGCCTAAACATCATGGTGGAAGGGCGCGGCAGCCATGAAGCAGAGAGAAGAGACAGGCAGACTGTGCTAGTGGTCTCTCTCCTTCTTCTGCTTTTACTTCATCTGGGACTCCACATACTACATGGTGCTACCTACCATCTGTCTGCTGTCCTACATGTCTATGATCTCTAGAAACACCCTCCCAGACACACCTAGACATGTGCTGTACTAATTTTCTGGGCATTTCTTAATCCAGTCCAATTGACAATGAAGATTAATCATCACTGACCATGATGCCCATCTCTGTTTTGAAAATTAAAGATATTATCAACCTAAAATAAGCATATGGCCACTAAATGACAGCTAGTATGATTAATTTTATGATTTTGTTTTGCCAACAGTTATACACAGGAATGGTTTGCGGTTGTGAAGAATAGTTTCCTTTGTGAGTCTGTATCTCTTACAGTTAACAGATATTATTTATGTAGCACCTGAAATTCACAAGTTCTTTCATGGATAAGGTCTGTTAGGATTGTGGAGGAGTGTGATTTAAAACTTAAGTTACAAGATGACAATTTGAACAAAGTAATTGTCTTCATGTCTGGGGCTAAGATATAAGAATTGCAAAGGGGCAATTCTGCCTTGTTAAAATTTTTGATAATTAGCCTATTGACAGGTTGATTGGTAAAGTTAGTTAGTGATGTCGGTTTCCTTTTTGTATTTGAATTAAAATACAGTTTAATTTAAATGTCATCCAAAATAAATTCTTAAAAATTGAGCATCTTGTAATGATCTTATTTTGGCACAGTATAATTACATCTTTCGTATTACTCCTTCACTTCAATCTTCTTTCAGGTAAAAAGTATAATTTGTAAGTTTTCCATCTCTAAAATAAGGATGCAGTAATCACAGAGGAAGAAAAAAGTTGAATCAGGGAATTAAGTCAACTTACATCTCCAGTAAAATTTAGCTCTTGTTTGTCACACTATCTTACTGTTGCATTTCTTGGTGGCTCTCAGAGCAACGGTGTAAATAGAAACAAATTGTGTGTGGTCAAAGGGTGCGGGGTCCTGCTTAGACTCTTTTAACACATCAGTATATTGCCATCACCTGGTACAGTCTTGCAGGAAAAGTCAATACAATCTACTCCTGAAACATCTTTTCCAACCAAAAGCTCAGATAATATATGTGATGAACTGCCCAATTCTTACTCGGCAAAGTAACGATTTGGGACAAGCCTCAGAAAAAGATACCTTTACTTTTAGGAATATGTTATTTTCATCCTAATGTGTAACATTTAATTTACAATATACTGACTGAATTCCTGCCATGAGTCAGAAAATATGTTAACAAGGTGTTACGGTTTGGGTCTAAATGTACCCCCAAAGCCTGATGTGGTCATAGATGGGGCTTTCTCAAATGTGGCTGAATGTAGAATTTGAGATGCTGGGATTAAGGGTGTGTGTTTATAAACCAGTACATTGATTGGTTTGGCATTGTCTAATCCCAGTACCCTGGATACAATACAAAGGACAGAAAGAAGCTTCTTTTCTCCCTTGCATGCTTGCTTTTGCTGTCTTCTGCTTGCCATGAACTGGTTCTCCTCTGTGATTCCCGTCTATCATGTGCTACCCTGCTTTGGGGCCACCTGATTATGAACTGAAACTTCTGCAAACCATGAGCTAAATAACCTTTCCTCCCTTAATTTGGTGATGTTGGGTATTTTGTCCCAGTAATGAGAAAAGTAACTAAGACATAAAGTCTGAAGTAGACTTGTGCAGGACAGAGCTGGAGAGGACATGCCCCTTGTTATCAAAAGACTTTCAGTGTAGCAAAAGATATGAGCCTATTTTATATGCTATACTCCAGGTTGTATATTATACATTTCTTCATATATTAATGAATCAGATATACAAAATAGCACAAAGTGGGGATTGTTGCCTAGACTTTTTCAGTAAGGGACTGAGGGATAAACATGTAGCTGAAGTTTGATGTCAAAGCTCACACAAATTTAGTAAGTGACAGGGCTAGAATATGATCCCTACACTTCATATTCTAAGTTCAAATGCTGTTTCCACTTTATCATATTTTCTCCCCTATATTTCACGTATGAAATTCTACAAAAGAAAGACAAGGTAATCTAGACAGCTCAAAGTAACCTAATCTCTAGTTAACAGTTTTAGCCCTTCTTAATGGAAGAGGATATATTTCAACTAGATCTTGCAAGAGAGGTATAATTTCAATGCACAAACACAAAACTGAACAGCAAGAAAAGAAAAGGTCTGTAAACTAGGATATATAAAAATTGTAGAAGAATTTGGAGGATAGAGATGTAAAAGAATTATAGCACAACTAACCATAATGGAAACTCAACTCAGTTAAGTCTTGGGGTGATTGATTTTTACCATAATTACTCAAAAACTGTTCAAAAGTCTACACTTCCAGTTCTGTGCTAGGCCTACAACATGAAGCAAGAAAAGTGGTGAATAAATAAAACTTGCCATTTTATCCTTTAATGTTTTCTTTATTATTATTTTAACCTTTTGTAATTTTATTTATTATTTATTTGTATTAGTGCATGTTTGCAGTACACAATGATTACATTCATCTTGGGGAGATGATTCATGCACATAACACATCGTAATTCTTTTTCCTTCAAATTTTGAAAAAAAATGAACAAAAATGTTAATTACTTTGTCTCATCTCTGCAGCTCAAACATAACCAGTCAAAACAGCCTCATGTACACTGCCCACTCCGTTCTCCATGATTGCCAAATGCATTGCAAGATAAGCACAAATAAATGTTCTCATTTATTAACCTAAAATGTTGAGTTATACTTTATGCATCGTATAATACAATTATTTTAGTACACACTGTGATATTGTCAAATATTTGCGCCCATGAACTCTTTGTGGCAATTAAACTACAAAGTATTTTCCTAACCCCAAAATTTTGCTGTGCTCCAGTGCAATAATTTCTCCATACTGTCATCCAGATGTAATCACAGATGTACAATTTTTTATGTTGCAGTATGTTAATGATTACACTCATCAAGGAAAGCTGGTCCTCTTCCTTTTGCAAAAGATCTATCTCCATTTCCTATTTTCTACTTTTGTTCAGCTGATAAGTTTTTAACTTCTAGAATCTTACAAATAGGATCAGGTAGCATATACTCTTAGTGTCTTGTCTCTTTCACTTAGCATATTTCATTTGCTGTGCATTCATATGTTGAATATAATAGTAGCTTCTTTCTTTGGATATACCATGATTACCCTTTCATCAGTTAGCATCAGATTTGACTCTAGTTCATGTCTATCACAAATTAAATTGTCTAGAACTTTCATGTGTACATATTCTTATAGACATATATTTTCAAATCTCTTGCAAAGTCACCAGTCCATAAAGGAAGTGTATATTTGCCTTTATAAGATATTTCAGATTTTTCCCAAACAAATTATGAGTCTGGTTGCTCCGCACCCTAACCAGTACTTGTACTTGCTAACACTTTGCTTCTTAGCAATCTTAGTAGCTGTGATATAGCATCTCGTTATGATTATAATGTTGATTTCCCTGATGATAAAAGACTGAGTATGTCTTCATGTGAGTATTGAGTATTTTTTTCTTCTATGAAGTGGCAAATTTTTCCTCTGACAAATGTATTGTGAATAATTGCTCCTAGTGTATCATTTCATTTCCTTAATGATGTGTTTGGAAGAGCTAAAACTTCTCATTCTGATAAAATCTAGTTCAATATTTTACTTTCATTTACTGTTCAAAATTTTGGTGATCCCTTTAGAAATCTTTGCTTGCTTTTACTGTGACTAACATGTATATTTTCCTCTGTGCCTAGTTTTGAATACTCTATGCTCTTCCAGTATCTTGTTTACAACATCATGTTACAAACTCCATTCATTTTTGCCTACCCTCGCATCTTTTTTAGTAAAAGTACTTAAAACAGTTGTAATGCATTCAGATTCCATTATTCCAGTCTCTATTTTCTATCTTGCCTCAATTTAAACACTTTGTGTATCTTTCTTTTGAAATTGCAAATGTAGTGGTGATTTCACTCACTCAGTCTTTCATTCTAGATGACGGTATACAGTTGATCTAAAAACTTTCATGTTTGGTCTTCCATTTCTTCATTATGTCCATGCTTTCTTTTAAAATGCAAGCACAGCAGCATTATTTTAAATAATATTCTAAAGCACACTGAGTTAATTCTATTATCTCTGATTTAATCCTAGTTGTGGGTCACAATTTTCTGTTCCGTTTGTTTTGCTAGGTATTTAAGCAAAGATCAGCTTAACCTTTTTGGATACTGATTGTAAAGGTTTGCTTTTAACCTTTTCTAGACTATGTCTAGAGTAACCTTCACCCTGAGGCTAGTGTAGCCTTTTGGCATCTTTTTATTTCTTGAAACATTAAGTGAAGTTCTTCCACTTCACTGGTAGGATTTTGAAGGTTTTTAAGTCTACTTTGGTGGACAAATTTTTAAAAATGTAAACATTTTTTTTGGCATGTGTCCCCTGCAGACACATTAGAGCTGAACAGATCCTTACAAACAGGCTTTAGTGCTATTAGAAGCAGGACTGGCATTCCTGGGAAAGCCGTATCCACTCCTACAGAACAAGAATTTCAGACCGTGATGAAATAGGAAAGAACAAAATCACTTCATAAATTTGTCTGAGAACAAATAAAAATAAGACTATTGCACAACACCAAAAATGCAAAATATACTCTTCACCCTGCTAATACAAATGAATCACTCTTGCTTTCTTTTCCAACTACAGATTTATTTGCTGTAGTTATGCCCTCCTTCTTTACAGTTTGCTTAGACAGCTAGTCATATAATTGCTCCTGTTTTCTGACAGTTTTCAGTCTAGAACTAACTCCTATATCCTTACACTTTCTGTCAAATTAGCCACTCAAAACCCAAGTCCTTTAATAGGTTCTTTCTACCATGTTCTTATAGCCTTGTCCTTGGGTTACACACTTTTTTCTCTCAATGAAAATAACTACAAGACTTAAAAAACTATATTAGAACACCCTATTTTTCATTAATATGAACAATGGGCACTGCAGATAATTATCACTGAGAAGAGGAAAACAGGGTATTGTTCATTCTCCCTTATCGTACTGAGGAGCAAACCCGACTTCTCAAATATAAATGTGTTACTAGTGACAAAGATCCTGGAAACTGTTCAACCTGTGACTCACAGACACTAGTTCTTCACCTGGCCGGGGAAACACCATAGAGTACGCTGATGGGTAACAAGCCCCACACTCAGAGGGCTCGTATGAATATTTCCAGGGCTATTTTTCTATGTAGCTTCCTCTTCTCCATTCTTCTGTACAAATTTTAATTATTTAAAATACCTGAATTCTATTCTCTGTCTCAACTTACTGAAATAGTGCTCTACCTGGGCTCTTCTTTCTTGTGTGCAAACTGTGTGATTTTAGAGCTAGAGTCTGCATTTCCCTTCTCTTAAGGATCTCTGCCTTGTGTTGCCTGTTGTCCTATTTCACAATACAAGTGCTACTTCCACCATCTTTTCTGGTTTTGAAGTTGCTTACAGTGGGGTGAAACTCTGTATAGTTATTTCCTTACAATCAGAAGTAGTTCTATACTTGCTTTTTAACGTTGATGTATACGATGTGCATTTCTTTGCCATTTGCTGTCCCTGTTTCTTTTTTTTTTTTCCTTTGATTTTTTTTTTTTTTTTTTTTTTCGGTACTGGGAATCCAACTGACAACCTTGCGCTTGCCAGGCAGGCGCTGTGTCACTGAGCTAAATCCCCAGCCCTGCTGTCCCCATTTCACTCCTTTAAAATATATACCAAAGATATATTATAAATGAAATGCCACTCAATTTAATATCTGGAAATTATTTTATTTATATATTTATTGTGTTTTTGAGACAGGGTCTCACAGTGCAGTTCAGGCTGGTGTTCAACTCACTTATGTAGCCCAGGATGGCCTTGAACTCACAGTGATCCTCCTGCCTCAGCCTCCCAAGTGCTGGGATTATAGGCGTGCACCACTACACCCAGCTTGCAAAGTATTTTATAAAATACATTAACTATTATGCGTACAATCAATGCAATTTTAATGAAAATTTGTTACCAGGGTATACATCTGCACATGTAGTATTTTTTGCCCCTATCCATACTGCTTCAAAAGTTTATTTTGTTCATTTATGTGTTAAGTTTTTATTGAGATTCTACTGTGTACGAGGCATTAAAATGGTTATGGTTCCTGTTGCTGAAGCTGTGAAGGGAAAAATGAATCAATGACACTGACTCCATCAAACTAGAACTTTGACTTTCCAGAGCTGAATTTGTATATTTATCAAATCTCTTGTTTGTTTGTATGATTCTGTAGATACATATTTTACTTCTTTAAAAATTTTATTTCTCTCATAAATAAATTTTCAACAACAAATTTAAACAGCCCTGCAATTTTATAAATCTAAATTCAAATTAATTTTCATGATAGTTAATTACTGGAGCTGTAAGATCTAATTACTTAATATGTTTCACTTTCTAATCTCATTTAAGATAAAGTACTAATTTATTGGGGTAAAGGATTGTCCAAAGTTTTAGACAGTAGTTGGTATGTGGTTAAATAAAACAAATAAGCAAAAGCAATAGGAAAAATATTGGATGAAAAAAAATATAAGCACAGAGTTTCACAGCTTTGCACTTTGGGGTGATCACAGGATAAAAGCAACAGAAAAGATTGACAGCTTTTTCTTTTCCTTTTGGCAGTTTCTTTTCTGCACTACCTAAGTCAGGCCAAGGCCAAGTTTAAAAAATGGAAAACTAGCACCTTTGATTAGTGGGAAACATTTAGTTCTTTCTCATTAGGAAATAAAGAACAAAGGCAAAGATGTTTAAATTTAAGCTGACTCCAAAGCTTGAATTGCAATCATAATTCAGTGTGTATTGCACTTAAAATGCTACTCTTGGCAAAAGATGTAGTTCAGCGGCACAGCACCTGCCTGGCAAGCACTAGATCGTGAGTTTGATTCCCAGTACCAAACAACAAAAAGCTACACTTTAGGCCTTCTATCATCACTTGTTACAGTTTATACTTCTGGAATAATGAAAAATTAGGCTTTTGGGGAAAAATTAAAGATAAATTTTGTAAGATAAAAACAACTAGCTCCAGTATTCTACAACACAGCGGGCTAACAGTAGTCCTCAATGATGTATGATATATTTATAAATAGCTAGAAGAATACAAAGATTCCCATTTCCTAGAAATGCTCAGTGTTTGAGAAAATGGACATGACATGTTTATTATCTTACTTTTATCATTAGACACTGTATGCATGTATCAAAGTGCCATGCTTTAGGCAATACATATGCATAAATATTGTTTCAATTAAATAATTACAAAGAATATTTCATTAGAACTGCATCGATGTTCCTTTGAGTTAATTATATTGCAAATCCCAATTCTATATGGCTAATAAGAAATTGAGATTGAAGATATGTTTGGAAAAATCAAAGGGACCAGCAAGTAGAGAAAAAAATGATTAAAATAAATTCTTGTCTCTGACACCTTGAAATATAATTTTATGGTTTATGTCTGGATATTGCTCCAAAGCCTCATGTGGTCATGGGGCTGGGTTTTTTAGAAGTGGCTGAATTGAAGCGGGCAGTGGTGGCGCAGGCCTGTAATCCAAGCACTTGGGAGGCTGAGGCAGGAAGATCATTGTAAGTTTGAGATCAGCCTGGGCTACCAAGTGAGCTCAAGGCCAGTCTAAACTGCATTGTGAGACTCTGTCTCAAAAAGACAAAAAAAAAAAAAAAGTGGCTGAATAGAGATTTTGTGATTGATTCATTGTCCAAAGCTGGGATTAAGGGTGTGAGTGCTACACCCACCCTGGGGTGGGTAGCCTGCCTACAATATAAGAGACAGAAAGAAGTTTGTGGATCTCTCCTGCTAGGTTGTAGCTTTTGTTGTCTTCTGCCACCATGAACGGTTGTCCCTCTGCCATGCACCACCTTTCCTTGGAGCCAGCCAATTATAGACTGTAAGCCCTACAAACTATGAGCTAAATAATCCTTTCTCCCTTAAAATTTGGGTGTTTTAGACACTTTTCTCCAGCAACTAAGACACCAAGTCAGCATTACAAATAGGCTATTATTTTTAAGCCCTTAGCTATGTTCCAGTCTGACAATGGATTTATAAGCACTATCCTTTTTAATCTTTAAAAGAGCTGTATAAATTCGATACTTTTATTATCCCAAATTCACACTCAAAATTGAAGTTTAGAAAAATCAAGTAGCTTGCTAAGGTCACACAATTAATATAAGGTAAAACTAGTTTCTAAACTGAGGTTTGTGTGAATATTCATCTTAATTTTTCTTTCTCATTGTCTGCTGTCTCTATATAGAGACCTTGTGGCCCTTAGTCTTTTTAAAGGAAGTAAATATTTCTTTTTTTTTTTTTTGGTTTTTCTCCGGTACCAGGAACCGAACTCACGACCTTGCGCTTGCCAGGCAAGCGCTTTTGCCGCTGAGCTAAATCCCCAGCCCCAAGGAAGTAAATATTTCTTATAGTTAGCTTCTACTGACTATCCTCAGATGAAACATTTTAAATTATGAGTGTCTTCTGACCCTATAGGTAGAAGTTGTCACTATGGCTTTTGAGACAAGATTCCCTAAGCTTATTGTTCTTTAAGAAATTAATGACATGAGGTGAGGCAGTGTATGGTTTAAGAATGCACTTAATTTCTGAAGAATGCACTTAATTTCTGCTGTTTCAACCTGCCCTAGTGCTCCTGGTTGGTACTTCACTTTATTTTATCAGGAGGCAGGGGAAAGCTTTTTCTTACATATAAATCAAAGTTGAGTCCTTTCCCAGTATAATAGTTTGGTTCATTTACAGGGTTATGAAAAGGTTTATTTTGATGGTATTTGTCAGTGCTCTTGCTGTTTTTATGGAAGAGATTATTTCAGAAATGTTTGTTTTGCATTGTTCAATCAGTTGAAGGTCTGAATAGACTAAAAAGTTGAAGATAATGTGACTTCTTTGCCTCTTCTTGAGCTGCCCTTGAGCTCTGGAGTCACTGTTTCTAGGATCTTTGGACTAGGTAAAGAAATAAATCATTATCTTCCTGTTTTTCAGGCCCTCAGACTTATACAAAATTATCCCAGTGGCTCTCCTAGCTCTCTAGCATGCAGATGGCAAGTGATCTGTCTGTCTGTCTGTCTGTCTATCTATCTATCTATCTATCTATGTCTGTCATCAATCTAAGTAATTGGTTGTTTCCCTGGAAAACTCTGACTATTACCCCTCTGTTTTTGTGCAATCTGGCTCCATTGATTTCCTTCTAATGTGCAGAATAAAACAGAGATAATGGAATATCGGTTCCAAAATTAGCTAACAAAAGACCCTGCTTTCCAACTTACACTTTATTGCTAGCACTCTCACTTGTCCTCCTTGCACAAATGAAGACAGCTGGCATGTTGTGAACTGAACTGCAGAGAATTTCACTTTCCAGAAAACTGACAGCAGCCCTCAGCAGATAGCCAATATGAAACTAAACCTCTCAGTGAAATAGACCATGAGTAACTGAATCTTACTAACAAGCAGAGGGTGGTTTCCTTCTACAGCCCATTCTTAAAATGAATAAAACCCTGACTGCCTCTTGTCAGGGCACTTGAGTCAGAGGATCTAGGTAAGACATGCTGAGAGTCCTGAGCTACAGAAACTGGGAGATAACACACATGGTTGTCTTGTACCTAAGTATTGGGATAATATATCACCAATACAGATATTCCTCACTGAACTACCCGCTGTTTAACAACTGTTCTGACTTATGACCGAGGCATGCTGTTTGGACTTATGACCTGTCTTTTCTTTCTGCACAGTTCTGCACATCTTCTTTATAGAGCCTCAATGTCTTTTGCTTGTATAGTGCACCTCGTTTATACAGTCCTGTAATTTTTGCTGATTGTACTGTACAGTACTGTAGTTTTATGTTCTGTTATATATTGTAGTACTGCATGTAAAAGCTATGCATATAAAAGCAAAGCCATCAGACTGCAGTTTTCTTTGTCCTGAATACTGGAGTGTACATACTACATACCATTCCTAACTTACCAACCAGTATATTTAACAATGTAGTTGCAGGAATTTAACTCTGTCATTAAAGGAGGAATGTCTGCAAAGAATATTATAATACACAAAAATATGTGACAGTATTTGCTGCTAATAAAGCTAAATATTGAGTTTTAAATAAAAGAACATAGAAAATTATGCTACATACATACTTCTTTAATGACAAAAATTATCTCAAATCAATAGCCAATATAAAATTAAAATATAAATCCTGTAGTAACCTCGATGGACATGAAGAATTGAATTATTCAGTGTGCTGCATAAACTGATACTCATGTGAAAAGAACTATAGATTGTACAAAAAAGAAATAACAAATTAAATTCTTAAAATTACAGAACTATGAAGGGGAAACAATTGAACATGCATGTAATCATGTTCAGAAACATTTTGAAATAAACCAAGGAAAAATCCTGCAATAAAAGATTAATATATTTTAGTACATAAAATTATGAATTATAGGATGTCAGAAAGCTACATTAAAAAGTTAAAAGAATTTTAAAAACTTATAAAACTTACTGAAAATATTAGTTGTTAATAACTTTGACAGTATCTTTCAAATTAGTGATATCCAACAACATTTTTAAAGATGAAGGGGAGCAAATCATATCTTATTGGCTAGTAAAACATTAAAATAATATATCCAATTAAGATCATTGGGATGCAATATGCAGATACACAGACGTGTGACACAGAGCAGTCATCAAGATCCTGTATTTCCCCTCCTTTAAATAGATTTTCTGATAATTAGATTGGGGTAAGTTCAGGACTATGACTAACTCTGGGCAATGAAAGGACATGTGGAAAGGACATGTGGCATTTGAAATGTGAAACGTGTATGCCCTTGTGTGGCTTTTCCATCCTTTTTTCTTCCTGTCTCAGTGACCTAGGAAACCATGTGTTGACATAGAGATGAAAAAATTGGAGGAAACTGACGACTGGAAGGCACTGGATGAAAGTCTCTGCTCAGTCAAATCAGTTTATCAAGAAACAAACCTTTAGTATGTCACATCCCTGAGGTTTAATTTTGTTATTGGTGTTGGTTCAGCACAGTCTAGCTTTGCTGATAGTCTCAAACGTGAATAAACATATGTTAGTGTTTTATCTAGTGTTACAGTAAAATAGTAGTAAAGAAAAGATTCATTAGTTTAGAAAACACTTTAACAGCTTCCATGGTAAGTTTCAGGCAAATTTGAAAAATTCCTTTTTTAAAAAAGGGATGTATAAAAGAGCTAAAAACAGTAATAGTGAATATTGAACAGTGAGATATTATTTCTTTGGTGCATTTTTTTCTTGCAAACCAAGTTTACATTCTTTTATGAAAGGCATTAACTACTATGCATTTCAACAGTGCCCTTCTGGAATACATAGCAATAATGGCCACAATACCCTTTCCCAAATCTAACCTTTATCATGTGATTATGCAGCTCCTCTCAGTAAAGAGTCAACATCTTTTTTTTTTAATTACCTGAACCTCTGTACTTCTGACTTGCTTGGGACAATAGGATGCAATGGAAATGACAGCGCACCATTTGCAAGCCTACATTCCAAGATTCATTGCATACAATGACTTGCTTGCCCTTGTCTGGTGTTGCTACATGAAAAACATGCTGGCTAGGACACTGACACCAGGAGGAGGACTCGTGGAACAGAATCAATCTTCAGGTATGTGAGCAGATTTAGACATGACTAGCCTACATCGCCTGAACCTTAGAAACACAGGGGAAATGATCACTGCTATTGACACAAGTTTTTAGGGTAAGTTACACCACATTATTAAAGAAATAGTTAACTGATACTCATTCTACCAAAGTTATAAACACCGTGGTGTTGCCTTACAGGGATTAATATTTAAAGAGCTGATTTGTGTATATTATCCCTTCAAAGGAGAAAAGGGGATGTGAGCCAGAGGGGGGTTTTATTGTCCTAGCTCCTTTAGAATGTAATTTCCATACACATAATTTTTAATCTAGTTACCATTTAGTAATATCTTGGAGAACTTAACCACTTCCAGTAAGGAAGGTATAATATAAACACCTTAGATTGGGGTCTCTCAAACATGAAAATATACTTTAAAAAACAGAAAATAGAAATACCATTTTACTTGGCTATTCTAGATAACCTCCCAAAAGAGATAACGATACCATATTACAGTGATACATGCATATCAATACCTATAGCCACACAATTCATAGTAGCTAAACCCTGGAAGCAGCCTGTATGTCCATAAACAGATGAATGAATAAAGAAAATGTGGTATCTGTACTTAATGAAATATTACTTGGTTATAAAGAAGGATAAATTGGAGACATTTGTAGGAAAATGGATATATCTGGAAAATACAGTATTAAGTGAAATAGATCAAACACACATGCTTAAGTACAGCATGGCAAAGTGCATATAAAGAGCAAAATAAAGGATTGATAGAAGAAAGCTGGGAGCTAGATCTTTTGCAAATGAGAAAGCTTCCAGGGGGACAAAGAGGAGAGGAAAGGGGAGGAGAAGTAAAAAACTTAAGAGATGTCATGTACATCACATACATGTACCACAATGAATGGAAGCATTATATACCATAAACATGACCTAAAATAATAATGACAGTAATAGTGAAAATGGGGGAGTGGGTCTAGAGACGGAGCGTGGGAACTGTGTTGGGCTAGGCAGGGGAATAAAGACGCATTAAGATGTACATGTACATATTCCCTAAAATGAATGTAAATGACATGTGTTTCAAACATGCACTAAGAACATAAAATTGTAAAAAATAAATAAATAATTGCAACTTAAAAGAAAAATTTAATACCCACAAGTTTTTTTGTTGCTGTAAGTAGAACTTCTTCCTATATCTTAACAATCAACTGGATTTTGTAGTAGTATAGATAGAGTTATGGATTTCAGTCCCCTTTCAGTGAAAATTGTTCCAACTTGTTGAAAACATAGAGCACAGTGATTAACAGAGAGGAAATGTCTTACTTTGGGAAGCTCAGCTTATGTTGTTCATGAGGAAAAGATTGGTTGAAAATAATTCAACAAGGTAAAATTGAGCAAGAGCTTCTTTAGATATAGTGTGTGCAAGAAAGGCATTAGAAGACTACTTGAAAACTGGGAAGAAAATAAGGGGACAGAAACAAATGTGGTGTGTAGGGAAAAAACAAATCGAAGAAAATGAAATTACAGTTTTCATAAGATGTTGGTAGTAGGCATAGTGATGGCCTCATCCATATTTGACTAAACTCCAAATTTATGGACTAAACGCAAACAACACCATAGAATTGCAGGAAGAACTGCTATATTTCTCTAAGTTTTTGTGATTAGTATCCACATCATTCCTTTTAAAAATCCCTTAACTATGAAATGTTCAATCCTCATATATAACTATGTCATTCCCTTGCTCAGAACCACATTTCCCCCATCCACACACAAAATCATTTTTTACAATGCTAGTTATAACATTTCACAACTTTCTAATATGCAGTGTTTCCCAGTGGAGTTTCCTTCAAATTCTAAAATAGTCTAACGAATGTCACTTCATTAACCCTCTGATTGAAAATCAATCCATATGGGAGTGTTGGCTGTTCCATTAACTTGCCTTTTCCTTTCCCTTATTTCCCTTTCTTACATTGCTCCTCCTGCCCCGTCTTTTTCTCCATTTTCAGGATCATGGCTAATGCCTATAGCCTACCCGGTCTGAATTAAAATGGAGCTTTATTTTCCAGGTTCCTTGTTCTATAGTTATTTATATTCAAATATGACATCTGTTTCTACACTGTTAGCTCTTTGTTGAAAAGATCTAAGTTTGACAAGGAATTGTTCAGTATATGAAAACAAGGAATTTACAGTTCTCTTTTTAAATTTTTTATTTATTATGTTAAAGAGAAAAATGATACAAAATTTCAAAACAAGATAATAGGAGAATAACAATGGTTAATATATGGGTGATTGTTATCTTCAAAACAGTTGTTTTTATTGGTTTTTTCTCTTTAAAATAAAAAAGGAATTTGCATTTGTTGAAGGGCTAAAAGCACTCAGGAGTGTTTCTAGTCTTTTCCACTGTCAGAAGAGACAGACGGGAGAACAAGGCTGGAGGGAACATCGACAGAGTGATATACATAATACGGCTTGAAGGAGGAACAGAGGAGAATGAGATGTGTTAAATGAGCTCTTCAAGAGATCCCTTTCTTCCTCGCTGATACTGCCCAGCCTAGTTGATCTTTATCTCTCATTGAAAGCATGGGTGTCAGAGTAGAACTTTCCTTCATACAGGTCAGCAGAAGCACATGGACAATCATCAACTGAATTCTACAGAATAATAAACTAAGGCATCAAATGGTGACAGCTTCTCCATGGCATTTGGTAAGGCATTTCTATGCCCTAAAGCTCTAATGCGTTCATGTGGACTGACCAGCTCTTCCTGTGAAAGGCAGGCATATTTTAATGCAAAGTCAAAGTTAAATTTCCACTAAGATAATAACCAAAGTCTTTAAGATTTTACAGGAGAATGGGGAGAGAGAGGAAAAAAAAAAGAGTAATATTTTACTTACCTGGTAAGGATCACCAAAGATTGGTTCCCTGCATGTACTAAATCCTGTCTGTGTTAGTGTATCAACGTCAAGATCCAGACATATGGAAAGTGAACTCATCCTGACTAAAGCAGAGAACTCTGTGCCACTTTAGAAATGGGAATTGTAACTGCATAGTAGCATAACAATATGGGGTCACGTAATAGAATCACAGCATATGAGAGTTGAAGATTGTTCAGTCATCACATTAAATATGCTTATTTTATAACAGAAAAACTGAGCTGAGGAAAAGAAAAATGATTTGTTTGAGGTTACAGAGCTAGTCGGGGCAGAGTTGAAGATACAACTCAAAATTCCTGAATGTCAAGCCATTGAAATACAACTATACGTTTTTACCAATTCAGGAAATATTTATAAAGCTAGTATGTAATATTTGCCAGAAACAAGTAACAAACAGCAAGACATGACCTGTGAGGCTGACTATATAGCACACCAACCCTGTTATTTTCCTCATGGAGTGGAGGGGCATCTAGCTGACTAGCTTTTCTGGAGCACCTTCTTCTTGAAATTTCCTCTAACCGGGATGACAGCAAAAGGCTATTTGTTTGTTTGTTTGTTTTATTTTTTGAGATAGGGTCTTACTATATAGTTTGGGTTGGTCTTGAAATCACTATGTAGCCCAGGCTGGCAGCAAACTCATGGTAATACCCCTGTCTCAAACACTGACATGCTGGGATTACAGGTATTCATCACCATGCCCAAAGGTTTCTTAAGAACTTATTCTTCAAGTAATTTACTAATCTCTTTGTTCTATGCAGAATTTCACAGTATGGTATATAAATCATTAAAATTTTTCTAATAATCCCATCAAGACAAAAAGAAGTAGTTGAAATTAATATTAAGGATATATTTCATTTAATCCAATATACTTAACATATTATCATTTCAACAAATAATTTATGTAAACAATTTAATGACATAGTATACATTATCTTACCTGTACTGAGCCTTCAAAATGCAGCATACATTTTACACTTGCAGCACATTTTTATTTGGGTGCTGATGACAGAACCGAGGGGCCTGGCCATGATGAGTATATTTTTCTACTCAACTACACCCACCCCTAGGCTAGTGGATATCTTTATATAACTCCCCTATGGAATTAGTGGCCATAGTAATGCATGACATCACTTCCTATCATATACTAGAAAAATCCATTCCGATGTATGATATTCCTGCAAAAGTAATTAAGTACAGTCAAACCATACATTTAATAATCTCATAAATTACAAAAAGTGGAAAATTTCTTTTCAAATGGATTTTTCTAAACTTCAATTAAGTATCTTTTTGCCCTTAGTTATTCTGTGTCACGCCTGAGCACACCAGGTCACTGTAAAGGTTAAAAGAAAAGAAGCAAAAGGAACATTAAAATAAAATGTTATATTAAACTCAATAAGTTTACAATAATTTCTGGCCTTCGCTTATTCCAAGTCTTTATAATTAGGATGAAGCATTATTTTCAGTGGCAAGTCAGAACAGATAACAACAGGAATGGAGTTTCCTTTCTGCTAAGGTATTAGAGAGTCAACTGTCCATTCAAATTAGATTTTCTTTCCTATATCACTGTCAAAACTCATTTTTCAAAAAATGAAGATAATTTTACATGGAAGAAATTGCTAAGCAAGCTACAGGTCTGAAATCCATTACCTGTTCATTACCTAGTTAACAGATGTTTACCCTCTTTAACTTTGGAGACATTCATCCACAAAACACATGTGTACCATACAAGATATGATTTTTGAGCCCAACATTGCAAAATACGAGTAATATTATAGGATCTTCTAAATCTGAATTTTCTATCTAGGATGTATAAAGAATTAAAGAAATCAGGCCCCGAATATTCAAAGATCCAGTCCAAAAACGCACATCTGAGATGAATACTCACTTCTCTAATGAAGAGATACTAATGGCGAATAAATACATGAAAAAAGGTTCAATGTCATTAGTCATTCAAGAAATGCAAATTAAAACAACACTGAGATTCCATCTCACCCTGGAAAGAATGGCCATCATCAAGAAATCAACCAATACCAAATGCTGGAGAGGCTGTGGGGAGAAAGGAACCCTACTGCACTGCTGGTTGAAGTGTAGATTGGTGAAACCACTGTGGAAATCAATTTGGAGATTCCTCACAAAACTGGGATTGGAAGTCCCATTTAACCCAGCTATTCCCCTTCTGGGTATGTTCCCAGAAGAATTAAAGACATCATACCACAGCAATATATGGGCACCCATGTTTATAGCAGCACAATTTGTTAGAGCTAAATCTTGGAAACAACCCAAATGCCCATCCCCTGAGGAATGGATAAAAAAGTTGTGGTATTTTTATACAATGGAGTATTACTCAGCTATTCAAAAAAATAAACTCGAGACTTTTGTAGGTAAATGAATGCAACTAGAGACCATACTCATAAGTGAAATAAATTAGACCCACATGTGTAAACATCATATTGTCTCCTTGGTGTAGGAACCTGAAAGACAAGGTAAAACTCAAAATGTACAATAGATGTGAGGAAAGGGAAAGAAATTGCTCAAAGGAAGCAATGACTGGGATGAGGGAAAGAAGAAAAAAGAAAGAAGGAAGACGGAAGGGAAAATATAAATATATACATGAATAGCTGTGATAACTGTGTTGCTGATGTCTGATGGTGTATTGAAATGAACAGTTAATGCTTACAATGTTTTATGTTCTGGTCGATTTTGCATGCTTGTGTCTGGTGGTCTGAGCAACTGATTTAAAGGTAACAATAGGCACTGGAATTACAATGGCGAACTCCTACCATTTTGTCTAGTGAAACTGTATTATCCCTAATGTTTTTTTTTTTGGTTTGTTTTTTTTTCTGGTACCGGGAACCGAACTCACGACCTTGAGCTTGCCAGGCAGGCGCTTTGCCGCTGAGCTAAATCCCCAGCCCCTATCCCTAATGTTTTATTGAAGAATTATTTTCTTATTCGCTTTAATGGTTTGAGCAATCTTTCATTCTTACATCTGGTAATCTGAGCAATGTAGTTGAGGATAGTGCTATGTAATGTAACAACCACTGTTGATTAGTATTATTTTGTCTTTAGACCATGTATCACTTTGAATGTTCTTCCTCTGATTTGTTTATGCTCGTGATACTGGTATGCTGCTACTGTTCTATTTTTTTGTTTGATTGTTTCTCGTTTTCTACACTCTTTAAAATAAAACAATAAAAAATAAATCTGAATTTTTTAGAAAATCTAAATACATGGTCACAGTGACTATGAATCTGTTAACTCTTAATAAATTTTGGATCCTGAAAGAAAGCTACTTATCTATAGTAGTTGTAACAGTTAATCTTGATTATGCACTTCATTGGTTTGAGGAACACCAAGGGAAATAGTAAAGCAAAATTCTGGGTGTGTCTTGGTGGATCATAGAAGATTGGAACTATATCTGTTCCCTTCCTCTTAACATGTATACCCTGTGTTCTGTTTCCCAGCTGCCACAAAGTGAAATGTTTTGCTTGCATCTTGGTATTTCTGCCTTGGAGCTAGTAGACCATGGACTGAATCTGTGAACCAAATTATACCTCACCTCTTTTAAACTGTGGGTGTCAGGAATTTTGTTTCAGCAACAGGAAAGCTAATTAAGTCCAGATGGTACTTCATACGAAACTGTTAAATGGCATCCACACAGGGCCAATGATCTCTTTAAGGAATTAGTGTTCCTATCAATCTAAATAATTGCCTTGGGCAAAATGAGGTAAAATATTGGTCATTTCACCATGTGTTTTCATGTGTCTTGATTTGCACATCGCCATTTAAAGAAATCACTTTTCCTAAAAAGTAGTGAAAAACTGTAGTTTATTTCCAGGTGTGTGGGAGTTTATTTTATTTCATTTTCCTACAATCTGAAAGTTTTATGATCAATTACCAAGTAGATATTATGATTTAGAATCGGGGTAACTCCCAAAGCCTCATGCATGTGGAAGTTGATGGGATCATGTGGGTACCACACTCATCAGTGAATTAGTTACTGATGAGTTCATAGCTTCATATGCTACTACGAGGTGGGACCTGGTTGGAAGTGGGTTACTATGAGTGCAGTCTTGAAGGGTGTATCTCTTATCCCAGCTCCTCCCTTCTCAATCTGCTTCCTGGATGCCTGGGATGACCAGCTATCTTCTTTCATCATGCTGTTTCTTCTTTGGAGCCTATTGACCATGGACTGAGAATTCTAAAACTGTGAACCAAAATAAACCTCTCCTTTAAGGTGTGGAGGTGTAGTGTCTCAACAATAAAGATAGTGCCTAAGACAAAGGATAAACAGTAAACGTTTATATGCAGTTAGAGTTATAATGACTAAAAAATATTTATTTAAAGAAAATGTCAGAAAATTTATGTTCTCAGAAATTTTCTTTCATATATCTTGAATTTTGCACACCTGAGTGTCTGAAATTGCTTGGGAGCAAACATCTGTCAATAGTGTTCATTATGGCTTACATCAAGCTATTGCCCCAATGTCTCACGCACTCATAGGTGGGATTTTGGGTAGGAGGCCTGATCATGGGGATGTGGTACTATGGTTGAGTGGGTGTGGTGTTGGATCAGTCCACTAATTACTTTAGCATAGTTTTGAATACGGATAATGGGAAGGCCCATTCAGGGTGTGGGTGGCACCGTCCAATAGGCTTATAGCCTGGATGGGATGAAAGTCCAGAAGGTTCATTACTGGCTGCCTCCTGCTGACCCTGCCATGAACTGTTTCTCCTCTGCCATGTCTCTCTGCCATGCTGCTCTGCTTTGGAGACACCCGTTTGTGGACTGAAACCTCTTCAACTGTGTGCTAAAATAAACCTTTTTTCCTTTAATGTTGGATGTCCAGGAGCTTGTGTCAATAATTAGAAAAGTAAGATAGTTTGTAGCTTGTAGAATACATTCTACAAATAGTCAGTACTTTTACCTGAGATCATTTAGAAATTTCAAGGTTGTGGAGGAGTGTTTGAAGGGAATAAGGAAAATACTGTGGGAAGACACCAATTTTAACATCATCTCATCCTCCATATTTAATCCAAACACAAGTCTACCATACTTATCACACATCTCCATAATGACCTAAGGAACACCAGACCTGTAAAAACTAAGCTGCAGCTGTGCCAGACTCTTCAGAATATTAGAAGATGAATCTGATGCTTCCTGGCTCAGACTAAAGCTCTGTGACATACTGCAGAATCCACAGGTGAATAATTGCCAGAAAGACTTTAGCCAAAGCAGGTCTGTGGGTCCTCCCACAGCACAGACAGTGAATTACATACATGATAATTTGACACAGAAGGAGTTTATCAGGCACTCTGAGTTGTCTGTGCACAGAAGGAAGCAGAGTAGAATTTTCATAGCTGAGGAAACCGCAGAGCAAAAATACATTCTTTTCTTCCTAACAGGCTCTTGTTGTCCTGCCAAACGTGCAGATCCTTGTATGCAACATAACAAAGGAAAGATTATTACTGTTTAAAGTAAAGCTATAGTTTCACCTAAGCTTCAAAAAATAAATAGATCAATAAGGAAAATTAAACAATAATTAATTTAAACTGATCCATTAGCAGGATAAAATTAATAGAACAAAAGGAACAGATTACTATGAAATAAAGTTATTAGAGGACACGGATGACAGACAAACAGTAACAAAGCAATACTTAAATCCATCCAAATTACATCATAAAAAGATCATGAAACAATGAAAATATTAGTTTTGAATCTACAAATTCAATAGATGAAATGAAGAAGAGAATGCTTTGTCACCTCAATTTAAATTCCTGGAAGGTAAGTAGAAGAAAAATTTTAAAATGTAAGTCATAAGCAAATCTGGGATAGAAAAGCTAAGGATCTTTGAACATACACCATGACATTAATCCAAAAGTGTGAGAATTTTTCACTACCCAAACAATTGAAAAGATTTGAGTACACCTATTTGAAAGACCCAGAAGTTTCCAGAATGAACTCATTATGAAATTCATACACAGGACTGCAGTAAACAAGTTTTCTTCTGGGAGAATTGTTCCAAAATGGGATTCATATATAAATTGATGGTGAGTCTTATACAGTAGAACTATAAAAGGTTGTAATTCCAATGTTCTTAAGTAGGTAACTTACTCTATTCTGATTTTGAAAATTTTCTTAACTATAAATGTGAAAGGAAAACTCATATCTGCACAGAGAAAAGAATCTAAAAAATAAGAATAACATTATATTTATCTACTATAATGCAAGAAACTAAAAGAAATATGATGATATGGCAAATACATCCAAAAAGAAAATTGTGATCTCTAAATTCAGGCATCTTTCAGGTAATGTCACTCATAATCCTTTCTAGGCACTATTTTCAAGAAAGGAACTAAAGGATTTCAATCAGTATCTAATGAACCAGCACAAAAGCTCTAAGAAAGAGAATTACAATGAAGAAACAAGTGAAATAATGTCCAACCACTGAGGATTGGATAAGAAAATTGTGGTACTTTTATATAATGGAGTATTACTCAGCTATAAAGAAAGATAAACTCGAGGCTTTTATAGGTAAATGGTCACAACTAGAGACCATACTCATAAGTGAAATAAATCAGACCTGCATGTGCAAGCACCACATTGTGTCTCTAGTGTTAAACTGGAAAGAGTTCATATAAACTCGGAGGTATGATAGACATTGTGAAATGATAGGAAAATGCTCAAGGGTAGAGGGCAACTGGAATGTGGGAAAAGAGAAGGGAAAGAAGGAGAAATTTTGCATGTATGCATATACACGATAGTTAATACAGTTGACCTACTATCTTCTATTTCATTGCTGAAAGAAACTGTCAATGAGTCCTTGATTGATCAATATTGCATGTCTCTTTGTTTTCATGAGAAACCACTTTGAAGGTATCAATATGTAATACAACAAGCATTGTTAATTTCCTACCACTTTGTTTGTAACTCTGTATTGTCTGTATTGTTCTTTTGCTATTTTGTAAAATGTCTGTCTGTTAATGTTTTCCTCCTTTTATTTTGAAAAGAAAAAAAGAAAAAAAAATAAAAATCTTGAACCAGATGAAAGGTAGAAAAGAATGGAAAAAAACCCAAAAATATAAAATGTGCCATATCATGTTAAAATTAAGTCACAATGTTATAGTAATTATAGTAATTGTAAATAAATTAAATTGTAGCACTAGGTTCAGCTAATTATGGCCTGAATGTCAGTGTGAAAATAAAGTTTTATAGAGACATCAACTATTTACATATTGTCTATGAAAGCTTTTACCTTATAATGGCAGAGATGAGAGGAAAATACCATATGCTCCATAAACCTGAGAATATTTAGTCTCAACTCCTGTACATATAACGCTTGAAACATCTGTTCTAGAAACATAAAAATTAGACCAAATGATTGAATTCATTTAAAAAAAACACATATCCTGGAATATATTTCATAGACCAAACACATTTGGAGCAAAAGAATAGATTAAGTGAGAATTAAAAGACAAGAAATGGTAAACTGAGCAAATTTGAAAAAAAAAAACACAAAGCTGAGGTTAAACTTTTACTTTCAAGAACAAAAGGGCATTACATACCAGCATATGGATCAATGTTCAAGAGATCAAGTAAAACATATAACGATTATGCTCCATTATACATTTAATGTTAAAGATTTCAGGCAAAGCAGCTAACAGATCTATGGGAATAAATAATTAAATAAATAAACTTGGAAATATTAATAAATTCATGTCATACATTTTTAGTTCAGGTAAATAACACTTGAACAGAAACATGCAACTATATTTTTACTTACATTTAAAATGTGCAGTCTGCAAACATAAAACAGAAGGTATAGTCTCATAAACTAATTACATTAGACAGCTTCACAGCATGTATGAAACACCATAAACGTATACAAACCCTTTAATTCAGTGCTTCATCCCCTAGGGAAATGATGTGATTTCAGTACAAATATGTTGTGACCCTTAATTATGATATCTCAACTTGACTTGATTAAGACACGCTCATGGGAACTGGTAAAGCATACTTCTGGGTGCCTTGTCAAGGGTCATGGAGGTGTGACCTTGTGTATTATAAATAGCACTTGGATCCTTCCTCTCCAGCAGTGATTCCTTGCTCTGTTTCCTGAACACCACGAACTAAACATTTCTGTTCTTCCATTTCTTTCAGCCATGATATTCTCATCTTGGAATCAGCCAATCATGGACTGAATCCTCATAAAATGTGAACCAATTTACACCTTTCATCATATACATTGTACATGCCTGGTATTTTTCCTCAGTGAGCTAAAAGTGACTAGCACAAAAATTGGTACTAGAGAATTTGGGTATTTGCTGTAACTCTAAATGACCATGTGGTTCAGAAGCCTGTGGAATATTTTTGCAGGAAGAGTTCAGAAAAGAATGGAGAACTGGGTTGAAGAAATCCTAGGAAGTTGTAATCAGAGCCTGATGGGTAATACAGTTCAGAGCTCAAGGGACCAGAAATGTGACAGGAATGAGCACAGTAAAGACCAGGCTCAGGAGTTTTCAGTTGGGGATATTGAATCTATTGGAACGTGGACATTGCCATGCAATTGACACTCTGGAAAAAATTTATGTACATTTTACCCATGTCCTGACACTGTGCCAGAGGGTAAGATTAGGGGCACAGGACTAATTGATCTGACAAAAGAAATGTGAGGCAACTCAACATTCAAGCTTAGGTATGAGTACAGATGGCTTCTTTTAGGCAAATTTGTAGTGAAAATTGTAGGACAAAAGCAGTGCAGAAAAATTTGAAACCTTTAATTTTGGCACAAAAGGAACTCTTGTGGGTTGGAGTGAAAGGAGTTGTAGTTGTTGAAGAGGTTAGTACCATTTTAAAAAGTACTTGGTGCAGGAATAAGAACAATGATGACTTGAAGGCATCTCAGAAATCAGCAAGACCCCCACTCGTCACAGGTTGAAGGGTGCAAAAGTGTCAACTTATCATTGGAGAAGACAGTCCATCTACTTCAGATTTAGAAGGAACTTCCAGGCAATTTGATCTCTGAGATTCATTTCCTTGTGCTCAGCCATCTAAGTTTTCAAAGGTCACTGAAGCCATGGTTCATGGTTCAAGGGAGCCAGTCACTCTAAGAGCAGACCGTAGTGACAAGATGATGCTGATTTTATCAGCATGTACAATGTATGTGCTGTGGTGTCAGGGAAGCTCCCATAATTCAGAGGAATGTCTTGGAAACTAGGCAAAGAGCCCCTCCTGGGACAATGCTTGAAGCTATGAGAGTAAAGCAAAAGCTGCAATGGAGTCCCCAGAAATTTGGGGTTGAGTACCAGCTAGGCATAGCAAGGAAAGTTGCAGGCAATGCATGGAACCAGATTAAGAAAGCAGCAATGTGTGCTGTTAACAACATGTTTAAGCCTTCTGAAATTCATAGATTACCACTGTATTTCACAGATGGTAGATATGGGGCTAAAGGACTTACTATTTACCCTGCTGGGCTTCAGTCTTGCTTTGGTACAGGATTCTTTTGTATTATCCCATTCTTCCTTTTCAAATGAAAATACTTACCCTGTGCCACAGTACCTTGTGATTATGTAACCTTCTTTCATTTTTACATTGGTTTCCAGGTAGGAGTTTCCCTTGAGTCTCAGAAGAGTCTTGGACTTGAACTTTTGAAAAATGTAGGAACCATTGAGACTTTGGAGGATAGGATTACTACACTGTCAGTTGTATGAAATGTGGATTGGAATTATGAAGTTGCTGTAGTCTTTACTTATAAATTATTTATGGGTTAAGGAGCTATGCGGTTGTCAAACTGGCAAAGGTAGATCGTGACCTTTAATCATTATTTGTGAACCTGACTAGATTAAAAAAATTCCAGGAAATTAGAAAAGCACACTTCTTTGTATATCCACATGGGTCATGGAGGGGTGCTCTTGGGTAGTCTATAAGGCCCTTAACGCTGTTCTCTCTAGCATTATTCCCCTGTGATGCTTTCCAGCTGCCATGATCCAAGCATCTTTGCTCTTCCCCAGCCCTTAGCACCATGGTGTTCCTGCCTCAGAGTCAGCCAGTCTTTGACTGAATCCCCAAATGATGAGCCAAATTTAATCTCTCCTCAAGTTCTGCATATTAGGTGATATGTCTCAGTAAAGGGAAAGTGAATAGTACACGTTTTGTAGAATTTTCCCAATAGTATTATGTTAGAGTGATATTAGTAGCCTCAGTGTCATGCAACAGAGCATTGGTTAGCTAAGCAATGGTGCACTCATATGTACTTGGCCATAGCAAGGAATGCTCTTCCTTGGATACAAATAAGAACTTAATAGTTCCAATATAAGCATAGAGAACCCGAGGCGCAGGAGCAGATAACAGCAAATACAATGAATGTGAATAAATTTGAAGTAGTATTTATTTTACTGTTTATTTTACTGGAAATTTAAAGTCTTACATATGGTGTTTTGGGGTAGAAAAATGATTCCATTTTGAGATTGCCTATGATATATTTTGGGGAACTTAGAAATCAGGATAAAAGCATTTTAATCACCCAGTTACACAAGTCCACATAGTGTCTGATACATGCAACTTTTAAATGTGACTGACTATGTGGATAGCACATTAAGTGAAATTAGTACTGCACAGGGACCTTCCCTACAGGGCATCCTGGTATTGTCAAGCAGGCTATTCTTTAATGCTGCATAGCAATCATGAAAATACTGCTAGAATAGAAGATATCCAGAGACTGGGGGAAGAAGGGATGAGGAGGTATTGGTCAAAGAGTACAAATCTTGAATGATGAACAAGTTCTAGACATCTAATATACTGCATGGTGAGTGTACAAAAATGTTATACTTGGTATATTTGAAATTCATTATGAGACTAGATCTTAAATGCTATCATAAAAAGAACTATGTGAGGTGATGGTTTCATGACAATTATTTCACAATACATGCATATATCAAAACCCCACATGTACATGGTAATTATATTCAACTTTTATTTGTCAATTTATCTGTTATAGAGATTTAAAATAATTGGCTTTTAAGAATAAAAATAAAATAAAATAGAAAATATTGCTAAAGTCACATAATAATGTTAACATTTGATAGTCTGGTGAAGCTACATTGGTAGCTGTCAAGGGACTCTGGCAGCATGCAAGTTGGACATACCTGGTCTGGAAGCTCTTTTACTTGGGGCTCCAGGGATCTAACAAACTCTTGCATTTTTCATCACGTTGCCAATGTTCCTCAAATGAACAGAAAGGGGACATTCCAAGGCTACCCTACTTTAGCTATGTCCTCTGCCTATTTTCCTATTCACTTAAGCCTGATACGACTTATAACTAGAAATAATAAAAGCACATAAATATCATTTTCAGCATTCTTCAAGCATGCTCTGGTCGTATTTGATCAGAGTTTAAGGCCTCAATATGTAGAACATGATAAATCCTTTAAGAATGATGTTAGAGGAATCTTGTATACTTATAGAAAATGTTTATCGTATATCCAAAATTAACCACTAAACAGCATCACAAAATGAGATTCTATTAAATTATATCTATATTTTTATACACAAGAATGCAAAATTAGAAAAATGCATTCCAGCTTGCTTACAGCTCTTACCTGTAGAGATGGCATTATATTTATTTTCAGTCATTGTTATCTTAAGTTACATGCATTTGCTACATTAAAAGAATATATATTACTATGGAAATCAGAAAAAATGACGTTATTAAATATAATGAAATAAAAAACAATGAATGCCATAAAATTAATACATTTCCCTTAGTGGTTCATAATTAGCCCACTTTTTTTCAACAACATGCTAGAAAATTCCCATTGGAATAGATGGAAATTATAAAGGCCCATGGAGGAGAGGAAGAACTAATACAATTCCTATTTTTAATAATGGTGTCATGGATAATTTCTAATTTCTGATTACAAAACTAATTTAAACTGAATTTATCTAGAAATATAATTCACATAAAGGAGTTTAAATATATAAAATTAAAAGTCTCATTTGAACATATAAATAATTCAGATGAAAATAATTCAAGACAGTTAATTTAAATCCCTAAGATTAAACTTCTTAATTTAAATAAAGAAAATATATTGTTTCTATTAGAATGTTTTCTGAGAAAATACAACATAGTTCTTACAATGAGAAAAAATATATTAGTGACCTATATCTGCTAAATATTGCAGTGTGAGTTGACTAGTTGTATTTATTTCTATGTGGCATATCTATAAATAATTGTAAATTTATATAAATGATATATATGTTTCTACAGTGGTGTTTGCTAAAATATACCATCATTTTTAACTTTGTTCCCTGAGAAAATAATATTTCCCTGAACAAATAATATTTCCCTCATGCATAGAACAAAGGAGTTGGGATAAATTGTTTCTGGTTATCTTTTAACAAGGCATTTGTTACCCCATAGACACATGAGCTCCATGAAGGAATTTTTCTTCACATAAATGTACCCTATTCTTATATAGAGATTTAAAATCCTTGTGAATATACTTTTCTCCGTTATTACAGTATTACCCAATGGCTACACTGAGATGTCCCTACAATTATAAAGCATGCCAGTCTCTCCCATAGGCAGACCTGCTACTCCATCAAAACATCTATTCCTTAAAATAATGATTTAAACGGATTTCCTAATATTTGCAGTCTAGCACTTTAAAGCATTTCTGAGGCCTATACCCTGGAAGGTCCTTGTGCATATCCTACGTACTAATCAAAATCATCATTTAATTTAATTCTAGAGGTAAATTTACTTGGAGGGATTATTTCACCCTGCATTCTACTGCTTTTCAGAAGTATCTAAAAGCTGCAACCATTTATCATTTTCCATTATATTACTAAATTATTCTGTTTGTTTTGATCTCTGGAAAGCAAAACTAAAATAAATATCCAGAGCCCCCCGCGCCTTGCGCCCAGGCAGCCAGTTCTCCGGGAGCTGCAGCGCTCCTGGGTCCGAGTGTGGGCCGGACTCATACCACCGAGATTCCCAGCCGAAAAGCGCCCAAAGAGCCAGGTAGGCCGCACCCAATCCCGGAGGCCAGGACGC